>NC_058130.1:35572704-35619832 GCF_016433145.1 Gracilinanus agilis | reverse complement strand
CTATCTTCCTATGTTTCATCCTGAGTTCAGTTATCTTCCTCTTCATAATCTCCCTTTCATCATCTCATCACCCATGGCTCTAATTGTCATCTCTCTTCAGATGCCATCTTAAGAAATATCTCTATCCCTCACATTCACATCATTCTCATCATCCCAATTGCTTGCTTGATATTTCTACCTAAATGTTCTGCTAGTTTACCAAACTTCACATCACAGATACCAAACTATCTTACCAAAACTTGCCAACTTAACCTTCTTAATATCTCTTATACAACCCCTTCTCTGTTCTATTACTACCACTACACTGATGCAGGTCCTCATTAGCTCATTCTTTAATTAATATCATAGCCTGCTGTTGGCCCTCCCTGTCTTAAATCTCTTCCCATTCTAGTCCATCTCCCATTTGACAGTAAAAATCATCTTCCTAAAGTATAGGACTGGCCATGTCACTCACTTTTCAATAAGCTACATGAAATCATGAAGAATAAAGTAAGCAGAACCAAGAGAAAATTATATGCCACAGTAGAAATATTGTTTAAAAATAATTGTGTGTCCACCTTTAGTGAAAGAACTAACCAATAGAAATAAGCAAGACAGAGTTTTATATATATATATATATATATGTGTGTGTGTGTGTGTGTGTGTGTGTGTGTGTGTGTGTGTGTGTGTATATGTATATATAGTTTTTATAAATGATGCCTTCTCTAATGGAGGGAGGGAGTGGAGGGAGGGAGTTACCTGGGTATTTTAACATAACAAACAAATAAATAAGTAAATAAAAATTTAAAAAAAGAAAACAAACTCCTCCACTAACTCAAAGTCCTTTATAATCAGTCTTTTTACTCCTTATTTAATCCCATGTACTCTGTGCCCCAGTGATATTGGCTTTCTCATTAATTTTCAAACAAGACATTCCAAGAGAGAGAGAGAGAGAGAGAGAGAGAGAGAGAGAGAGAGAGAGAGAGAGAGAGAGAGATTTCAATACCCTGATTGATTCTCAACATTCTCTATGACAGTCCCCTATGCCTAGAAAAGTCTTCTTCTCCATCTCCATCTGCTGTCTTCTCTGACGTTCTTCAAGTCCCAGCTAAAATCTCACCTTTTGGAGGAAATCTTTTCCAATCCTGCTTATTTCTAGGGCTTTCCACTGCTTATGATATCCAATTTTCCTTCCAATACCTTGCTTGTCCATAATTATTTATATGTTGTCTCCTCCATTATACTGTGAGCTCTTTAAGAGTACAGTCTGTTTTACTTTTCTTTGTATCTCCAGTATTTTGTACAGTGCCTGGCTCATATTACATGTTAAATAAAATTTTGACTGGCTGAAATCCTTCCTTCCAAGAATTGCCCCATCCTACATTTTCTTTTTATATGGAAGTTAAGCACCATTCTCCCAATAACTCAAGCTCATGAAGTTAGAGATTCCATAGAATCTTCTATCTTCTTCTTCCTTTTCTCCATGGTTGCCAAGACCTATTGGTACTCCCTCTGTGATCTCACTCATTAATGATATAACTTGGGCAGGGAAACTGGCACTTTCATCAGTGCACTCAAATTTAGAGGAATTAAACATTTAACATATATACTCTTTCAGCAGAGGAGAAAGGTAAGAAAATCTTCAGTTCCAGAGGGAATATTGGCATGTGTAGGATTATCTCTTTTATAAGGGGAGGAGGCCCCCCATGTTTTTTTCCTTAGATATCAGCAGTGAACAAGAGATTCCATGTTGAAATATCAGTGAAAGTATCCGAATGAAGAATTTTTGGCTCTTTTCTTCTCTCCTGTTGAAGCAATCTCCAATTTTCTCTTACCCAATCAGTCTGGTCTCTCATTGCCCTTCACTTTCCTTTCTACTCTCTCTACAAGCTCTCTCATTATAAGCAGGAATACCACAACAATCAGGAGTAATTCTGGTACTCCCTCTTCTCCAACAATGAATGGACGAAAAGATAATCTCTGTTATATAGAAAGAGCATGTTTCCAGATTCCATGGGTTAAACTAAGTGATTTATGAGGATCCTTTGAATTCTAAGGATCTCTCCTCTAAGACACTATTGTAACTGAGTATCCTTCCATTTTACTTAATGTCTTAATGCTTTTAGCATGATTTTTTAAAAATTATAAATTGCAGAGTTGATTTGAGGAATTATCTCGTGCTATCTGAACTTGGGCACCAAAATTGCTAGTTATAACCCTGCCCTTGCTCTTCTCTATCCCCTCAACACTAATCTCCATTATAACAAGCTCTGTCCCACATTTCTTCTTCAGATAATTACATTGTCTTCCTAACAGGTATTTTTAACCCTACTAATTAGAGCTATCTAAAAATGGAATGGGCATCCATAATAGTTACTCTACTCCCTCTTTTTGGAAGTTTTCCCTATCATGAAGATCAATGTCATTGACATTTTCTACAGTGCATTAAGTTTTCAGACATCTTCTGGCATAGCGGATTAGAGAGATGTCCTTGAAGGACATGAGTTCAAGACTACTGCTAATACACACTGGCTGGGTGGTCTTGGATAAATCATTTAACCTTTTATACTCTTGTCAGATCCTTAAGACTTTATTTCAGAGAAGGGGCAACAGAGGGAAATTTCTCACCCAGGAAATCACTGCACCAGTGAAATAAGAGGCAATCTCTGAGAGGGGAGAGGAGGGAAGTGGATCTTATAATTTCAGAAAAAGTATTTTGGAAAATGTTATTACATGAAATTAGGAAAATAAAATATCTTTAAATTAAAAAATGAAATCAGGGGCCTTATCCTTATCTCTCTAAAGGTTTACAAAGGACTTCAAATCCCTTGCAATGGAGACTGTATAGCTCTTCACAGAATGCTTTGTAGATGCTGTTTGTTTGTTATTTGTTTTTGTTTTACTGAAATCTCTTTCAATTCCAAAATCTATTAAGTCAGGTTCATTGTCCCATTCCCCTGATCCCCAAAGTCCTTAATATTACCAACACTATCATGGCTATTTTTTATGAATCATTTCCTCCATAACATCCTAGCTGGCCTTTCTCTGTTTACAGAGAAAGAGTGGATGAAGACATTTGGAGACTGGTAATTCTGAGTTTAAGTACTGTCTCTGATCTTTATCATATTTGTCACCTTGGGTAAGTTGCATAACCTCTATGGGCTTCTTTGCCTCTATCTATAAAATAAAGAGGTTGGGTTAGATGGTTTTCAAGATACCTCCCAGCCCTAAATCTACGATCCTATGATTTTTCTAACTCTATGATCATGAGTCCTAAGATGCAGTTGATGTTCTGAACACCACACACACAAAAAAGAACAGAAGGTAATTATTCACCCTGACTTCCTATAAATCCCAGCTAAAATCCTACCTCTATAGGAAGATTCCCCAAACTCTTAATTCTAGTGCCTGCCTTTGCTATTTAGCCTGTGTATAAGCCGCTTTGTATATTTTTCTTTATATTTTGTATCTCCTGTTAGATCATAAGTTCCTTGAGGGTAAATACTGTTTTTTGATTCTTTTTTAATCCCCAGCATTTAGCACACTGCCTGACATATAATAAGATCTTAATATTTATTGACTGATCAACTCATTGAATTAGCAGATAAAAGTCAACTTGTACAAGCCTTACTGTTATCTAGGATCAGATGAGTATTGATAATCCCTAAGAAAATTGCTTTTATAATTCAAATTAAATAGTCACAATTTCCAAGTGTAATCTAGGGAATCACTGAGATATATACACTAATGAGCATCTTGTCCCATCCAGTTGTGGTGGGGAAGAGTGAAATCCCTTTTAAAACAGACTCAATAAGTGGTTTTTTAACTTCTTCTTGACAATTTACAATGAGGTGGGACTTACTAGTTCCTTCTCAAGAAAAGTCCATTCCTGTTAAGGATAAATCTATTTTCAAGGAAGACTTTCCTTATATCAAGGTGACATTTACCTTTTGCCATCCATGCACACATATATGCTTTCTAATTTTAAAAAACTGAGAAATAACAGAACCTAAATATGCACAAATATCAGTTTAGACAAGCACGTCCTGACTCATGGTGAAATCACGCTAAAGAAAGCTTGCAGAATTTCTACTATTCAATGAAAGATATTGCTAATACTTTGGGGCACTCAAGGATTTGAACTGTTTATTTATTCATCTTCTTTCCCTCCTGCTTCATCTCTAGGGAAAACTAACCAATGAAATGAAGCCTCCATGCAGAATATATAAGAAGGAGAGCAAGCACTTAACAGGAGAAGGACATTCCAGACCTTGTTGTACCCCCACTGGAGTCGTCAATGATGAATCAAAGAGGAACTTATACTCTGTTTACTGTTCTCAGTCCAGGATGCCAGAGTAATTATTTTTTAATTAAATACCTAAGAGTGTGTGGTATGAAAGTCCCTATTAAATTTAGATTTTAATATAAAATCTTTTTAATTTTCTGCAACTTGAGAAGGATCACTATTCATTGGTGGTATTCTGGGAAAATTTACTGAGTATAGGACTAAATGAGCTATTACCTCCAGGTAAAGCTGCCATTCTTTGGTAAATAATCCAACCATTAAAAAAAAGAAGACGATAAAGACCCCATCATTCTCAGTCTCTATGACCAGAAGCGAGGAAAGAAAATGATTTATCTCTAATTAGAAATTATCTGATATATGAAAATGGAAAGCTTGCTTACAATCTTACCATTAGTTGCTTTCATTATACCCATGACAGTTTCCATGTTACTATGACCTATAATTTATAATGAAATTGGAAGGGTTTTTTGGTTATATTGACATCAAATCTGGATTAAAAAATGTAATTTTCCCCTAGTGGGATTTTTCCTGTGAAGTTTTCAGATGAAATATAAATATTGAGAGAAGTTTCCTTGAGTAGGAAAGCAGAAAATTAGGTATAAGATAGTAAAGTTGGGAAGTCAACCTAATTCCACATACATTATTTAAGGTATACTCTATGCAAGGATCTGTTAGAGATACCAGGAGATAGACGCCTGAAACTAGAATCCCTGCCCTCTAAAAACCTATAATACAATTGTGGGAATAAGATGGAAACAAAAAAGCAATCCATCTAATTTGAGACCCTGGAAGTTGTGAGTTTTTTGGTGTCATTACTATGAACCCCAAAAAATGTACATTAAATATCCATATGGATACTGAGCTGAAAAAATATATAATGGGAAAAAATCAAAATTGTTGATTTAGAGATACTAGTATCAGGAATAAAATTTAACTTCATATTAAAGCAACTATTTTTAAACTTGTTTTAATGCTAATTTCTTCCTTTCAAAAGTGAAAGGACTGATAATAATAACCTATTCCAAAATCAGATTTTGCTAAAAAGAACACACTGGTTGCTGGGATGGAAAACATGGCAACTTTTTAGAGAGGTGATCACATAGATTTTTTTTCTTTTTTCAGTTCCAGAATTCTCTCCCTCCCTTCAGATCCTCCCCCCATATATTGAGAAAGTAATAAATATCATACCCATTATACATAATGGGTATGATATATATATATAAAGACATGCAAAACATTTCCACATTAGCCATGTTGCACTGCTTGGAAGGAAGGGTTGAGATAGGAGGAAGCTAGAGAACTTTAAAAAGTGAAGAAAAAATAGTTCAATTTGCAATCAAGAGTTCATAATCTCTCTCTCCTCTCTCTCTCTCTCTCTCTCTCTCTCTCTCTCTCTCTCTCCTTCTCTCCCTCCCTCTTTCCCTCCCTCCCTTCTTGTCTCTCTTTGGAAGTGAATAGCATTTTTCATCATTAACCTTTGGAACTCTCTTGGATCTTTGTACTGATCAATCTTTCACAAGTTGAGTGTCATTACAATATTGCAGTTACTATTTACAAAGTTCTCCTGGTTCTACTCACTTCACAATGCAAAAGAAATAAGTGGAGCTGTTTAGAGAAAGAGACAAAGAAACAGGAAGTTCGCCAACCTACTAGTTTTTTAAAAAGATCTTATTTGTCAAATGATGCCTCTTCTAATTCAGGGAGGCGAGGGGAAGGAAGAAGGGAGTTAACTGGGAATTTTAATGCAATAAAAAAATAATTAAATAACATTTTAATTAAATACATTTTAAAATTAAAATAAAAAGAGAAGACCCCAGAGAACAGGACTGAGAATCCTTAGCAGAATTTGCAAAGAAACAACTTTAGGTTGATACAAAGAAAACTTTCCTATTAATGGGAGCTATATCAGTTTGGAATGAGCTCTTTCAGGAGATAGAGGTCTTCTTTTATTATTACTATAGTTATGTATTTATTTATATTTATATTATTTATTTATTTATATTTATAGCATTTATATTTAGTATTACTAGAGGTCTTCTGGCAAATGATGGGTGACAATAGAATCAGTAATGTTGGTCTCTGCCTCCAAAAAGCACAGATCCAAATAAATTATTCTTTTTAATAGCTTCATGAGCTACATAAAGACCTCACAAAACTTGTCAGTAATTATAAGATCCCTCCCCTTAGTGGGCAAATTATTATCTGAATGTTGTTTTGGAGCAGCAGAGCATGCCTGGTTAGTCTTGATTCTGATTCAGAATATGTTTACCTGTCTAGTGTATCATTTTATTTTTTTACATTTGTTGATAGTGTGGTTTTACATAACTTTCTTTTCTGAACATATCAATCCCCTTTCCCTTAATGAGTGAAACATCCAGTGAAATGGATAAAAAGAAAGAGGGAGGAAAAGTATTTCAATAAACATCAAAATATCAACTAAGTCTGGAAGAACATAGAGTGTTCCATACATATAATCCTCATCCTTTGCAAAGAAAGTGAAGAAGTTCATTTTCTTATCCCTTTTGTGGGATCAAGTTTGGTCATTTTAGTTTCAGGGTTTTCTTATCCTTTAGAATTAAGATGTAGTCATTGTAGCCAATATAAATTTTATGAATCATTTAAAAAATTGATTTCTGAATAAGGATTACCTACAGGCACAATTCCAGTTTTTTCTCTGAGCAAAAAATTAATGGTATTTTCTAGGGATTTCAGTGTTCTAACTTTCTAGTGAAAAATGTCTTTCTCCAAAAAGAGGAGCAGTTATTAATTCAAATCATGCTACTTTGTGTTGCCTTATTGGCCCTTTCTTTGCTAAGCTTACATTCTGATCTGTTGTGGAGAAGTGGTTAGAGAAGGATAACCTAGGGCCTCAGAGACCTTTTTAACATTAGACATTTATTCATTGATCTAACAAGCAGTTATTAAAAATCTATGTATTGGTTCAGCTTGGTGGTTCAGAAGCTATTGTGCCCAGCCTGGAATAAGAAGAACCTGGGTTCAAGTATGACCTTTTCTAGTTGTATATAGCTGTAGAACTCTGGGGAAGTCACCTTGCCCCATTTGCCCAGCCCTTGCCCTGATGTCTTAGAGTTGTTACAAAGAGAGAAAATAAGGGTTAAATGAAAAAACTACTATGTGATTGACACTGTGCTAAGGAAGTGCTGGGGGTATAAATTGAAAAATCATTCTTGCCTTCAGGGGTCTTATATTCTACTCATGGGAAACAATATATAAACCAATGAGTAAATTTTATATATATATATATATATGTATATATATATGTGTGTGTGTGTGTGTATGTGTGTGTATGTATGTATGTATATAAATACTACATATACATATATATGAGAAGAACTCATAATTGGGGAAACCAAGAAAGGCTTTTTATAGATCATAACTCATCCTTGAAGTTAATTATGTATTCTAAGAGGTGGAAGTGAGGATGGAACATGCCATACATGAGGGATTGCCTCTACAAAGAAAAGGAAAATGGAATGCCACAAAGTAGGAACAATAAGTAAGCCAGTTTGGCTGGAAAGGAGAGTGGGGCAAGTAAAGGGATAATATGTATTCCATCTGGAAAAATAGTTTGGAGTCAGTTTTGGAGGATGTAAGATGCCAAACAGAGAAGTTTGCATATTATTTTAAGGGTTATAGAAAGACTTGTTAAACAGAGGAATGATTCAGAAGGACTTGTGTTTTTAGACTCAAATGAAGTTGATTCTTTGATTACCTTAAATTCAGAACCTCAATGAAAGGTTTTATAAGGGACTTCTACCTTTTTTTTCTAGTTGCAAAACTATTTGTAACATGGAATTATCTGTTCTCATGCTTCATAAGCCCAGTTATTGCTAAAGAAATACCTAGAGAGGGGAGAAGAAAACCTCAAAAAGAATTGTTGAGGATAATTGATATTCATGATTCCAAGAAAGAAAAAGACAGAGCTGAAATGCCCTGGCTAAGTGGTTAAGTAAATGGGCTCTCTTCCTTCAAACCTACTCCTTGGGTAACTTGACTTCATAATAGTCAATTCTAATGTTGCCATTTTCCTCTCAGAAAACACTGTTGACTATTAAGTAGGGAAAGGTATCTGTTTATGTAAAAAATCTAAGAAGTTCAGGTTGGATTAGTAAGGAAAGCATGAATTGATACCTACCTAGATTGTTTTTTTGGTAAAGCAAATGGTAGCTTTTGGTGTTTGTTCTAGTCATTAGTAATGGATCTTGAGAGGCATCTACAGTTAATTGCCAAACTCTTGATTCTTAAAGTTCAATAAGTGCTAAATTCAACAAAGATGTATAAAATGCCTACTATATAGAAGGTACTATACTAGGGAGTAAAAATATAAAGACAAAATTGAAATGACCTTGCTTTCAAGAAGGTTCCATTCTATTACTCATCAAATGAGTTGTTTACTTTGTACTCTACTGACTAGGACTTTTCACTGGATGCTCCCCATGGCTGGAACTCTCTCCCATCTCATCTCTATTTCCCTGGTCAAATTCCAGTTAAAGTCGCATTTATTTCTAGAAGCCTTTCCCAGTCCTCTTTAATCCTAATGCCTTCCCTCTGAGATTACTCACAAATATCCTGCTTGTAACTTTTTGTGCATGATGTTTACATGTTGTATCCACATTTGACTGTGAGTTCCTTGACATCAATGAATATTTTTTGACTTTTTTTTGCATCCTCAGCCCTTAGTACAGCACCAGCACATAATAAGTAATTAACAGAGGCAGGTTAATCCGATTCTTGGCACTGCAATTTTATGTGAAGAAATATTACAAACATTATATTACAAATATTACAAATGAACTATAGAAGAGTCTCAAACTACTAGGTAAAATACATAACAAGGAAGCACAGTATGAATTGTCAAATGACACATAGGTTGTGATAGGAAAAAAAAAGATCAATAAAGGTTTATGTGGTGAAGAGAGAGAGGTGGAGATTATACTAGGTCTTCAATGGTCTATAAGAGCTAAATACACATAAAAGGGAAAGTAAAAGACACCAGAGGTAAACAACAATAAAAAAAAAAGCCAAAATGTCAAAAATTGTTACAAAATTTTGGGGAGGGAGTTGTATAGGTCAGTAATCCAGGACATGAATAGGGTGTCATAAAGTGGATTGCTTCCATATTGTGAAAGGACTTGAAGGTTTAGGGTGCATAATTTGAACTTTATCCTTAAGGGTAATAGGAAGACCATGAAAATGTTTCTGTTTCTTTTTTTAATAGTTGAAAGTGTATTTCTCTCACACAAAGCACATTCATAGGATGCATTTTAAAAAGAAAGCACAAAACATTCGTAATTTTCAAAGTTGGTTAAGATAATCATATTAGCTTCTTCTTTTTAAAAATTACTTTTTCACTTAATAAACACTTATTCTCTCCCTTGACTTCCACTCCTCTTTGAGAAAGAAAAGAAAAACAAAACTTTCAACAAATATGCATATGCAACAAAACAAATTCCCACATTGGTTATGTCAAAAAATGTATGTGTCATTCTGAATATCTTTGAAGATAATCTATTTCATCATCAGTGCTTTGGGATCTGGGTTGTTCATGGCTTGCAAAGATTTTTTACTTTAACATGGTGTTATTTTATAAATTTTCTTCTTGGTTCTACTGATTCCACTCTGCATCATCTCATATAAGTCTCCCTATGTTTCTCTGAAATCAGTCCTTTTATCTTTATTTGTAGAATGATAGTGTATCACATTTGTATATTATAATTTGTTCAGCCAATTCCTAACACATGGTCACTCCATTAGTTTCCAGTTTTTGACACTATAAAAAGAGCTGGTATAAATATATTTGTATATATGGATTTCTTCCTATTTTTTGATCCCTTCATAGGCATGTAGGCATAGAAGTGGTATCATTGAAGATTTTAGAATTGGGGAATGGCATTATGATAAAAGTATTATATGCAAATAATCTGGTATTTAGGACAGAAATCAATTTGTAGACTACTAGAATCATCTGGATATATAGTGATCAGCCTCTAAATAAGAGAGAATCACTGAGAATGAAAAGAAACAAATTTAAGGGACATGAAAAAAGGGGGAATGTAGTATATAATGGAGAGGAAGAAATAAAAAAAAATGATGAGATTCAAAGCCTAAATTATCCTTAGCAGAAATAAAGAGATGAATAGGGATAAGTTGATGAATTTGGTTTAAACAGTCAAAAATTCAATCGACAAGTATTTATTAAGCCTTAAGTGCCAGTCATGTGCTAAGTGCTGGGGTAAAAGTAAAATATTATCTTCAAGGATCCAATATTCTAATGAAATGCACTGAGGTTGGGATAAAGATAAGACAGCCAAGTGAAAATGTCCACAAGACTGTTGGAGAATCAGCGTGGGCTCATGGGCAAAAGATGTCAGTGAATGTGGGACCTTAGCTATTATTTAGTCCAACTTATACAAATGAGGAAACAATCAAAGGGAGACCTAATAACTTAGCCAATGTCACTTAATAAATGGTAGGGCCAAGTCTTGAGCTTTACTAACATTTCTTATTCAAAATTAGATTGTCCTTCCATTTCTTTGTATCACCTCCTTGTCTTGGGGATCAATGATAAGGAAATAGTGTAGAAGGCAGGGTTGCTCAGGACCAAAGTGAGAAGTATTTCTCTAAAAACTGGGCTGGCCTGATTAATGTTTGTTATACATGAGCCTGTGTCATGATTCTAGCTTGGAAAGATAGAAAGAATATTCTGTGTGAGCAAGGAATATCTCACTTTTGTATTTGTATTTGGCACCTAGTATACATTTGATAAGTGTTTTCCCATTCTTTCATTAATTCATTCACTTGTTCACAGGGCCAAGGATAAATTCCTGACTTGATCACTTAATACCTATGTGGCCTTGGGCGAGTTAATTAACCTCTATTACTTTAGTATCTTTTATAATATGTGAAGGGATTGGGCTAGATGACCTCTGAATTCTAAATGTATGATACTAAGATTCCAAGATAGGAATTATTAGAAGAAATTGAGGTCCACTTCTGGTAATAATCTTTTGTATCTGAAAACACTGGACATTTTGTATTTGAAACATTTATTTTATCTCAAAGTAGGATGAGGTACAGTGTCTGGCTCTGAAGGCGAACATCATTCGGTTTGATTCTTCACTCAGAGTATCTGTGCCATAGAAAAGAACATAGCATTCCCCAAACCCGAAAGGCTTTCTAAACAAGAGCATTTTTCATTGCATTTCTCCATCATTCATAAGATTCAACAATACAAAATTCACTAATCCCAAGTTTTTGTTTGCACTTATGATAGTGACATTGTAATTTAATTGTGAAGTTACTGTACCAGATCTCATAAGATTTATTCCCCCAAATCTCTCACTAATGCCATTTTGTTCCATTAACTTTTATCATCTCCTGGTACTCGATAAATGCTGAATTGTGCTGTTGTCTGCCAACAACAGTTTTCTGTGAAAAGAGGCAAATGGAATTTTTCGTGTTTTTTTTTCCTATAACATAGCAAAATAGGGGAGATAATGAATCAGGATGCAAATTATCTGACAGTAGTTGGGAAACAACAACAAAAACCAGCTCTCCTTTAGTCCATCAATGCAAACCTATTCATTCATACAAACCAGTTGCTTGGAGGCTGAAACTGTAGAGCTTCATCTTCTGAGATGCTGAAATATGCCATAATAGCAACATTGATGTGTGCATATTTTGTTGGGCAATTTTTTTTCATCAAAATTTCTTGAATTTTCCACCTTATCTAGGATAAAAGGAGGGTAAAGAAAGAAAGAAAGAAAAGTACAGTTTGGTCGAGATCGCTATGTGGAATGCCCAAGTCGGAGAGAAGATTGAATAAATTGGATTTGGGGGGAGGTGAAATCTGGGGTCTGATATCAGGTGGCACAATGTCTAGTTCTGATAAGAAGGAAACAGAAAAACACACATTTCTCTCTCTGGGGGCCCCATCGAGTGATAAGCTCCACATAAGCTTTAGCAGTTCACCAAAGAGTTTGATCATCTGCAAGCTTCAATTACTCTACTGGACTAAGTCTTGATTTGACCAGGTAGGAGGGTTAATAACAGTGGGGAATCATGTAATGGGAACAGGGAAACATGTGACAGTGATGGAAACAAACAGGATGGTTCAGGAAAACAGAAGTGCTTATTCTTGGCAAGGAGGATGAGTTTGACTGGATAAACTGAAGCAATGCACAACTCCTATGCTTTGGAAACTGGTAGTGAGAGGAAAATGTGTGAACATTTTGAACCTTAGATAACATTTCCCCAAAGTTTCTGTCACCATAAAGCAATATTTCTGTGCCCATTTATGAATGTAATAGGTCAGATAGAGGGCTGACCGAATTAATTTTACAACACTTAAAGCTTTAATTCCTATTAGTTCATGAGAAGCATCTTGGTGTAGCAGAGAGAGAAATGGCCTCAGATTCAGAAAGAATTCATTCCAAGTTCTGTCTCTGACATATACTGACCCTGTATATGACAAGGAGGCAGTGCTGGACCATAGGACTGGTCTTGGAGGTATTAAAACTAGAGCTCATCTCTTGACAAGTGACTAGCTGTATGACCCTGAACAAATGACATTTTTTCTCAGTCTCCATTTCTGTGTATACAATGAGAGAGTAGGTCTCTGTCCTCTAAACCTCCTTCTCCCTCTTTTTCTAGCTCCCTATGATTCTGAGTAAAAGTTGTTTAACTTATTGATGCTCCCAAACAACTCTATAAGGTCCAACACTACAGAGCAGAGCAGTTTCCTGTGGACAGCACCTTGAACTATTTGCAAGGGATTTGGAGGGGGAAAATGAAATCATCTCTGCAGCTCGATGAACCTGTACTCACAATTTGTAAGATAAGTAAATATATGTAAAGTACATACAGAATAATTTAAAGAGGTAAAAAGTATTAACTGTTAGAAGGAATTGGGCAAAAATCCCACTTCCTGTGCAAGGTGGTACCTAATCTGAGCCTTAAAGAGAGCCAAGGGTACCAAGGGACAGATAGGTAAGAAAGGAATTTGGGGAGACAGCCTGGACCAAGGTTCAAGGGTAAGAGATGAAATGCTCTAAGAAGAATAAGTAATAGCCTGGATTGGCTGGAACTTTGGCTGGGATGTAGAATGTATGAGAAGGACTAATGTGATATCAATCTAGAAACAAAGGTTAAAACAAGCTTTCAAAGGGCTTTACGTCAGAAGAGTGCATCTTTTATTTAAGAGGCAATAGGGGCAGCTAGGTGTCTAGGATAGAGAGTCAGACCTGCAGACAGGAGGTCCTGGGTTCAAATCTGATCTCAGACACTTCCTAGCTGCATGACTCTGAGGGAAGTCACTTAACCTCATTTGCCTGCTCTTCTGCCTTGGAACTAATACTTAATATTGATTCTAAGATGGAAGATAGTGTTCTTAAAAAATTTTAAAGAGGCAATAGGGGAGGACTGAAGCTTTTTGGGTGAGGCTTATAGAATCAATCCTATTCTTCATTAATATCAATTTGGCAGCACCATGAAGAACAGATTGAAGATGGGAATGGCAAGTTTGAAGAACACTAATTTGGAAGATAATACAATATTAAAAGCAAAAGATGCTAAGGGCCTGAACTTGGATGGTGGAAAGGAGCTGGCTTTTGGAGAACCTCCTAAGTACTTTGAAAGCATATACATACTGCTCATTTCTAAACATGTACTTTCAAAAATGGCATATAATTATATGCATAATAAATCTAATCTAATGAATGAATTCCATTTATCTGCATCACATAGATATCTAAAGTACAAATGTTCTTTTAATCTATGGAGCATGACATCTAATGTTGGGGAAATATATAATACTAAATTTGTCTTCAATTTCATACCACCATTGCGCTTGTTCTCAGCTATTTTAGCATTTGATCATAGACTAAAATAATTCTATAGTTCTAATAACTGAGACCTTTAAGTGCATCTTCCTCCCAAATACCCCACCAACAGCCCAAACCCATGAATATGTCAAGAACAATCTACCTGTTTCTTAAATACGGAAGTGTCAGGGTCCTTTCAGATCTCTTATGTAAGGTACATAAGATCATGGTCCAATTGTTAAAGAAAACAGTTCTGAAAAGAGGCCACAAAAACCGTGCCCTTTACACTATCTCCCCCTCATGAATTCTTCAAGACTAGGAGATTCTTTCTGATTGCAAGAATCCCATGATGGGCTCAGAAGCATTTCTAAGGACTGTTAGCTGTTATTGATATCATGGCATAGGGTCATTTCTCAGGTCCTTAGCATATTTATGCTACTTAGCACACATTCCGATCCACTGGACATTTCACAAGGAGATAAAAAAATATACGTAAACACAAAGCTAGTCAAAGAGGTCCAAAAGAAAACCAATAAACCCAGAATTAGACTGCCCTGTACTATCCAGGTCTTACATGGCACAATTATTCATACTTCTTCTAAAACACTCAGCTCATTGGAATTGAGGAAGCCAGTTTTCCACCAACTTAAAAGCCCATAGCCTCCATACTTTTATTCATTGCTTACATGGGGAAATCTCAGAGGTAACAACAAGATGATGCTTTTATTTAAAACTATTAACCATACCTGTTGCCTACCTGCCCTACCAATCAAATGCCCAGACTTCTTGATTGAGGTGGGAAGAAATGATGTATAAAGGCTACAGTGTTCAGACTGGTTATATGATAAACTCTTGGGGGGATTTTGGTTTTCTCATTTTCTCTCGACCTTATTTTATAGTTCAGATGGTAGCATGTAAATAACGATGAATGAATGCGAAAAGGTGTAATTCTGAAAAGCTAAATGATGCTTTTCCCCTTTTTTTCTTTTGACTGGCTCCTGGTAATCTCCTTTTGCTATGAGGTGCCTAACAGATTAAGTGTGACTAAAATTAAAACAGCATTTTCAGAGATAGTGATCTCTGTATTTGCTGCTCTATATGTTGCTATATTTATCTCTCTATAGAACATTGTTCAATATAATGGGGTTCATTTTTCATGTTCATTTAGATTACTGATGTTCTTGATGGCTCAATGGTCTATAATTACATATGGAAAAGGCATGTGGGGAGGTAGTCAGACTTCTACTGAGTTATCAAACTAAGGAATAGGGCTTAAAAATTGACCAGAATGTTTTTATAATACAAGACCATATTTCATACATTTCTATTTCATTTTTATCCTTTATTCAAATTTCTCTGAAACCTTAGAAAATCATCTGAATTAATTAGGTTCCTCAATCCTTGATGCCATTTGAGAAAGGGAGTTACTTCACATGGATAATTTTATTCTTCTCCTAACTTATTTTATGTTATCATTATTAGAGAGGTGGGGTGACATAATGACCTTGAATAGAGGAAAATCTGGGTCTGAATCCTTTTGTTGTTGTTCAGTGGTTTCAGCAGTATCTGACTCCTCCTCCCACCATTTGAGGTTTCTTAGTAAAGGTGCTGAAGTGGTTTGTCATTCTATTTCTATACAAACAGATTAACACAACAGATTAGCAGATTAACAAATCACTTAAGCTTTCTCTGCCTCAGTTTCTGTGGTTTCATTAGTCCTTTTCCCTCCCTTTTCTCAATACTTGATGCTTTGTTAAGAAATTGTGCTACAATTGAATATTGGATTCCCTGCCTTTAAATCCTATTTTGAACACTGTGAAATACCATGGGCAAGTCATGTATCCCCTTTGAGCCTTGGTTTCCTCATCTGTGAAATGAGGATGGCTTGTTGCAAAGATCAAATAAGATAATATATGGAAAGTGTTTTAAGTACCATATAACTTTTAAGTTATTATTGTTATTAATGTGAGCTAATTTTCTTATAACTATATGGAATCCATATATATCCTTATGTAAATTAGTACATTTCTTTCTATGTTTGTTGTCACAGTAAATATCTTTGATAAGACTAGTTTCATCTGTCAGTTCCCTGCCACTATCCAAATCAATGGATGCTTCCTAGCATTAATGTTCTACTGGGGGATACATAAACAAAATTTTAAAATAGTTCCTGAATTAAAGGACTTTGTATTCTATTAGGAACATATATAAAATTACTTCATAATATATTTTATGCTATTATGTATTTATTACACATGTTATCTGCTACATATGTACCAATATTGTGTATGTGTATAGCATAAGATTTCTGTGGGAAGTGATACACCATCTGAATCTTTTTCTTAAACCCTTACCTTCCATCTTAGACTCACTACTGTATATTGGTTCCAAGGCAGAAGAGCAGTAAAGGCTAGGCAATGGGGGTTAAGTGACTTGTTCAGGTACATACAGCTTGGAAGTTTCTGTAACCACACTTGAATCCAGGACTTCTTGTATGGTCTGAATCTTAAAGGAAACCTAAGAGGGTGGAATGAAGAAGCAGCATTCCAAGATACTAAGAGTACACAGCCTGTGCAAAGATGCAGAAGCGGGATATAGATGATCAAGTTCAGGCAACAACAAGTAGACCAGTTTACCTGGAAGGCAGAATTTGTGAATGAGAATCATGTAAAATAATAGCATCAAGGTAGGCAAGAGTCAATTCAAAGGACTTAAAAATGCTAGATAATAGAGTGAATTCATCCTGAAGGCATTAGAAAAGAACTGAAAATCTTAGAGCAAAGTAATGATATGGTCAGACTTCTGGTTTAAGATTACTTTTATAGGATCTTAGAGGACGTATTGGAGGAAGAAGCTACCAGAAACCAATGAATCAATCCATATGACCATTCTACTATTAGGTGAATACATGATATATCACTTTTCCTCTAAATAATCTGAAACACAGAAGTAATGCTTTTACCTCTGTTCACCAATATCATATGCTCTTATAACAGAAGTTTCTATTTATTAATATGTAGGAGAGAATCCTATTATGGAAATATTGAGTAAAAATAAATCTTTGGAATAAACTAGACAAAACTGAAAATATTCCAAAATAGGTCAGATGATCCCATAATTTTCCTTAAGCTCAAGGAAAATTATGTCTACAAATAGTGCATGATTATAAGAGAAGCAATCACTGCGGAGAAAGGGCTCATCATCTTTGCCACCATCAATGCCAATCACTGCCAGGCAATTGAAGCCAAGAGCTTAACAAAGAGTAATGCCCACCAGACCATTGAACCTGCTACTGGCCTAGCCCCTAAAGCCATAACATTGAAAAGCAAGCTCTGTGGTGATGCTAACTAGTAATTGCTTCTGAGAATACAGCAATTTCTATTTCTTCATGAACCAAACAAAGACCCAGATAAGAATTTTTTCAACTCCAATGTCCTTTGAACTGTCTAATGGTTCTGGAAAATATATTGAAGAAGACAAATTACCATTGATTTTGTCACTGCGCCCTAAGGGCAATGGGATCTTTCTGTCTAACTTAGTTGAAACTTCTTATGCGTGTTGCCCATTCTTATCCCCAATGTGAGCTCCTTGGGAGCAGGGATGACTTCTCTTTGATTTATTTATGTTGTGCTTACCACAGTGCTTTGCATATAAATCCTTAATAAATGCCTTTTAATTCATTCATGTATCTATATCTATATTGCTTTTTAATTACCAATGTATTCTTAATTTCCTGTTTTTAAAATACTATCATTTTAAGGTACCCATCTAATCTTTTTAAATTACACTAAGCAAGTATGAGAACAAAAAATATACATTTTTTTCAATCAACTCTCTCACCAGCATATCTAAGTACTTAAATTTCTTTTTTTTCTCTTTTTTTTGTGAAAAGCAACAATTGATCAGAAATGTTTTGGGGAAATTGTCTCATCAATTATAAAATCACGAGGATTTTTTTCCCCAAAGAACATTACTTTAACAATAACTTTACAGAAAGTCTTACTGAGATCTATTATGATGGATAGAGTTACTGCTAATTGACTAATGCAACCGGACATAAATTGGGTTATACATATTCCCATCCCAGAGCTCCACAATTCAATGGTTGTTAGTATATTAAAAATAGAGTCAAATAACATTGGAACAGCTTGACAATAAAACCTGTTCACAAATAATGTCTTTTAGCCTTTTTGAGTGAAAAATCACATAATAAAGATGTACTTTGATAGAGTATTAAAATTTAATATCACATAAGAGATGCCAATGCTAAAACTTCATATTCATGCAGACACTTCACTCAGGAACTCTAAGAGTCTTAAAAGTCTTCTCTCTGAAACATTTGGAAGTAGAGATAGCATTATCTTGGTTTAAGAAATGGAGGCTGAAAATAAAAATTGTTTGACCTAGCCAAAAAAAACAAACAAAACAGAAAGTGAAAAGTCAAAATTCCTAATATCCTACAGGAAGTTCTTAAGTAAGGTCCATTCTAGTGATAAAAAAAATATTAAAAACTATAATCCTTCAAAATGATAATCATACCATTAATACCATAATTGCCCAAAACACTTATTAAATAGTCAATTTCAATTCGTATGGCCATCTTTGTATAGCTGTGAGTCATGAGCAATACAAAGGATTGTTGATGAGTATGGCTCTCAGGGCACATGTAGGTACTTGATGACCTTATACGATGAGCCAAGATAGGTGACACAGCAGAATGCTAGATCTGAGTTTAAATTTGGCCTGTGACAGTTTCTAAATACTTCACTCTGGGCAAATCCCAACCTCTGTCTTTCTCTGTTTCCTTGTTATTTCCTTGGAGATAATAATAATACCTACCTCTGAGGGTTGCATGAGGACAAAATTAGATAATATTTGTAAAGGACTTTGCCAACCTTAAAGCATTATATGAATGTTAACAATTATAGGAATTATGAAAGAGATCTTAAAGATAATGTCATCAAACAAAAAACTATATACAATAGATTGGTGTGTCACATGGTCAAAATGAGGGATAATCTATGTTTCTGCTTCAATGAATTTCTCAGGATGTCAAGAAAAATTGGGGCGAGTATTCAGCACGTAGAGTACACAACTTGTGGTGAGTTTATAGAAGGGCATGAATGTGGATCTTAAAAGATGAGCAGGAATAAATGGGTAAGAATCAGCACTATTGGAAAAAAATTCCTATATCAGTGATGTCACACGTGGATTTCAGTATTTGGGTGTTCAAATATTTGCATCTGATTTATTCCAATGTAAGACAGGAAAAATGCCCAAGGTAGTATAAGAGAAAAGATACATAAGATCAGTGTCTATAGTTCAGAACCTTACCACCCAAAAAACTTGTCTAGTTCAAACATAGCAATAGTTGTGTTGCATAGAATTTTAGAGTATCTAGATCATTCCCTCCCCATTTCCTATCCCTGCACCTAATAAGTCAGGTAATTTTCCTTTTATTGTCACATCTTTTGTAATCCATAAGACCTTTGTTTTCTCAGTGTAGGATCTCCCTTCACAGAATCTTCCCCAAGAGCTTAGCTCAAATACCAAGCATGAGTGAAGCCTATTTCTGGACTCCTCTGTTGCCAGTACCCTCTTTATCTTAGAACTTACCTCGTATTGTTTGTATCTGTACATGTTCCATGTAATCCTGTCCCTTAAAAAATGAAAGCTCTTACAAGTATGCTATTCTGTGTTTACTTAACTTATTTATAGTTTCCCTCTTTATATTCAAGTCGTTCACCCATTCTGAATTTATCTTGGTGTAGGGTGTGAGATGTTGATCTAAACCTAATCTCTCCCATATTGTTTTCCAAATTTCCCAGCAGTTTTTGTCAAATAGTGGATTTTTGTCCCAAAAGTTGGGCTCTTTGGGTTTATCATACACTGTCTTGCTTATATCATTTACCCCAAGTCTATTCTACTGATCCTCCCTTCTATCTCTTAGCCAGTACTATACCATTTTGATGGCTGCTGCTTTGCAGTATAGCTTAATATCTGGTACTGCTAGGCCACCTTCATTCACATTTTTTTCATTATTTCTCTTTATATTCTTGATCTTTTGTTATTCCAAATGAATTGGTTATAGTTTTTTCTAATTCAGTAAAAAAAGTTTTTTGGTAGTTTGATAGGTATGGTGCTAAATAGGTAAATTAATTTGGGTAGAATGGTCATTTTTATTATGTTAGCTCATGAACACAGAATAGTATACTTGTCAGATCTCTGGGAAAGGAAAGATTTTAAAACCAAGCAAGAGTTAGAGAAAATTACAAAATGTAAAATAAATAATTTTGATCATATCAAACTAAAAAGCTTTTGTACAAACAAAAACAATGCAGCCAAAACCAGAAGGGAAACAACAAATTGGGAAAAAATCTTTATAACAAAAAAACTCTGACAGGGGTCTAATTACTCAAATATACAGGAGTTAAATCAATTGTATAAAAAAATCACGCCATTCCCCAATTGATAAATGGGCAAGGGACAGGAATAGGCAATTTTCAGATAAAGACATCAAAACTATCAATAAGCACATGAGAAAGTGTTCTAAATCTTTAATAATTAGAGAAATGCAAATCAAAACAACTCTGAGGTATCACCTCACACCTAGAAGACTGGCTAAAATGATAGAAGGGGAGAGTAATGAATGTTAGAGGGGATGTGGCCAAATTGAGACATTAATTCATTGCTGGTGGAGTTGTGAACTGATCCAACCATTCTGGCTGGCAATTTGGAGCTATGCTCAAAGGACTATAAAAGAATGCCTGCCCTTTGATCCAGCCATACCATTGTTGGATTTGTACCCCAAAAAGATCATAGGGAAAAAGACTTGTACAAAAATATTTATAGCCACATTCTTTGTGGTGGCAAAAAACTGGAAAATGAGGGTATGCCCTTCAATTGGAGAATGGCTGAACAAATTGTGGTATATGTTGTTGATGGAATACTATTATGCTCAAAGGAATAATAAACTGGAGGAATTCCATGTGAACTGGAAAGACCTCCAGGAATTGATGCAGAGTGAAAGGAGCAAAGCCAGAAGAACATTGTACACAGAGACCAATGCCCTGTGGTAAAATAGAATGTGGTGGACTTCTGTACTGGCAGCAATGCAATTACCCAGGACAATTCTGAGGGACTTACGGTAAAGAACACTACCCACATTCAATGGAAGAACTGCAGGAGGGGAAACATAGAAGAAAAACAACTGCTTGAATGCATGGATTGAGGCAGACATGATTGAGGGTGTGGACTCGAAACTATCACACCAATGTAACTATCAACAATTTGGAAATGGGTCTTGATCAATGACACATGTTAAAACCAGTGGAAATGCACATCAGCTATGGTGGGGAGGGGAGGTCGGGGGTGAAGGGGAAAGTAAGAGCATGAACCATGTAACCATGTTAACTTTTCTAAAAAATAAATATTATTAAATGTTAAAAAATTTAAAAATGAAAGCTCTTAGCAGGAAATACTTATTTGTTGAGAGAGAGAGAGAGAGATAGAGATAGAGAGAGAGAGACGGAAAGACAGAGAGAGAGACAGAGAGAGAGAGGGAGAGAGAGAGAAAAAAAAGAAAGAAGGAAGAAAGGAAGGAAAGAAAGAGGGAGGGAGGAAGGAAGGAAGGGATAAAAAAAGAAAAAAGAGAAAATTGATTTATTTTTTAATAATTCTAATTCAGAAAGCTGGTGAAGTATATAGTGAAAGTCTTCACCAAACATTTTTATCATATATGCTTATTAGAAAAAAAGAAAAGAAAATTGAGTACTTATCCTCAATATGTATATATTTATTTTATTTTTTCTATATAATTTTTATATTATATGCCTAATTTCCTATACTAATAATTAAGAACATTACAGAAATGTTCTTAATTTTCATACAATAGGGAGACATTGGAGTATATTAAATGGGATGGTCACATGTTAGGAAAATCACTCTGGCAGTTGTATGGAGAACAGATTGCAAAAGGCAGAGATGAGGTATAGAGATCAAGTGTAAGTCCATTGCAACAGTCTTTTGGAATGACCAATATATGAATATATTTTGCTTGACTGCTTATGTACTATAAGCTCTTTCTTCTTTCCTCCCTCTCTTCCTTGCTTCCTCCCTCCTTCCCTTTCCTCTTCCTTCCTTTCTCCTTTCTTTCCTTCCTTCTCACCTTCCTCTTTCCCTTCTTCTCTTTTTACTCTCTTCTTCAGCGTTTTGGGGGAAATAGGACAAAGGAAAAAAATGAATGTTTCATAATTGAAATGTATATTCAAATATATACATATATGTACATATAAAAAGATATTCATATATTTTCTGAAGTACTAGAGTAAAATATTTGCTCCTTAGAATATATGTGTGATTTATTTGTATTAATATAAGCTGGCAAATAGCCAAAATATAATAATATTCTTATATGTGTATATGTATGTGTATGCATATATTCCTATATGTTTATACGTATATTTGTGTGTATAAACTATATATGAGTAAATATACTGTATATGTGTTTAAATTTCATATATATTATATATATACTATAGTGTATATATGCATGTACAAATATGCTATATGTATATAAATATATACATACAAAAATACACACACATAAAAATTTGAGCTTGGGTGATAGCTGTGTACAAAGAAGGAGACAGATGTGAGAGCTATGGAGGAAGAACACTCAAGACTTGGCAGCTGACTGGAAATAGAGATGTAGTACAGTGAGGGAAAATAAGGAGTCAAAAGTGATAAGGAGAACAGAAATCTGTTCCTATAAGATGACATTGCTATTGACACTATTAGGGATATTTGGAAGATGAATAGGCTCTTAGTGGGGGATGAGGAGAATGGGTAGGATAATGTAATGATTTGTGACATCCAAATCACCATCCATCCCTGCCAGTTCATTTCTGGTTGCCTCACTCTATCCCACCCAAAATAAAGGGGAGCAAAGGGCAGAAATCCTCCTCCTACACCACCCATTCCCTTTCCCACCCAAAGCTTCCCTTCAGAAGAGAAAGGAGGGAGACAACTGGTAGATGTGGGGAGCAGTTAGTTTAGTTTCTATTTTCTTTCCCTGAGTCAAGTTCACAAATGGGGGAACAGAAACAGAAGGAGACTTAGAGCACTGAGGGGTAAAGGAAGTTGTGGTCTTTCTTGGAAATAAGCCCAGGGAATAACTACAAATTGTCTATATCATCAAAAGTAGGGTCTAATTTTATGTTCTTACCCACAAAATGGTTGATCACATGGACCTTAGGAGGATGTCATTGTCCCCCAAAAGTTTCCAGGTCCTGTCTTGAAGGCTACTTCTATAGTGAAGAATGAATTTGCCTCAGAGTAATAAAGTTCTAGGGTCAAGTCTAGAAGCAGCATGATCATGGTCCAGGTAAAAAATATTTATTAAGCATCTACTATGTGCCATGTACTCTGCTACAGTCTGTTAGGTCCAATAGTGCTCTTTCCACTCTTTTCCAGTAGAAAGAATACTATTGGACTATTGGACTTTAAGTCAGGTAAGATCTTATTTGATTCCATCTCTGACACCTATCAGTCATATGATCAAAGACATAAAATTTAATTTCTCTGAGCCACTGTTTCCATACCTGTAAAATTGGTATAATAATACCTATAGAAGCTATCTTAGAAAGATTATAGTGAGAATAAGATAATTCATATGCCTTTAATTTCTGATAACAATATTAATAATAACAGCAATTATTTATATAAACAACACTTTAATGTTTGCACAAGTACTACAAATGTTTTCTCATTTGATCCACACAACAGCCTTGGGAAGGGGGCAGCTGAGTAGCTCAGTGGATTGAGAGCCAGGCCTAGAGACGGGAGGTCCTAGGTTCAAATCTGGCCTCAGACACTTCTCAGCTGTGTGACCCTGGGCAAGTCACTTGACCACCGTTGCCTACCCTTACCACTCTTCTGCCTTGGAGCCAATACACAGTATTGACCCCAAGACAGAAGGTAAGGGTTTTAAAAAAAACAGCCTTGGGAGATAAATGATATTATTATCCCCATTTTACAGATGAAGAAAATGAGATAGTTTGAAGTTTCATGATTTGCCCAGGATCATACAACAAATATTGAGCAGGATTTTTAACCAGGGATTTGTAACTTTGGGTACAGTGCTCTATCCACTATCCATACCATTCTACTGAAATAGCAGTCTCAGTGGTAATAAAAGGCCTCCCAATTGATAAATCCACTGACCTTTTGTCATTCATCCTCCTCCTCAAAATATCTATAGTGAAAGCAGTATGTGCAACATTCTCACACCTACCACCATATATTTTAGGATAGTATTTTCTTAAGATGGAGAGTCAACTTCCAGTGGCAGAGCCAAGATGGCAGAGTAGAGAAATTATTCAACTGAGCTTTCCCAACTTTCCCCTCTAAACACTTTAAAATAATGCCTCTACTTGAATTCTAGAGTAGCAGAGACAACAAAACAGACATCCTTCCAGCCTGAGAGAATTGTGAGAAAACTTTATTGCATTGTCTGAACCTAATCCTACATGGCTAAGAAGCTGGACCATCTCTGGACAGAGATTCTTAACAAAGGACTTAGCTTATACTGACCAGAAACGTGGTCAGATCTGAAGACTAATATAAGTTTTCTCACAATTATATATCCAAGAAACTTCTTAGGTCTTAGCCAAAAACTGGTCCAATACTGATTATTGTTTGTTATTATTTGTTATTGTTTCTATGTTCCTTTGATTGAATGCAGACCTTTGGCTGGAGGGAGTGGAACATCTCTTTTACTGATTTCAGTAACTTGTACTTCTTTACTCTCCCCTCCCAACTCAGAAAGTCTCTAATCCTTCCTCCAATTAGAAATCAGATTACATAAATTTTTGTATTTTGGTTGTTTTATTTTAATTAATTGGTCATATTTGGCAATTATTTTTAATGCATAAAAATAATTTCTCCTTGTATTTAGGATCCAGACCTAAGCTGAGAAGGTGTGTTTCCTACTTTCTAGGCAATTGGCATGCATTGCTAAATAAATACACTCAGAAGCTCATATCTTTGTTTCCTTGGTCATTTCATCTTTCACCTGCCACAAGTGAGTGGAAGCTCTGAGGAACTGTATCACTTTTAGATCCATGGGAGAAGGAATCCTAAGGAAAAATATCATTTTTGGTCCCAAGGGAACAGGCCCCTGAGAAGCAGAATTGATTTCAATCCCTGAGCGATCTTTCCTGGGTAAGGACAAAAGTGCACATAAGGATAGCAGTGAGCACACCTTTCCCAGATCATAAACCTTGAAAGCACTAAAAACTTCTAAAGCTATAGAACTAGTTCTGAAAAAAAGAATGCATCAGAACCTGGAGTGTGAGGTGAGTCTCCACCCACCTAATGATGAGAACAGAACTCAACTTTATTTAAAAGTTCAAAATCAAAAAATGGAGTGCAATATGAGCAAAACAAAAATTCAAATAAAAAAAGTCAGCATAAAAAGTTACAGTGGTGATAGGGGATATTAAAACACAAGCTCAGAAGAGGATAATGAAGTCAAAACAGCTAGAGACAAAGCCTCCCTCCACCTCACCCCGCAAAAAGAGGAGAATTAGACTCGAGTTCAACAGGAATTTCTGGAAGAGATAAAAATGGTTTTCAAAATCAAGAAATAGTAAGAGAAGAAAAATTAGGAAAAGAAATGAGAGCAAAGGAAGAAAATTATGAAAAGACAATTAACAGTTGGGCAAAAGAGAAATAGAAGCCATGAAGAAAATGTTACATGTTACAAAACAGAATTGGCCAAATGAGAAAAAAGAGGTACAAATTTCATTGATGAAAATAACTCCTTAAAAAGTAGGATGGAATTTACATGATGAACGTGGAAATATGTATTCTATGATGATATATGTAAAAATTATATCATATTCTTTATTTTTTCAGGGAGGGGTGGGTCAAGGGATAGATAGAACATGGATTATAAAATATCAGAATATGAATATTTTAAAAATTATATTGACATATCATCTGGGGGAATTTTTTTAAGTAGGATTAACTAATGGAAAAAGAAATATAAAATCACACTGATAAAATCATTGTTTAAAAATTAAAATTGGGCAAGTAGAATCTAATGATTCTGTGAGATGTTAAGAAACAATAAATCAGAATCAAAAGGATTAAAATTCAAAAAAGTGAAATATCTGGTTGGAAAATGAGATGGAGGAGAAATTTGAAAAATAAATTGAGGGAAAATAAATTATGGATTATTGGACTATGTAAAAGTTATGATCAAAGGAATAGCCTAGAAATTATATTTCAAAAAATTGTCAAGAATCAGAGAAAGACATATCACCACCTGAAAAAGATATAAAAAATGAAAACTCCCAGGCATATTATAGCCAAATTCTGGAGCTCTAATATCAAGAAGAAAATACTGCAAGCAGTCAGAAAAATCCATTCAAATACTTTGGAGCTATAATCAGTATCACACAATTTTAGTAATTAGGTTCTAAAGGAGTAGAGATCACAGAATATGATATTACAAAAGGAAAAATTCTGGGATTACAACCAAGAATGTCCTACCCAGAAAAGAATTAAGAAGTTTAATTCTTCAAGTAAAAAATGGATTTTTAATGAAATTGAATGCCTTCAAGCATTGTCAATGAAAAGACTATAGCTGAATAGAAATTTTGACTTTCAAATACAAGATTGAAGAGAAGTATAAAAAGGTAAACATGAAAGATAAGTCATAGAGGCTAAAAAAGGTTAAGTTGTTTACCTTTCTATAAGACAATACATGTAACTTCTAAACACTTTATCATTATTAGGGCAGTTATACTTAGAAGGATTATACTTAGAAAAAAGCAGCAAAAGTTAGTTGATTATGTTGGGATGATATAAAAGAAATGGAGAGGTGAGAAAGAGGTATTATGGAAGAGAAGGGAACAGAGAGGAAGAATGGAGAAAAAATATCCCACATAAAAGAGGAGCACAAGGAACATCTTTTGAAATAGAGGGAAAGGTGGAGGGATGAGTGATTCTTGAATCTCATTCACATCTAAATTGGTTTAAAGAGGAAACTATTATGTATGTGTGTTTATATACACATATACATGTATACATACACACATATATGTATACATACACAAAACATACTTAATAGATTTTTAAAAATCTAGCTTATCCAGCAAGGAAGTAAAAGGGAAGGAAATAAAAGAAAGCACGGGGAGATAAAAAAGAAAACAGATGAAAGAAGCAAAGCTGACCTTAGAGGAGGGACAGAATGAAAAAAAAGAAAAAAGAAAGAAAGAATAATAAACAGAAAAAAATAGGATGGAAGGAAATACCCAATTAGCAATCATAACAGTGAATGTGAATGGGATCAACTTATCAATTAAAAGGAATTGGATAAAAGAATTAATTAGAAATAAGAATCCTACAATATGTTATTTACAAGCAACACACAGGCACATGTAAAGTTAAAATAAGAGGCTAAAGTAGAATCTATTATAATTCAGCTAATGGTAAAAAAAAAAAGGCTTTATTAGCCAATGCAAATATCCAAGGGACCCATGATGAAAACAACTGAGAGATTCTGAATGCTGATTGAAGTATACCATTCTTCACTTTATTTCCTTCCTGAATTTTTCTCTAGTGTAAGATATATGTGTCTTTTTTCAGAACATGATGAACATGGAAAAATTTATTTCATGGTATCATAGGTACAACCCATGTCATTATCTGCTGTTTCAGGGAAGAGTAGAGACCATGGATCACAAAAGTCATAAAATGAAAGTTTAAATTATATCTAAGTGTAATCTGGGAAAAATATAAAATAAAAAAGGTAGGTGTAACAATCATGATCTCAGATAAAGAAAAAGAAAAAAACAGACACACTTAAAAGGTATAAGCAGGGAAGCTACATCTTGTTAAAAGGAACCCTAGACAATGAAGTAATGCCAGTACTAAAAATATATGCAAACAATTGGCATAGTATTCAAATTCTAGAGGAAAATTAAATAAATTAGAGGATGAAATAGATAGTCAAACTACAATACTGGGGACCTTAATTTTCCTTTCTCAGAGCTAGATAAACCAAACCACGAAATAAATAAGAAAGAAGTCAAGTATATCAATCAAATCATAGAAAAGTTATATATGATAGACTTCTAGAAAAAAATCAGTGCATATAGAAAAGAGTATCCCTTTTCCTCAACTGCATGTCTGCACAAAATTTGTATATTAGGACAATAAAACCCTCACAACCAAATGCAGATAGAAAAAATTTAATGCACCCTTTTCAGACCATAATGCAATGATAACTATACCCAATAAAGTGCTATGGAAGCATAGATTAAAAATTAATTGGAAACTAAATAATCCTAAAGAATGAGTGGGTCAAAGAACAAATCATAGAGACAATCGATAATTTCACTAAATAGAATGACAATTATGAGATAACTTTCCAAAATTTTTGGGATGCAGCCAAAGTAGTACTTAGGGGAAAATTTATACCATACATCAATAAGAGAGAAAGAGCATGTCAATGAATTGGGCATGCAATTTAAAAAAGAACTAGAAAAAGAACAAATTTAAAGTCCCCAAAAAATACTAGAATGGAAATCCTGAAAATCAAAGGAGAGATTAATAAAAGTGAAAGTTAAAAACTGCTGAACTATCAAATAAAATGAGGAGCTGTTTATATGAAAAAAATTAAATTTATAAAGCATTGACGAACTCAATTAAGAAGAAAGCCATATTGTTAGTATCATAAATAAAAATCCTGAATATATCACAAATGAGGATGAAATTAAATAATTTTAATGATTTTAATGAAAATTTTAATGAAATTTATTAAATGATTTAAAAAATCATTTAATGAAAATGATTTAATGAAATTAAATTATTAGTATATATCTTACCCAATTACATTCCAGTAAAACTGACAATTCAAGTGAAATTGATGAATATTTAAAAATATTAGCTCCTTAGATTAATAAAACTCTGTTTCCTTTCCTAGACTGCTATCAATTGCTTTGGGTTCTCCTTCAAGTGAGATAGCATTTGTAGAGCACTCAAAACCACATCAGGCACATAGTGGGTAATTAAAAAATGTTCATTTCTTATCATTCTACCTCCAAAAGGTTTATTCTCTGTCGCTTCCTTTCTGTTCTTATTGATTCAGGCCCTTATCATCTTATATTTAGACTATTTCCATGTACTAGCAGATAGTTTCCAACTTTACAACTATGAGGACCCCTTTTTAATATTAAAATTTTTAATTAATTCTCCCTTAAACAATATAACTTGTATCATTAGTACACATAAGAGATTAAGAAAATACTCACATGGATCTGTGATCTCATAAATATGGAAACTCCCTTTTTTGATATAGATCACAATCTAGCCATGCTTGCCTATCCTATGTGACTCATCCATAATTTTGATGAAGTAGGGATCCACCCAATGCACTAGGGGCTTTTCTTAAGTTCTTTCATTCTAATGATATTAACATTGTAGGTCATGGCTATCCATAGACAATCCCTCATGATGGTCATATGGTCAGGACATTTTGTATTTTTACTGTTCTATTTCTTTCATGATTTCTTTTATATTAAATGTATTATTACTTATTTATTTTTACTATGTATACTCTGGGCCTCTCCTTTGGATGATCTTCACTCATACTTTTTCAAAGATAACAGAGAGATTGCATGGCTCAGAGCAAAGAAGAATATAAGTTTTAAAAAAGATAAACCTGAGTTTCTGGAACAAGATTGGAAGTTTTAAAGATAATTGTGAAATTTCCCAAAGGTAATATAGCCTGCTCTTCTCTTACTATTCAGTTTTGAATGAATCTATTCCATTTGAAGTGTCTAAGAGATATGTACTAATGGATAAGCCCATTGAGTTGTCCATCCAATTGTTCATCACAGTGTGGACAATAGGCATTCTTTATGCACTTGGATTTTCCTATGTGGATAATCTTGTTCATTTGAGCCTCAGGGCTGATCACCATTTTATTCTTTCATTCCCTTTTCAAGATCATTCATCAGCAATGTACTTTCATTGCTATTAGCATAACCAAGAAAATTAGGGACAAATTATGTCCAAGTCCTCTTGAGATGTATAAATTTAGTGACTTGATTTCATTTTTCTAAAGAGTTCCTATAGAACTATATCTTATACATCTGAATCATGATAATCTGGCTGACAACTTGACATTGATCATTTTTACCTCAATTTTAAAAAATTAACATAAAAATGATTATTAGCATTAAATATGTCCAGAATCCAACATTAAAACCCTTTCATACAATATATGTTCATGGCTTAAAAATTTCTTTTGCTGAATGCTCTTATCACAGTTATGCTTTAAATAATTTCAACATATAAACAAACCTTAATTTACCTAGTAAAGGAAGCTTACGACTGCAGAACACAGATATAAAACACATATGAAATACACACATACAAATGTACATGCACACAAAGTGAAGGATGGAAAACAATAATTATATCATACTGTACTGATTATTTCTTTTAAGAATCTTGGAAATAATAGAACATAGATTTAAAGCATTTCATTCAAGTAGCAAATAATGCCATTTTTTTCACTCTTCAATAATGTTTTATTTTTTCCCAATTACAAAATAGCACCAATATTAAGGTGAAACTTAAAAAAAACTGAAGAATTCATTTATTTAGAAATTTTCTTAATTCATCTTATCTTCAAAAAAAAACAACCAAAAAAATCTGTTAGAAAAGAGACAGTTATTTAATCTCTTTTAAGATCCGAAGCCTTATATAATCTTTATATTTAATTAAAGAAAATAATATGTAATATACTACTTAAGAGAAAAAAAGTTTAATTTATGGCTATCATTTCAAGTTGCTTTTTGAACCACCTCCAGAAGGCTCTGTAATATTTCAGGGCTTGATACAATCAACACATGGTGATCCATAAACAGTATCTGGATGACTTCACCATCAATAAGGAATTTCTCCTTGACTTAAATCCTGCCCTGGATTTCTTCCATGAGAGTGGTGAACACATGTGACTAGCATATCTCTCCCCATTTCATATTTTTACTAATATTAATGATCAGTGGGTTGGTCTCTAAACGAAGTCATCTAATTTTATCTGAAAGGGATCTTGTATAATTTTGGCTTGTATGAGATAGATGCAGTTTTTGAGAGAAGAATTGTTAGAGTGACTGTTGTTATTACTAAGTTAAATTTTATGTTGACACAAATATACATAGTAGATTCTTGTTTTAATTGAATCTTTGTATCAACTTGGAGCTATTAATTTTAAAGGTTATTTCAAAATATCACTTAGGAAAGCATGCCACTCCTCTTCTAATACCTAATTGCTAAATGAGAAAATAATAATGAATGACAATATTTGGCAAGCATATGGATTCATAAACTCCTTGCAAATAACTTAAATCTTGTTCTTCCCCTACCCAAATATCTATGGATTTTGGCTAACAAGTTTGGATAACTGGTACAGCTTAGAAGGGAAACAAATAACTAGGAAGAAAAAATCTTTGCTTTGTGTCCCTTATAATTCTCATTTATAAAATATAAAATTGATTAATTCATACTTATAATATTAAGAGACATTACTCAAAAGAAAAATGATCAAAAGATATGAGAAGTCAATTTTCAAAAGAAGAAATTTAGGCTCTCAGTAATCGTATAAAAATGGTCTAAATGAGTAATAATTCAAGAAATGCAAATTAAAGTAACTTTAAAGTTAAATCTCATACATATCTGATGGGCAAAAATGACAAAAGAGAAAAATGACAAAGGTTGAAAGGTTTAGGTTAAAACACAAAATTAGTGCATTGATGAATTGGTCTACCCATTTTGAAAAACAATTTGAATCTGCTCCCCAAAAGTTACTGACCTTTGATCCAACTATATCACTACTAAACTCTTTATCCAAAGAAATAAAAGATAAAAATACATATTTTAAAAATGTTTGTATCTGTTCTTTTCATGGTAACCCCAAATTGGACTCAGGGGAAGGAGTAATGCTCTTATTGAGGAATAGCTAAATAATTAGTGGCATATGAATGTAATATAATATTATTATGTCATAATAAAAGATGAGCTGGAAAATCTTAGAGGAAACAAGGACAATATTTATGAATTGATGAAGAACAAATTGAGTAGAACTAAGAAAATTAATGTAATATCATTAAAGAGAAAAATAATTGTGAAATACCTCATCAACACAATGTTAAACTGTGAGTCCAAAAAAATGTAAAGTACTTGCAAATTTTGAAGTGCTACATTGTATCGGCCATTATTATAATCCATGTTGGATACCATTATCACCTCAATCTTCCTAAAAATGTTGATTTCCTGATACCATTTTGAAATTCAAAAAGCTTCAGTAGCTGCCTTCAGAATCATAAAATATTTCTTGTCTTTCGAAGCATTTAAAATAAATGTTCTTCAATACTTTTATTCCAGTTTCTAGGAGTTCCCGAAATGAAAATTTGCCTCCATTAACGATAGTATAAAATAGCCAAAAACACATTTTACATATTTATACATTTTCTTGGTTTGATTTATTCAATTTTCCTTTCTAAAATGCCCTTCCTTTTTCTTTTGTCCAATTCTTATGCATTCTTTGTTTTTCAAATATAATATAATTCATCAATAGGAACATACAATCAATCTGTTAATAAAAGATCAATTGTGTGCTTCCATTTGCATCAAAAGACCCAGATCAATAGATGAGATAGTATTTTATATCTAGGTGTGTCTTCCTTCTAATTGGCCTGACAGTACATCATTCTGACAGTTTGAAAACAGTTGATTGTATATGTCAAGACTCAAAGTCAAGAAAACTCTTCTTCCTGAATTCAAATTTGGTCTCAGATACTTACTAACTGTGACTTTGGGCAAGTCACTTAATCCTCTTTGCCTCTGTTTCATCATCTATAAAATGAGCTGGAGAAGGAAATGGAAAACTATTTTAGTACCTTCACTAAGAAAACCACAAATGGCAAAGGAATAAAGAACTGGAGGAATTCCATGTGAACTGGAATGACCTCCAGGAATTGATGCAGAGTGAAAGGAGCAGAGCCAGAAGAACACTGTACACGGAGACTGATACAGTTTGGTACAATTGAACATAACAGACTTCTCTACTAGCATCAATGCAAGGATCTAGAGAAAGGCTGAGGGACTTAGAAAGAAAACTAGCCACATTCAGAGGAAGAACAGTGGGAGGAGAAACACAGAAGAAAAACAACTGCTTGAACACATGGGCTGTTGGGGATATTATTGGGGATGTAGGCACTAAATGATAACTCTAGTCCAACTATCAATGATATGGAATTAGGTCTTGATCAATGACACGTGTAAAACTCAGTGGAATTATATGTCATCTAAGGGAGGTTAGGGGAGATTGGGGGAGAGGGAAAGAACATGAAATATGTAACTAGGAGAAAATATTCAAAAAAAATTTTTTCAAAAAAAAAAGAGAACCACAAATGGGATTCCTAAAGAATTTTATATAGCTAAAACAAGTGAACATGATGTGGACATCTCTTGGCAGTCCTGATTGACAGACACTTTAATGAGGAAGTAGTCCAAGAGATCTTGGCGATTCCAGCTTACTTCATCATTGGAAGGAAAACTAATCCTCAGAAGGACAAATCAAGAGAACCCGTTCAGGCATTTTCACCTCAATGAAGTCTCTCCTTTCCATTGCAGCATTAACAGGAATTAAGAAAGAGTTTGTTGTAAAAGGAGAGAATTTAGTTGAGACTTAGAGGAAATCATGGATCCAAGACATAGAGCTGAGGAGGAAGAACATTTTAGGCATGAGGAACAGCTAGTGAAAATGCAGAGATGGAAGATAGAGTACCATGTGCAAGGAACAACAAGGAAGCTTTTATAACTGGATAATGAAGGGAAGAAAGGAGTAAAAAGACTGGAAAAGTAGGAGGGATCATCTTATAAAGGGCTTTGGAAGACAAATCATGGATTTTACTTTTGATCTTGACGGTAACATGCTACTGAAGTTTGTTGAATCCAGAGGTAATGTAGACAGACCTTTGGCTTATATTTAGTTCTAAAAGTGGTATATCCGGACAAGGTAATTTTATCTTTGGTAATTTTATGGTCTTAGTTTATTAATAATAATATTAATACTACTATTAACAGTGAGTTGATCATTATGATAAAATCATGATATAGTGTTAGAATATATTAAAATCAATATATTATATTCTTATGTAACATATTATATGGCACTATATTAATGTTTTATGTATATTATATACATAAGACTGGATAAATACATCTGAAAATCATCTGTATATGAGTGTATGTGAGAACTATGCATGTGTTTATTAGATAATAGTGAGAATGGAGAGATAATAGAGGAAGAAATTTGCTGCAAAAGACTAGATATAATAGGATCACTTAGACAAGATATAGACTAGACATAGTAGATACTTAGACAAAATAAAGTTGCTTTGACAAGAAGAGATGCCACTTGGAGTCATAAAGAGACTGCAACTCACATAATCTCTTTCAGCTTTAATATCATTATCTGTAAAATGGGTATAAAAAATACCTGTATCACAAAATGGATATGAAGATCAAATGAGATAATATTTGTAAATTACTTTGTAAACCTTAAAGTAATATATAAATAATATTTATCATCACTATCACTATAATTATTATTATTGTTTATGTTATGTTAGATAGAGGAAATGGGAGGAAGCAGTAGATAATGATGGAAGGAAAAGGAGTGATGTGAGATATACTTCAAATCTCTCCCCACTCACATCTTCTAACTGTTGCCAAAATGATTTTCCATAAATGGATACCTTAGCACATCATTCCCTATTCAATAAACTCTAATAGCTTCATTTTGGCTCTAAAATCAAATATAAACTATTTTGTTTAGGTTTGTTAGCCCTTCACAACCTGGCCTCATTGGATATGATCCCCGTTCTGCACTCTGCCAGGCATGCTTCTCTCAATAACACCTTCTACAAGAAGCCTTTCTAAATGCCCACTCTTCCAAATTACCTTGAATTTAACTATTCTTTATACATTCTGTAAGCCAATTGAGAATACATATATATAAGAATATACATTTACTTGTTGTCTTCCTTGTTAGAGTACAAGCTCCTTGAAAATATTTTCTTCAATGTATTTAAATCCTCTGCACCCAATACCCAGGCACGAAGAAGATGTTTATTAGTCAGTTGGTTAATTGCAAATGATATGAAAATAGAAAACATGTTTAGAAATTGAAACCGGACCTAGGTATATAGGGAGGGGTGGTCTAGATCATCTGTTGGTAGAAAAAGACATTCCAACATTAAAAATGGGGTAAACTAGGTAGATTTAATTGGAGGAATCTATTTCTTATAGACCATCAAGAAAAAAGGGAATGAGAGAAAACCTCCTAAGTGCCCTTGATGAGGAACATAACTAGAGTGGCTTGCCCAAAAATGAAAGTGATAAGGGAAGGGACAGACACACACACACAAACACAGAGGAGGAGTGTAATCAACATTATCATTGTTTTGGGAAGGGTATGTTGACTGATCAGACAAGTGCTCTATTTAGAGTCTTGGAGTCTTCCTAGACTAATATTGTCCTATCTGGCCACCATTCCCCTATATATGTTTTCCCTTCCATTAGAATTTAAATACCTTGAGGACAGGAACTGTCTCTTTTGTTCTTATATCCTTGCCATTTAGTGGAATGTTTGTCATATAATTAATTATTTTCATTCTTTTTTGAGGTTTCAAGGGAATAATGTAAACTTTAAAGCCCTGTATGTGTTAACTATTATTATTATTATAACTTCCAGGTTATGTGACATCACCATTGCCTTAACTAACACTGTAGCATTCTGAAGACAAAAGTAGTTCTCTAAAATTGGGACCTGCCTTAACAAGGGGTCCTTTCAATATTTCCTGAAATCTGGGGCTAATATGATTTTAGTCATAAAATTTTGCCATGTTACAGATTTTTATCAACAAAAAAACACAGTTGAAGTGGAAGACTAGTTTTTTTGTTTCATTTTATATTTTAAACATCAAACAATATTCATAGGGAAAGGGACAGATTTGTATTTTCTAATGGTATCCTGATAATCTTGGAGTGATTTCAAATTCATGAATGAGAACATTAAGATTACTATATGGTGCCAAAGGAAATAACATTTTCATCTTAATTGTCAGTCCCCCTCTCTCTTCTCCCATTCTCTTTCCTGATCTCCTCCATTTCTCTTATAGCTAAAATTATTCTTAGAGGCTGAATTGTAGGAAATTGAATTCAGAGACTGAATTGTAGAAAAAGTTGCTGATCCTTGTTATATTAGGAGTTTTAAAGTTAATGACTTTTTGGAGAATTTAGTCTTCTTTAAATTAGACATTTTTTTTCCTTAAGGATTTGTATATCATTTGCAAGGGAGTCATCGTACAAGGCCATAGTAATACCTGTATAGTGTCTGTGGGTTTTTTTTTTATTAATTTCATAATTTGAGGATGTATTGGCATTCTGTTCCAATTAGTCTCTGTTCATGCTTCAAAGTACTAGCTTATCTTCAGATAACATCAAATATAAGGGCTTACAATTTCATATTTGGTTTGTAGTTCTTTAAAAGACACAAAAGACATCATTTGTGAATAGCTGATCAAATGTTAGAATTCTTTTTTGGATCCAAAAGGCCTGTTAAAGTGAAATTTTGTTTGAAGTTCAATTTTATTTAAATGTCCTTCTCTAGGGTTGACCCAGTGTCGTAGTCTAGAGAAAAGGCCAATGAAGATAATGGATTTTTTTTTCCCTTTCCTCTTTGGTAAGAAAACCAAGCTATTCCCACTGATGTTAGCATGAGACAGAAAGCTCTATCAGCAAAGAAGTGCTGTTTGTCACTCCTTGGCAAAGGAGAGGGTCTGGCAACAAAGGGAAAATACAGTCAAGCAGATGAGAAAGTGCTTGGCAATTAAGAGAAGAAAGCAGGAGGAAGGAGCATGCCTAGAGATGGAAAAAGAGCCCCAAAACAAGAAATATAAAAGCCAGAGACAAAGAAAGAGAATGGAAGAAAGAAACTCCACACAGAGTTTCCAAGGAAAAGGAGGTGCTAAGGCTCGCAGAGAAGGTCCTTAAAAAAGAAAGTGAAGGCCAAAGATTGAAACAATCTTTGACTTTCTAGTCAGCCCTTAGCAGTTGAAGTAAGACTTCTTTCTTCCTCAATGGTTATCACGCTTCCCGCACAGAAGCTTGAAATATTGATGATGCCTGTGCACATGCCGTGCACTCCTTCCATGATGGAAGAAACACACAATATTTGGAGATTTCAAACTTACTCTCCCGGCATCAGGAATCTTTGAGAGTTTCAAAGGTATTTTGGAAATCTGAAACTTCAACCTGGCTTCATTCAGGCACACAGGACAGTGTCACTGTTGAAATGGAAACAAAGAAAGAATTGTATTTTACAGTAAGGAAGCATAATGGGCTTAAAAAAAATTGAGTTGAAATCCACAGAGACTTGAGCAAAAATAGCTGTGGTTGATTGTGTGAATAAGATGAGAAAACTTTACATCTCTAACCTCTCACTTATCCAACTAAGAAACATTTATCTAAATCCCTTTCAATGGGCTAAACATCCATATCTTTGGTTCCATCCCAGGGTGGACAAAGTATGGGAGGAATCTGTGCTAATCTGAATTTTCCTTTCATTCTGCCCTCTTCCTAGCTTAAGGGGATATTTAATATACACTGAAGAGCTTTCCACTCAAACTTTATACAACTAATCTGTGGAATAAACTGCAGCAGAATTTTGCAGTGGTTACAGTGGTCTGGGGAGAAAGACATTCATTCTGTCATAGGCTATCTTCCTTCATGACCCCAGGCAAGCTGCTGTACCCCTCTGTGTCAATTATTCTCTTCCTCCATGCTAACAATAAATGTAGATGTACGTGCCTTGCCTTAGAAAATCATTTAAAATGATTACCAAGAACTTTTCAAATAGTGCTGTGCTATAAAAATCCAATAAAAATAAGTGCTTATTAATAAATAATAATTCATAAGGTAATTGTGGTAAATGCGAACTCAATCATAACACAGTTCTTAGGAAAATAAAATGACCTGCTCAATACTGCAGGCACCTTTAACTTGATGTCTTAAAATCTTAGGGTATGGAGTAACATTGGGAACACTGGAATTTACATGTTCTGGAACATGAACTTGAATGAGAACTATGCTTTGAGATCAATGTAATCTCCTATCCATCGGCCCACAGAGAATCCACAGCTAAGTATATGATCCAAGAAGGTTATTTTTTTTAATGGATGGTTGATTATAGCAAAAATTTTTTTTAAATCCTTTTAACTTTAGTACTAAAGGATGAGTTCATAGCTAAACAAATCTTGCTACATTAACATGACAAAATATAATTATAATGTCTATTAAGAATTTAAAAAAAAACTGGCCTCAAACACTTCCCAGCTGTGTGACCCTGGGCAAGTCACTTGACCCCCATTGCCCACCCTTACCACTCTTCCATCTATGAGCCAATACACAGTATTGACTCTAAGATGGAAGGTAAGGGTTTAAAAAAAAAATTCAAAAAAACATAGGAAGATTTCTATGCCCAGATGCAAAGCAAATTAAACAGAACCTCCTCCTACATAATGACCACAACAATGGAAAATGAAAGAATAACAACAAATCTGAATGCTGTGTGATCATGGTCCTAGAAAATGGTTGACAGCTTCTAACTCCCCCTTCTTTGCAGAAATGGAGGACACCAAGGAGCCAATACACAGAAGTTAAGGGTTAAAAAAAAAAAAAAAAGAAATGGAGGACAAGGGGCATGTTTAGTTTTGCTGGGTTTTTTTTTCTTTTTTTTCTATTCTCTGGGCTTAGGCTCACTGAAGAATATAGAAGTGGAATTGAAGTAAAAATTAATTATATTAATTAATTTTATATCAATAGAAATATCCAAGAAAATAACACAGATTCTAAAATAATGCTTGAGCACATTTTTAATGACCATAATAAAGGGGAAGAACAAAGTTTACCTTTCTTTGTAATGCATTCATTCGCTAAATGTAGAAAAAAGTTATTTTCTTATTTTCTTAAAATTCATAAAATATTCTGTGGTTGTTGCTATTCTAATTAATCAACCAATGAAAAACCATTCTTTATGTGATTCAGGCACTTTGCTAAACCTTCATGATGCAAGGAAAAAGCTTGAACCATTATCAGAGGGAAAAGCAACATAAATAAACAAAACTGAAAGATATGTAAATAAAAGTAGGTCTATTCAAATATAATGCCCAATTAAAATAATTACTTAGAATAATTATTTTAAGCCTGAGAGTAATACCATGACTTCTGATTAACTTGTCTCCCTATTCTACTACTTAAGAATTGTTTCAAATGAAAAGTTAAGAGTGCAATCTTATTTCTTCTGAGATCCCAGTTAGGAAAATTTCCAAAATTTTGGCAGAAGTTAGTCTCTCAACCTTAATTTGCATTGAAATCAATTTCTATTTAACCCCAGCTTCTTTGAGGTTGAGGCAAAAATTCAGATTAATGGAATTTGCGAGTAAAGAAGAGGTAGAATATAATCTAGTGTCTGGTGATATAGGGAATTGAAGGGGAAATTGTGGAAAGAACAAGTCAAGTTGAATCAACAAGAATTTATAAAGTCTCTACTCTGAGGATATTAAGAAAGGCAAATAACAACAGTCCCTACTGCCAAAAACCTCACAGAGAGACATCATGGAAATATTTTATCCAACCAGATACGTGAGGAATAAATTGGGAAACCTTAGAGAGAGGGCACTAAGTAGTATTAGGGAGGGATCAGATAAGATCAGATCCTTTCTTGGAAATTCAAAAAAACAATCACAGATGGATTATTAAGAAGAGTTATCACCTCACAAAGACTAAGACAATGAACTCTTCCTTCTTCTCCCTTTACATGAGCAAAAAAATGGGTGATTTTACTCATATCTAACCTGTGACTTTCTCTTAGGCACAACTTTTTAATTCAATTCAATTTAACAAATAACTCTTGGGTCTACACTATCTATAAAATGAGGATGTGGTTAGAGTGGAGAGGGGGTGTCACTAAGTTCCTTCTAGATCTGAAATTCTATAAAGAATGTATATTACTACCTTTTTACATTCCGAATGTTAATCTTTAGCAACTTCTACTTTCACTGAGAATCACTGTCATAATTAGGTGGTTAGAGATTAAAAAATAGACCTCATTTCAAATTCCATTTCCCATACTTTACACAGATCACCATAGTACTTTTGTCAAATTTAATCTGCAACTAATTTCATGGACCACCCAGAGATCACATTTTGAGAATCACTGTTCTTGTATCTCCTATTAGCTGATTTGGTTCCATCTATACAGGGATATTTTAATATTTATATTTATATATGAGAGTGTAACACAATCCAGAGATTTTTTTTAAAAACTATTAATTATTAAGTACTATAGTAAAAATTTATCTATCATCTAAAATTTACTTATTTCCAAAGAGGGTCCTGGTCTGTTTTATGTCTATTGTTATTATTTATTAGTAAGAAGAATGCTGAATATATAATGACCTTCTTGCCTGATCTTATCTTTGGCTATGCTGAGCAGTTTGCCCTCGAGGATTCTATTTTAAGATAAAATTTTGATTAGGAGCTGGAAATATTGATGCATGATCCAAAATAAATGGAATCAAATTAGGAAGGGAATAGTACATAAAACTGTGTCTGCAGTAACAAATGTAAGCAAAACCACATTCAAGCAAGATAACACGAACTTTAAGACCACACTCCTGGAGAGGACATTTTAGGCTCATTAATTTAAATAGACAGAATGAACAGCACTTTGTAAAGGAATTTCTTTAGCCATTCGTTTTGCCAAGAGAAAAGGTATCAATTTCTTTTTTGATTCTGAGTAAAATAAAATAATTGTAAACTTTAAAATCAGGGTCTTGTGTTCATGAATAGCCTATCTTAAAGTTGCATGAAGAATTTTAATGTCTAGATAACTATTCATCTGAAAGAGTACTTGGAAATTTATGAGAAAACATAGTAATGACCATGTTTTGTAAATGATAGGGGTCTGAATAGATGGCACAAAAGCTGACATCATTATGGAGGGCTACATTCCCAAAAGGAGAACACTAGCTCAGTGGTGGAACAAAGCTGACTAAGGACAAGCCCTTAAGGAATTCAATCTATTTGTTGTCTTTGCTGATGAACTCATGAATTCAATTCAAAAACTATACATTATGTAGCCCTACCACCTGTCTTAAGATAAGGCTATAGTTCATAGTCTCTTACCTCAAAAGTTTATAATTTGTATTGGGATGAAAGGGTGGATGGGTATCCCACAGTAAATATAGACAATTACAAAGCAATTTATATAATAACTGCACTGTAGAGATCCAAACAGAGTGATATAAATGATTTATGACAGATTACATCTTTGTTATGCTATCATATATTTGGTTTTTGATACTTTGGGACAGAAGCATCACCCTCTCAAACCTGGAGAAGACTTCAGAAACCGTTTAGTCTTATCATTCATTTTATTGTTTAGTCATACCTGACTCAGTGTCCTCCCTTGGATTTTCTTGCAGAGATATTGATGTGATTTACCATTTCCTTCTCCAGCTCATTTTACAGATGAGGAAAATGAGGCAAACAGGTGACCCCGTTTGGGGGTTTTCTTGGCAAAGATACTGGAGTAGTTTCACATTTCCTTCTCTAGCTCATTTTACAGTGGAGGAAACTGAGATTGAGAGTATTAAGCGAGTTGCCCAGGGTCACACAGCTAGTAAGTATGTGAGGCCAGATTTGAATTCAGGAGGCTGAATTTTTCTGATTCAGGCCTGGCACTCTGTCCATCATGCCATGATTTTTCACTAAATCCTAAGCCATCATCAGTCATCTTGACTTTTGTCTTGATCTGGACTTTGATGTGAGAAGAGAGTAAGCCCATGACTTTGTTCAGCTCTACTTCACTTTAATCCAATTCAGGGCCAAGTCAAGTCATCAGTTGTTTTTGAAAATGAAAGATGAACAATAACATCAAACACTCAGCCTGAATGGGAGGTGGGGCAGAACTGGATTAAAATGTAATTGGAAAGTATTTCTAAAAATAAAGCAGAACATAGAGAATGCTGATATGTGGTTTTCTAAATCAACAGGCGTCCTTACTTATGATTTAGAAGCTTGTTTCTTTTTTACCTTGACTCTACTGTTCTTTAAGTGCAAGAGAAAGCAAGAATGCTAACTTGATTCAGAAAAATTAAATTCCAATACAGGCTCTGAAACCAACCTTCAAAAAGCTTGTGAATTTCCTTGGACCTCAGTTTTATCATCTGTAAAATAAATGACTAAGATGAAATGGTATCAAAGGTGTCATCCACGTTTGAATCTAGGATCCAATGCTTCTTTAATCCTACAAAGAATGCAGAATGGCCTTAAATTAGAAAAATGGTACTCAAAAGAGAAAATTAACTTCAAAGAAGATAAACTCTAGTAACAAAAATACTAAAGGGTGAATGGATTAGGAATGAGAAATATTAATCTAGTAACAAAAAAACTGAGCCATAGATGACCAAAAATAAATATATCAATAGTTTTAATACTTCAATGGATCTATAATCCCATTAATGTAGGATTGTTGTGTGATGTTGTGCATTGCATGTTATTCTTTTTATTGTTCTTCTGAAGCTCCTCTGTAGAAAATCAGTTCAGAAAAATTAGAGGCATCCTTTGTGATCCCTTTGCCTCTACTGGGTAATAGAGCAACATATGTTTGATTTATTTGTCATCTCTTACTTTTACTATGTAATGAGCCTATTTCCTCTTCTTAGCATACTTTTCTTCAATGTTGTGCCTCAGCATGATGAATCATGCCACTTCTTAAATATCAATTATCATTGGAAATGTGATATAACCTAATTATACTCACCATGCATTGTCCTTTGAGTTGCCAAACTTTAATTGTTAAGCATGTATGGTGGCCTAAGGTTCACAACCATGCAGTATCTCTGAGAAACCATTTGTATCACAAAAGCAAAAATAGATTTTTCATGCTAGTTAACAGATTAGTATAAACAAAAACATTATATAGTTTCCCAATTTTAATGCAACTCTCTCTATTTCTCCTATCCAATCAATCAACAAGCATTTATTAGATACTTACACTGTGCCAATCACAGTGCAGTGTTGCAAATATTCAGATCTTTTCAGCATTGCCTTTGAGTGATCATCAGGACTTTGCTTAAAAATTCCTAGTGAAAGGAAATTCTCTAACTCCTGGGATCTACTTTTGGACCATTTTAATTGCTACTAAACTTTTCCTAACGTCAAAGCTGAATTTGTCTCTTTTCAGTTGCTACTCAATTCTCCTACCCCTAGGATTCCCAAAGAAAAAGTTAAATTGCTCTCCATGTAGCAGCCTTTCAAATTCTTAAAGTCAGCCAGTCCTGTCTTTTTCCACTTATCTCCGCCAATTGGTTACCTAAACCAGTGAGAGAGAGAGAGAGAGAGAGAGAGAGAGAGAGAGAGAGAGAGAGAGAGAATACATAAAAAGGTAGATAGGTAGATAGATGGACAGACAGAAAGACAGATAGATAGATAGATAGATAGATAGATAGATAGATAGATAGATAGATAGATAGATAGATAGATAGATATAGTACATAGAAAGGTAGATAGACAGATAGATGACATAGAAAGGTAGATAGAAAGACAGACAGACAGACAGACAGACAGACAGATAGATAGATAGATAGATAGATAGATAGATAGATCTGTGTATATATGTATATACATTTATTTCTGTATGAGTGTGTGTATTTCAATACTTCATTTCCTCTTTATACATTTAATATACGAGGAGGAAATGAAGTATTGGGAAAACATGAAATGTCCTTTTAATTGGCCCCAGGATGCTCAATAATTCGATAAATATTTTTGGAGACTTACTAGAAAGTATCAACAACTTCAAAGTTCCATTCAAACTCTTATCCATGAAGAATCTGGGTAATTGCTGACCCACACACTAATTACACAGGAAACTCCTAGATCCTATCATTTCATGACATTTTCCCTCATTTTATTTCAGGCAAAAATATTTTATAATTAGTTCTGGTTGTTCTTGTTTGTCTTGGGGTGGGGAGGGTTGATACTTTCCCTCTATTTCCTTAAATATTTTCCCCTAAGTTTTCCTAACTCTAAACCAGTAGCCAAAGAGTCTATTTGGTATATCCTACTTGGTCGTTGGGTATTTCAATAAATAGTCATCGTCAAGTTGGTTTCCCTTTGCTTGAATGCCAAGGCTTAATAAGAATATATTTCTTAAATATCCAGCTCTCAGCAGTCATTTGGATGGCTCTGGCAGCTTTACAAACCTAGCACCACACAGGGAGGGAGGGAGGGACAGAGGGAGGGAGGCAGGGAGTGTAGTTGCTCTTCTGCTCACTTCTGTCAGTGTGAGGGAATGCTGGACACCCACAGAAAACAAGGGAGTCTACAGGAAGAACGGCTCCAAAGCTCCCAATTCCTCCTCCTGCTGCTGTCTCTTCATCTTGGAACAACCAGGTAAACAGATGAGGGTATTTTAGGGTGCTCGAGCTCCTGGGAAGTCTAAGACATCCTTTACGCAAAGAGTGGACAGTCCTGTCTGACTAAAAACACTGAAAGTCAAGTTCAAGGGACGGAATGCATTCAGCCAGTCGCTCTCTAAGACCCTCAGCTAGAGTCACTTTGCATGTTTTGGGTCTTATTCTCATGAGGCCAAATACATGGCTGAAAGTGAAAAATCAAGGTTATCCGGGGGTATATTTGTGGGAGGGTCAAAAACTGTGGCAATCCCCTTTGTGATTTTGATCACTGTTTACTTTATTATATTTCATTTTGCAGCCTGCTTTGCCTTACTGAGACCTAAGAATCCTATTAAAGCAGCGCATGCATCATTTTTCCAATCCTGTGGCTAGATGTATACCCGTTGTCCTCCGAGGCTAGGAATTTATTACTGAGCTCATTTGTAACAATTTATAGCAGTTTATGTTACCAAAGACTGTAACTGGATATACAAATTATTTAACATTTTAAAAAGCATTAAGAATGATACTAATGGGGAGTATTCTAAGAGTTTGAATGTTAGGCAATGAACAAAAAAAAATGCTGCTAAGAATCTGGATACAGAGGAGGAGAAGCTCAATATTGTGAATTTTGGTTCTTAATGAAACTTTTTATTTCATCAATTCTGTTTTCACTCAGATGTCAGAAACTGAGCCGGGAAAGATAAAAATCAGAGCAGCCGAGAATTTTGAAAATGATAAAAATAATATTTCTTGGTTGAATGAAGGTAAGTTTCCATTGCTTTCTTTTCGTGGCTTTTCATTAGCTGAAAATTATGCTTTTGTTTATACAAAGATGGCTTAAGAAAAAAGAGGGAGAAAAAAAAGTCTACTCAGCTTGAAAGTTCCTTGTATATATTTTTTTTACTTGGGAGGGGGTGGTGTGTGTGGTGGTGGTGTTTTTTCTTCTTTTCCTTTACTGCTTTATTGATTCATTTTATTTTATTTGTAATAACATTGCCTAAATTGGTGGCTTTCTGCATCCCAGGTAATAAAGTATTACAGTTTCTGTGTCACAGGAAAATCAGAAATCATTTTTTGCCTCTATTTGGAAAAAAACAAAATCCACAGTGACCTCATCATCATCAGTCAGTGGCTATGTATGCTCTGTACAAGGCACAATTCCAAATGGGTTCCATGTGTAAATTTTCTTTCCTTTGTATTTTCTCAGGGAGGCTAAATAGCTTGAGGAGTAGCAAAGACACTTTCTTTTCTTAACTGTGCAAACCACATATACAGTAGGCTCTGAAGTCTACAAATAGAATCACCATTCACTGCAATTAGAGCAGCCTTTTTCCCAGGGGGAGAATGAGGTAGCTACCAAAGTGTGCGTAATACGTGGCTTGAAATATACATATAAATCGATATGTTCTCATAGAATAACTATTTATACACCTGGGGAGATAGGTATCTTCAACTGGATTATATATCTGAATATGTGTGTGTGTGCATACAAATACGCACACACGTAGGCACACATATTTACACACAAAAAATGGCAAAGGATTTTTGTCCCTCTGGAGTACTACTGGCTTAGGAGTTTCTTCCTCTATTGGGCAACACAACCTAAATATTACTAGTGTCTATAAAAACTCTAGCCTGGATATCATTCCTAGAAAACAGTAAGTGATTAATAAATGTTTTTTTTTTCATTTGTTGATTCAGCAAATATCTCTTAGGGATTTGTCTGAGATCCATAAAGCCAGGTGGCACAGTAGAAGAATGCTTGTCCTGGAATCAGAAAGACCTGAACTCAAATCCCATCTCAGACACTTACTAGCTATGTGGCCCTAAGCAATCATTTATCCTCAGTTTCCTCATCTGTAAAATGAAAATTATCATAGCACCTACCACCTACCTAAACAGGGTTGTTGTAAGGATCGAATGAGATAATACTTATAAAGTGTTTAGCATAGTGCCTGTCACATAGTAGGTGTTATATAAATGTTAGTTTTATGATTAACAGCTTGCCTGGTTTCCAAGATTGTGTGTCAGAAGTTGGATTAGAAACTTAGTATTTTTCATGCAAAGAAGAGCACTATGTAAAGATATATTGTCTTCTCCCTAGATTAGGAGCTCTTAACAATTTTTTAGTTTATGCCAGTCCCCTTGGATAGTCCTATCCTCCTCAGAAGATTGTTTTAAAATGCATAAAATAAAATACATTAGATTATAAAGGAAGACAATTTTATTTAGATAAAGATGCATTTTCCCTAATTCAAGAATATGAATATCCTGCAAGCTCTCCATGGCACAATTGGAATTCCACAGACTCCAGATTAAAAATCAGAGACAGAGAGATAGAGACGGAGAGAGAAACAGTCAGGGAGAGAGGGAAAGAGAAATAGATAGAC
>NC_058130.1:35530519-35567801 GCF_016433145.1 Gracilinanus agilis | reverse complement strand
TCATTTTATAGATGAGGAAACTGAGGCAAAAAGGGTAAAGTGCCTTGATCAGGGCCACATAGCTAGTGAGTGTCAAGGACTGGGTTTGAAATCAGGAATATGAGTCTTCTTGACTTTAGGTTGGGTGCTCTATCCCTTGTGCCACCTGTTATCAAAACACTTCTAGAAATTCTCCATTCTTCCTTAAAGAACTCATGTCTGGCTCATAGTCTTTCTCTCCTGCCCTAATACTTTGGGACTTCAATATACATATGAATACTCCCTCAAAAATCTTAACCTCCCACTTCCACATCTTATTCATTTCTCATGAAATACTCTTCCAACCTACAGAGCTACACAGAGATTCTATCATACCCTCAATCTTGCCATCATGGCAGACATGTTCTCCAATCATATTTGTGAACCCTAAAAGTCCTTATCTGATTATAATCTTCTCTCATCTTATCTATGCTTCTCCTTTGCAACTCAGATCTCCCTGTTCTTTATCCTTAACTCATATTCCAAATCTTTCACTCCTTGTTTCTTTCCCAGCATATCTCCCTGCACTGGCTACATTCTCTTCTCTTTCTCATTCCAACTTCTCAGTGAAATAGTTTAATTCTTTACCTTATTCTTGCCCCACTATTTTCTATTGAAGATTCTTGCCTTCCAAGCCCCAGCCTTAAATTACTCCCAGCATTTGCTGCCTTGTTCCTTTTCTCATACTCTTTAGGAAAGCTGAAGAAAAATAGAAAGCCTTGCTGACCTGGCCCACTACACGTTTATGTTGAATCATTACAACTGAGCCTTCACTAGGGCAAGTCAATCCTTTTATACCTTCTAAATTGGCTCACTATCTCATTCACAATAATTCCTAAAACTCTGGGGGGGAAAAAACAAAACTTTTTCATTCCTTCTCAAACCTTCCACTTATTTCAATTTCTCAGCTGAGAACTTTGATTTTGATTTCACTGGAAAAACTAAAGTCTTTCTCAGAGTTCCTGTTTTTCATCTCAGATCTTTTCTTCTAATATTTCTTCCTTTACTGCCTTGTCACGTGAAAAGGCAGTCCTTCTCCTTGCCAAGGCAAAGTGCTCTATGTATTCAAGTAACTTAATTTTACCTCCTTTTCTGCAAAAGATTCCCCTTCTCTCCTCCCTACTTTCATTAATCTTCATTCTCTCAGTGTGTACTGGCTGTTTCCCTCCTGTCTGCTAATATACCCATCCATATCACCTCCATCCCACAAAAAGCTCTCACTTGATTTGTTGGTCCCACCTACCTATCATCCTTTATCCCTTGTCCCTTTCTGGGCTCATCTCCTTCAGAAGGCTAACCATATTATCTACTTCCACTTCCTTTCTTCTCACTCTCTTAATTCCCTGCAGTTTGATTTCTGATTTCATCCTTCAACTGAAATTGTTCTCTCCAAAGTTATTGAAGATCTAATTGCCAAATCCATTGACATCTTCTTGATCTGCATCCTCCCTCTCTGTCCTCACCAGCATCTTAGATACCCAGCTCATCAGTCAATTGAAGGACAATATGACCAATGGCCCCATCTCCTGGTTCTGCCCATTTTTTTTTGAAGAGAAAAACTAATTTGAAAAGGCCTCTGGAGAACTTGGAGCTGAAGGATTTGTTCAGGCCAGGTCAGGCTGATTTCATCAGACTTTCTAACAAAATAAATATCCTATGTATCCCAGGCCTTCCAAAAAAATGTGAAGACAGGTGAATGAGAGCGGTACTGTGATATTCCCAACCATTGCCATTATTGTCTCTGCTTAAATGGCTCCCTGGTGGATCATTAGGGCCTGGTCCTTCATCCCTACAGGAACAATTGTCTTCATGAGACAAGTGATGGAACCCTAAGAGATCTGGACAACCTCATGGGAAAGAAAACATAAAAATATATTTTGCTCATCTTATTCATTTGCTCTGAGTCTCCTTTCCTCCCATTTTGGAGCAATTTCTAAGAGGTTCTCAAACTGGACTATTAAGACTTTACAAGGTCACTTGGACACCTGTTTCTGTTGGGTTATTCCTATGTCCCCTGGTTCCCACTAAGACCCCAAGAAGGGGGAAAAACAAACTGATAAGATCTTTACCATGGTTGGTAGAAGCTACCTGTTTCCTAGTCATGCTACCTTCACTCTTGCACCATTTGCCACTGCTAAGGAGGCTGGCATCAGATAAGAGGAGTTCAGCAGAAAGAATATCCTTTAGTCCTAAATTTCAACTGGATATTGACTTCCTCTTTCATAAGAAGACTTCTGAGGATGGGCAGAAGACCTCCTCAAATAGCATCAAGTCTTACTTTGGCATAGTATCCTCCCTAGAAAATAGGAAGCAGATATCTTACTCTGGATTTGAGGCAATTTGTTTACACAGAAAAGCTTATCTTTCGCTCCTCTCATCCTTTATGTTTTTGGGGGAGGAGAGGAAGAAGAGTCAGACAGATATGAGTGAATCTTCTCCAACTTTATTTTTTGGGAACAGGAGAAGTATTTGCATGGTATGTATGAATATTGTATGTTTACCTAAACCCTGCCTTTGTATTAAAAAAAAGGGGGGGTGGCTTTTGCTCATCCTCTTCCGATATACCTTTCTCTTTAATTCTTATCCTCATATCTCTAACTACCTTTTAGACATCTCAAACTGGATGTCCCTCAGGTCATTGGAGGTGAGAAAATTGAGAAGTTGTAAAGTCATGTGAACTAGAGGCTGAGAGAAATTAGACTCCTTTTCTTAATTTTTTTGCCTCATTGTATCCCTCTATCCCAAGGCTCTGGGTGAGGGGAGGAGAGTTCTTAACTCTTTCGTTTGGGCTCATGTCTATTCTCTTCCCAGAGAGTAGAATAGAAAAGTATTCAATGTGTAATGTGGTTTAGGTGTGGGATGAGCATTTATTTCTTATATCCAAAATAAGTAGTAAACATAACAGGACCTCACCAACTCACAGTGACAAACATAAAGCAGGTTTCATTAACTTATAAATACTATTATGCTCAGTGTGCATGGACAGGAACATAACCAAGTTGTTAAGATAATTACTACTATTACATTCTATCAGGAATATGAGACTTAAAACCATCAAAAAATAAAGCATTTGCCAGGATATCTGAGTAGGGGGCATTTTATACTTCATTTGGGCACTACACTGTCCAAAAAAAATTCAGTTCCATGTCTGTTGGCGAGCCAGCCTTAGCTTCTTGTCAATGGTTATCTTTTCTGATACAGAAACTCCCCCTGCTACAAGTTAGCCCTAACCAAGGGACCCAGGATGTACTGATCTCTTAGAGCCACAATTGTGCCTGGAAGCTTCTACAAATTCATCTCAGTCTCTTACTATAAGTCAAAGAAAAATAAATTAGAAGAGTCAACCAGAGGTTCATGCTCAGATTTTTTTCATCTGAATCCCAGCTCTCATTGCTCTGTAGCTTGCAAGTCCTGAACTTCCAGGTTGGGGAAAATGGTCACCCTCCTTCCCAGACACTTAAGACTAGGTTATTCTAAATACAATCAACAGCTAAAAGGGAAAATCTTGGCCAACATCAGTCTCATGGGCTTTTCTTCAACAGTCTCATGGGCTTTTCTTGCTCAATGTCATTGCTGGGATCCCTCATCTCAAAGCGAAAGTACTTTAAAGCTGTCAAATGGATATCTAGGGTCCCCAGAAATTGTAAGGGAATCCCTGGTTGATGCTTTCCTGGTGTTTCAATTTATAAGATTATTCCCAGATGTGCTACAATTTTAATGTCAACTAACTCCTGGGTAATATCTTATATGCAATACATAAGACCAAGTTCTAAAAATAACCAAGATCATTTTGTCTGAGGTTAAGGACTTCGCAAGACAAAAAAAATCCATACTTCTAAAATAATATTGACAGAAAATAAATCTATTTGTAATAAGAATGAATCATATTAATAATAGCTAGCTTTTGGATTTCATAATTTCTGCATAGCATCTATCTCATAAATATTACCTCATTTAATTCTTTCAATAACCCTGTGAGGCAAATGCTCTTATTATCCCATTTTACAGGTGAGGAAACTGAGGGAGTCAGAGGTAAAATAACTTTTCCTATGGCATGCAGCTATTAAGTGTTTAGTATTAAGGCCAGATTTGAACTAAGATCCTGGACTCCAGGAGGAGTTTTCTATCCATTACAGACCTACCTGTCAAATATCAAACATTTGGATACTATATTATAAAGTCATTCAATAAAATTAAAATGATTTCAAAGAAATTAGGGAAGATTTGAACACATGCAGGTACATACATCCAAGAATTAGAGGAAAAATGACAATTCTTTCCCAAAATGTTTTATAATTCAATTTCAATAAAAATACCAAGAATCTGCTTCATAGAATACTATGTTGTTGCTTCTCAGTCATTTTTTAGTCATCTCCAACTATTTGTGACCTCAGTTGGGGTTTTCTTGGCAAATATACTGGAGTGATTTGCTATCTTCTTCTCCAGCTCTTTTTACAGATGGGGAAACTGAGTCAAACAGAATCAAGTGACTTGCCCAGGGTTAGAAAGCTAGTATTTGAGGTCAGATTTAAATGCGACAAGATTACAGGTCCAGCACTCTTTCAACTGTACCATCTAGGTACCTTCTACACATAGCCAGTACTTATTAAGTACTTATGATACACCAGTCCCAATAAAATGTGACTGAGCTGAGAAGATAGAAATACAAGCAAACAAGACTGTATCTACTCTCAAAGATCTCACATTCTAAAGGAAGAAATCAATGCATCTCCACTCTCAGAGAGCCTATACTTTAAGTGCAGAAAACAATAGATATGATTCTCAGCTCCAGGACAGATGGCAAAGCTAAGAGTCCTTAGGAGATATTAAGGTAAAAGGGAGTGAAAAGAAAGCAAATAGACATCCCACGCATTGATGGCTTATTCATGAAATTTGTCTAAGAAGAAGAGGAGAGAACTAAGATGTCTAGTGCAGATGATAGAATCAAGTACAAGTTCTTAACAATTAAGTAGGCATGCGTGTATTTGTAGACAGTAGATAAAGAGAGACTAAAGGATGAAAGAGTAGGGATGATGGGATGGGATTCTGTCTGAGAAGAGAGGCAGGTATGAGATCAAGATGTGTGTAAAAGAAATTATTGAGGCAAGAAGGGCAATTTTTTGGTGTGAGACAAGTGTAAAACAGAAGATAATGGGAAACGGTAAAGAGGGCAGAAGATGGGGCTCTCAATAAAAGATATCAATTGTTTACATAACTTTGCAACAAGACCCTCAGCTGAAAGAATAGGTAAAGGAGGACTCCTGAGAAGACTGAGAAGAGGAATTTGGAATAGATGCTGAAGAGACATATAGGATAATGATCCAATTAGGGTGAAATAGACTATTTGTCTGTAATGAAGGTGGCATATCCTTAATTTACATAGATTCAGCATGGTTTCATGATTTTCCACAGCTTTTTTTAGTACAATATGAATAGGAACAAAGGAGATGAGTGCTAAGAATAATCCAAGATTGCATCATAGCAAGGAATGAACATTGATAGGATGTTTTGTCCTCCACAGATAGAAAGGGATCTAAGAGTAAAGAATAGCGTAAAGTTAAAGTGATTTGTCAAAAATGTCATAATAGGGAAGGGGAGGGACTGCAGTGAGTGCATGAGTGATGGCTTGGAAAAGAAGTAGAAGGTGTAAGTATTGGAGATCACAATGAGGTTGAAGAACAAGGTTGGGATCAAAAGGAATACAGAGAAATGGAAGGATAAACAATTATGATGAGAAAAAAAAATTGGGGGTTTGTGAACATGAAAGTGGAAAACTCATAGGTGAATACAGTCAAAGATATGACCATCTTTGCTTATTACTGAGATAGAGTGAAGGATTAGGTCATGAGAACTGAAGAAATTGAGGAAATGAAAAGTTCTGGTAATCAAGAGAACTTCAATTGTATGCATAGTAAATTCATTAATAGAATGAGGGGATGAGAAAAGAAGCAGAAAAAGTTTATCAGCCAGACACTTCATTTATTGAAGATGAAAATAGAATGTCTTGGTGGGAGGGGGTCAATAGATAAAGACTACCAGGACCTGGGAAGGATGATACTTTCAGATAGCATGAACTTCAAAGTAGGAGAGATAGAAAACTGTAATTGAGTTTTGTTATCCCAAAGAAGGGAATGCAACATGGATATCTTCTGAGCATAATCCATAGACTACTTCCCATATATTGAGCCCTTTTCAAGTCCACGGTTACACTGGAGAACCTTGTTCACCAAAGCTGTGTTGGCTTCCAAGGGACAGAGATAAAAGCTGATGTTAACCCTTTGTATAATCTTGGCATGTTACTACACTCAAATCAAGTTGAGCCAAGGCAAATAATTTTGTTCAATGAATATTTGCTAACCATAACTAAGTGCAAGGATTTGGGTTATAGGGCAAAAATTTCTCAAATCCATGAAATCATAGATTTATGACTGAAAGAGACACCTGAGGCCATTTCATCTAGTGTCACTCACTCCAACATAATAGATGAAGAGTATAAGGAATTATATGAGCAGTTTTAAACAGGGCGGTGAGTTAGATATGGCAGAAACTGCCTAAGACTTGGTCTCTGGTGAAAGGACAGAACTAGGAGAGGGAAAGATCACTTCTATCTCTAAATTTTGAGATTCCTGGACACGTCAGACTTTAAAGAATAAACTATTCACACACTTACTGGAATTCTCTTGAACTTGGATGAAGAATCATGCAGTGATTTTGGTAGAAAAAAATGGGTGGATTTCTGACATTAAAACATTCATCCTGAAAGGGTGAGGTAGCCATTTACAACATATTTAGGCCTTTCATTTGAATGATAAAATCCTCAAAGCATCTGGTTTCCTCCTCAAATACTCCTTAGTTAGCCCCGGTGTATTTTTCTAAGATTAAATTATTTGGTAACAAAACAGTCCCAATAGCTCTGATTGTTTGTTTTTTGCAACAAGAAGCCATTATAGCAGATGCTATGATTTCTAGCATTAAACAAGAGCTATAAACACCAGGTCTTTTCCTTCCGTGTGTTCTATTAACAAATTTATCCAGTCTGAGATTTCCATCATTTTTTTCATTTTTTTTTCTTGTCTAATTAGCAAAGTCACATGATCTAGCAGGTCAATAGGGTCTAACCACCTGCCGGCTGCTACCTTTGTTTAACTGACTGCCGCCAGGTGTCATGCTAGGAGGCTTGGATCAATTAGTAATTGTAATTGGAGTGGAATGTCATTAATTATATAATTAAATTTGGGAGGCCCACACGCATATGGATTTTTGATCCTGCAGTCCAGTATTGAAAAACTTGGCTGCCCTAGATTAAGTCATAAAAATTTATAATATAGCAACCAATCTTAGGCTAACGAATGAAGATAGATTGGTTTTCTTTTCTTTTGTTTTGTTTTTAGCATGGTATAAAGGGAATATAAGAAGTGGCAGATATCTTTCCCAATTCTTTTCCTTATCTGTAGGGTCCTAAACTAGTTGCCTGAAGCAAAAAGAAAGTAAAAATGCTGAATCCCCTTTTTTAGCTTTGAAATCATTTTTTATATTGTAACCAATTTATTTCAAGAAACATTTATTAAAATCTAATACTAGGCTGGCCCAGATACATACAAAGTTTAAATTTCTGCCTTCACAGAGCTTACCATTTAATGGAGGGATATGATATAAAAATATAACTAGGCTACAAAAAATACATATACATGGTATGTACATCAGAAAGCTGCAACCAAAGTTCTGTTTCATACTGTACCTTGGGTGGAAAGGTTATATAGTGGATTTATGAGTTGGAAGAGGTTTGCACTAAGATGATACTAAAAATCAAGAGATTGAAAGAGATTGCAAAGAAAGAGATTACTTATTAAGAGAGAACTGAAGTGTAAAACCCAGTGGAATTGTGCATTGGCTATGGGAGGGGGTGGGAGAAAAGGGGAGAAAGAACATGAATCATGGAACGATGGAAAAATATTCGTAATTAATTAATTAAAAATTTTCAAATTAAAAAAAGAGAGAACTGAAGGATGAAAACCTTAGAACTGGGAAGAGGAAGAAAGTAATAAAGGTAGAAAAAGACACATTCAATAAGAAATAGAAGGATGAACAGTGGCATCCCAGAAGTCCAAGGAGAAGGGAGAAGGAGATAGACGCAAGGAAAGAAAATGAAAACTGCCTGATAGGACCATTGTATTTGGCCATTAGGAAGACTTTCTTTGAAGAGCAAAGTTTCAAAATAACAACAGAATTATAACTCAGATTGCAAAGGGAGGATGAGATTACAGGTGGTTAGAAAATGGATACATTCAATGTAGACTACCTTTTCAAGGCATTTGTTCTCAAAGGGGAGGAAAAAATGAGATAGTAACTAAATTAGATAGAAGGATCAGTATCTTTTGGGAGTTGTATTGGTAAAGTCTGACATTTTTATAGGCAAGGGCAAGAGCCAGGTGAAGAAAGAACAGTGATAGAAGAATGAGAGGGAATAATTTTAAGAAAACAAGATCCTGTAGGAGGTGAGAGGAGATGAGATCAGGGAAGTTGCAAGGAAATTGGTCTAAGCTCAGAGTAGATATAGAATTTCTCTTTCTCTGAGAAAGGAAGAGAGAATCCCTCGTGATGCTAATGTGTTCTGAGGATCAGGGAAGGGGACTTAAATATTGTTGGATGATCTTGGTCTTCTTTATGAAGTCCTCTACTATCATGGTGAGTTGAGGGATCCATATTATGTCGTCGCTGTTGGCTGAAGGAAGAAAAGTTTTGGGAAAGTTCCTACAGGAATCTACCCAAGATGTGAATGAGAACAGAAGGAAAGGATTTCTGAACGTCACTGAAGACCTAGCTGAGAAGTGTGTCCCAGATTGACAGTAGGCAAATCAGTTCTATGACTTTTTTCTAATAAAGATCAGCCAACCAGGAGAAGAATCCAAGTCACATATCTTAGTCTGAACAGGACTTAGCTATTTGTGTTTTTCCTGTCTAGATTATAAATTGTCAAGGGGGGCAATAAATTGACTCACAGGAGTCAGGAAAGTGTGACTTCCAGTCTTACCTCATATTCTTACTTGATGTGTGACATCAGGCAAATTGCTCTGCCTCATTTTCCTTATCTGTAAAGTGAAGATAATAATAACCCCTAGTTTATAAAGTATTTGTGATGATCTAATAAGATTTATATTTATACACACACATATACACACACATATATATATGTATATATATGCACATATATATACATAAAGTGCTTTTTAAATATAAATATATAAAGGGCTTTGCAAATCTTAAAAGTACTATATAAATGCCAGGTGTTATTATTTTTGTAAGAGGCTCCATAGCACTCTGAGATTTTATGAATCAGCACAAAGTCATCCCTAAGCAGGAGCTTATGGAGGACCTCCCCATCAAGAAGGAATATTACTGTTGGAGGCTCTGAAAAGGACATCCTCTGTGACACTGGCAAACACTTCTGGTAAACCTAAAACTGCTTTATACTGGATAAAGATTTGGCATTTGATTAGCAAAGGAAACTGACTCCCTTTACCAATCTCTCCAACTCCTATCTATGATTTAAGAGATAAGCCTCAGGGGGTCACCAAAAACATGGAACTTAAGGTGCTTGTCCAGAGCCACCTATTCAGTAGTTATTATAATTACAATCTTGCCTTCATGACTCCAAGGCTAACTTACCATAGTAGACCATTTCTATTTTAAGGAACAATACAGCAAAAGTACTAAAATGATGCTGTTATTGGTATAAAGCAGTGATTCCCAAAGTGGGTGCTACCGCCCCCTGGTGGGGTTGCAGAGATCCAGGGAAGCAGTGATGGCCACAGGTGCATTTATCTTTCCTATTAATTGCTATTACAATTTTTAAAAAATTAATTTCCAGGGGCGCTAAGTAATATTTTTTTCTGGAAAGGAGGCAACAGGCCAAAAGTTTGGGAACCACTGGTGTAAAGGAATTCCTAGGTGAGGAAACGTCCTCTGCCATCATTGGTCATTTTCTGATACTCAAAAAGTAACAAAGCAGCAGTGTCAAAAGTATTAAAATATGTTATCTATGTTTTATTATGTTTTAATTTTTGTTAGATAAAAACCATTTTAATAATTTAAATGAGTAATAAATATACAATAATATTAAATAAATGATGGTAAATAAATAAGTAATTAAAATAAATATATTTTATCTATTTTTTAACATAGTTGGGGCCTCTAATTGCCTTTGTAATTAGTTTGAAGGCCTCTCCTTTGACATCACAAGATTTAGCAATTTACTCAAGGTAACATAACTCATATGCATCAGAGGTAAAACTTGAGCCTATAATAGATATACTGGATTTCAAGGGCTCCTCTTTATCCACTATACCAAGCTGCCTTCATTAGGAAATAATACTATCCATAAAACATTTTTCAGAGTATGAATATGAAGAAAAATAAATATTCATAATTCAGATGTTTTTAGGTTTAAAATATAGTAGGACATTGGCCAAAAAGGGTAATCGATTAGTGGCTATATTAAAATTCATCAGTCAAATGAAAGTAGAAGAAAAAATCACATCCTGATCAATCAATGAATTTTCAATTCAATCCTTACAATGGAGAATAGATATTATTAGTTGAGAACAAAAATCTAACCTGAAAACATTTTAGAAAGAAGTGTATTCATTCGTGTGACAGCAAGGAGAGCCAAAAATGTATGTTTCAAAAAATTTCCAAGTCTCTCCTAGTTTTTCATTATATAGAGTTCAAACAAAGGGCTCAAGATTACAATCAGCTGGGTAGCTTGCATGTGGGTTGTTTCCAAAAAAAGATACCAGAACATATGTACTTCCAGAAAGGATGCAAACACACACGCTACATGTAGGAAGTTTCCAGATAAAGCACAAGAGTTGCTCGGGATGATTATCAGCAGGTAAGTTTAAACATTCAATAAAGTTTGGCTGAGGTCCAAACACAAGCATTGGGTAAGATCCTAGCCTTCCAGTACAGACTAACACAATGAGTTAAAACAATGAATGTTCCCCACAATAGATGATCGATAATATAGATATATACACATATTTGGAGGATATGTACATATCTGGAGTATATGGAGTATTAGGGAGAATTGGCACCTTTGGTGATGGCTTGGTGGCCTTTTTCAAGGCTTCTCATCCACCTTTGGTGGCTACCTTTAACTCAACTCTCGCCTTTGACTCTAAGAAGCTGTGGCCTTTGAAGCAGTCCTAACCTGGCAAAAACCATTTTAGAAGAAAGGTAAATCAGGCTGAGAGTACTGACAGGTCTCAAAAACATTGATGAGTTAGGGGAATGTCTACCCCAAACATGTGAAAACTTCCCCCAGGGGAATGGGCAAATAAAAACAATTTGTTCTGATAGATATGAAGGCAGCTGCAACAGGAGCCATAGAGCGTTTAGAATTTGGTTGGACATCTAAGACTCTAAAGTCATCCATTGCATTCCTGACCATTACCAGTTGTTCCATCTTTTATTTTGCCACTGGGCTTCCATGACTCAGGAAGAGAATGAGGCAGATGACTGGGCAACTCTACTTCACTTAAATCTAATTCACTTGAAAATTAAGATCTAACTCCTATGACATTGATCCTATTCAAAAAACAGATGATGTGCAACATATACATGTGTCCACCTATATCTATATGCATATACTAAATTCTCAATATGTATAAATTCCCAATATATTTTAGTGTGTTAATGAAATGCTATAATTTCATAAAAGTTAGCACTTTACTCAAATGAATTCAACTGAAAATGCAAAAGTCACTGACCATCTCCATTCTTGGATAAACTACTCAAAGAAGTTGGGAAGGTTCCACCCAAGCCCAATTCTCATAGGTCTTTGACAATCTCATGACCTATAAATAAGTAAGATGTTTTCCTATTCTTCCCTAATTTCAGTGCCTTTCCTCCATTTACACTATCCCCATATTATCTGTACACAGTTATTTGAATGTTGCCTCCCTCATTAAACTAAACTGCTTCAGAGGAGGAAGTTTTTCATGTTTCTTTGTATCTCCAACACTTAACACAGTATATGGCACAGAGTAGGTGTTTCATAAAGGCCAGCTGATGAAAACATTACAGCCAAAATTTATTACAAACTAAATCTGCTCAAAAATATTGACGACGATGATGATGATGATGTTGATGATGATGATGATGATGATGATGATGATGATGATGATGAATCTGCCAGAATGGAATGCCTAGAGGTCCCATCAGCTTCACCATTGTAACCAGATGAATTAATCACTGGTAAGGCCCTTTAAGTTGTAAATGTGTAGATTTAAAGACTCTCTCTCAATGGCAATAGAATAGTAGATCAACTCCAGAATGATCTTCACTCACAATAATTAATGGAAGTTTTATGAAGTCACAGTAGAAGCAATCAGCCTACCCAAAAAATCAGCTCATACTCAGTTGATGTGAAGAGGAAAAAAGAAGTGAAAACCAGAAATCTCAAGACATTTTTTTCTATACCACCAGAATAGATTTCCATTGATACCACTCCAATTTTCTGGATATTTCAACAGTTGTTTACACAACATATTTGATTATCATCAACAGAGAGAAGAAGCTTAAAGCAGATTTTTTTAGGTTCTATCTTGTACCTTGGGACTAAGGACACTCTGTGTGTAGTGAAATCTGCATAGAGGTACTTTATTTTATATGATTATGCACCATTTCTTTCAACTTCAGAACAGCATTTAGCGGGAATATACACTCCAATAAAATGCACCTGCAGACGGTGTTCACTAGACCATTAGTTTAAAAAAAGGGAATAAAGTAAATGAAGACATCACTCTTCAGTCATCAATCATTTCAACCATTTTCAGCTACTTTTAATAGCAGTTTTAAAGGTATTTAAGTAAGGCTAAAGAAAATAGATGGTAAAGGAAAAGATGCAAGGGCAATAGATAGCTAGTATGTAAGAAAGGAGAAGTAGATAAAAGACAACTTTCCCTGCCACCATTCAAAGAACTTTATCAAGCAAGTAAAAATCTGGCCACAAGACTAGGACAGCAAGAGAGAGCTAGAGAGAGAAAGAGAGAGACAAACAGACAGACAGATAGACAGAGACAGAGAGACAGAGAAACAGAGAGAGATAGTCACTATTCAGAAAGTTTGGGAGAGACTTCACCTGGCAAGGAAGAGTTAAAACAAAGATAGTGGTCATACATCTATTGTAGAAATTACCTGGTTTTTCTTTTCATCTCTAGAGAAAAAATAAAAGCAATGGAGAAGAGATTTGGCTTTTGGGGATATTGATGAGGGGTAGAAAGTGGAGAAATCCAAGTCTACAATTTTGCTAGCAGGGGACTCATGGTGTGAAAAATTCCTTTACCAACAGATGTTTCATACTAGCCTGCAATGAGTTCCTTCCTCAACTATGACTAGGTGTTGTTCAGTGTGAATGATCAAATGGTGGAATGTATTTTAATTCACAGTATTTGAAGTTATAATTATATGAATGAAATACAGTAATTGGTTCCACCCAGTGCAAATTCAAATAAAACAACTACTTTAGAGGATTCATTATTCACACTAATGGGGAAAGTTTGCCTCTTGATATAATAACAGCTAGCATTTAGCTCCTACATTGTGTCAGGAACCTAGCTAAGTGCTTTACAAACATTATCTTATTTGATTCCACAATGGCCCTAAGAGGAAGGTACTATTATCATCCCCACTTTATAATTGAGGAAATAAAGGCAACCAAATGACTTATCCAAGATCACAGTCAGTACATATCTGAGGTTGGATTTTAACTCAGCTCTTCCTCTAATTTCAGGACCAGAACTCTGTCCAACTGTAATATTTAGCTAGGTATGTTCTTAAGAATCTTTATCTTAATCCAAAACTTAGTTCATGGGCCATTTCCTTCAAGAATTCTTCCCAGATCTCCCTAGCCCCTCCCCACTCCAAGGAATTGGGATTCTCTCCTCCTCAAATTACCTTTTCTGTCAATGGTACAATGGAAAGAGAATCCCTTAAGGTGAAATAATTTAGCTCGAATCTTGCTTCTGATTACTTGCTTACCAGTGTGAGCTTGACATTTCGTTTTTCTGCAACTCAGATTCTTTCTTTGTAAAATGATTGAACTAGATGGCCTGTAGATCTTTCCAGCTCAAAATCTATGTAGTTTCTTATATGTGAATATGATGTACTTACCATTCCCCTTTGAGGGCAGGGAGTATCTGATCATTGGTTTCTTCTGTCTTTGTACCTCCAGACCTTAAGACAGTGCTTTGCACATGGGAGGCATTCATATTTAATTGCTAAGTTAAACTGAATTAAATTAATTGAAATCTCAAGTTTATTTTATTCTAAGACAGAGCTGCATACTTTTGGCCCATTGTCTTGGTGGATTCTAAGAAAATAAATCTTTTCTCTCACTCATGGAAATAAAGCTATGGAGATCAGGCACACCTGCTCTTCAATAATGCCCTAATGACTTGCCCACAAAGAGTCTAATAAATATGCTTCGGCTCTAAGAGCCAGGCCCCAAACTTAAGTCTGGAAAATATGTGGATGAGGCCACATGATTACAAAGTAATGCAAGTGGTCAAATAGCTTTTAATCTTTTATTCCCTGTAGGTATAGCCAAGATAGAGGGATGAGGGCAGACTGGCTTTCTGTGGGACCTTGAGAAAGTCAATTCACTTCTGTGAAACTCAATTTATTTTAAGGAATAGAACACTGGGTTTAGAGACACTAGGTGGGGATTGACTTTCCTATGGTCCCACACCATTCACTTTTCATAGCAAGAATGCCCCTTCCTGGTTACCTTTTCCAATGTCTCTCTCATAGTTATCAGACGTAAGGCAGTAGAGGATAGGGGACTATCTGCTTTTCTATTTGTGTTTCGGGGTCTTGGGGCAGTGCTTGACATAGTATCTGGCTGGTCATATAGCCTGAATGCCAAACACAAGCTTATCCAAAAGAATATTTTACAGAGAACTTGCACTAGGTAAGTGTTCACATCCAGAGGAAGTGGCATAAAGATACTTTCAAGATAGCTCTAAAGAACTTTAGCATTGACTGTGAAACAGGCATCCACACAGCATGGTGTATCCTCATCAAAGAAGATGCTGTACTCTGCCCATGAGCAAAGCAGAACCATAAAAGCACAAAGGAAATGTAAACTGCCCAAATCCAGAGTGACCACTACCCTAAACGTCCTGATGGACCACCAGTGCTCCATCCGGGGTATGCCTTCCACAGCTGTACTGGACTGATCAGCCACTGCTGAACACACGGTACCCAGAGGACATGAGGGATGCCCATTCTTTGGTTATGGCTGAAGAAGTCATGGCATGTGATTGTGATGAAGGACTACTGCACCATAAGAAATGATAAGCAATTTAACTTAAAAAAAACATGGAAAGACCTGTATGAAATTATGAAAAGGGAAATGAATAGAATCAAGAGAACATTAAATATAGCTACAGAAATATTCTTTAAAGAGAAAGAAGTGATAAATAGAAACATAAGGGATGCGTGTATGTTTGTGTGTGTGTGTGTGTGTGTTTTGTTAGAGTAATACCTTCCCTAGTTTCCTAGTATAGGGAGGGAAAAAAGGGGGGGAGATACCTGGGAATTTAATCTAACCAACAAATAACTTAAAAAAAAAAACTATTTCCAAAGGACTTTACATGCATTAGCTCATTTGAGACTTGTGAAACACCATGTGGCGTGAGTGCTGTAGCTGTTATTATTCTTCATTTTACAAGTAAAGAAACAGGCAGGAAAAGTTTATGTGACTTGCTCATAGTTAACCATTCGTTAAGTGACATTCCAGCATGTACTAAGCTGGGGATATAAAAAGAGAAAAAGATAGTCCCTACCCTCTAGGAAGTCCTTTTCTAATGGGAATTTACAAACAAGATATATATATATATATATATATATATATATATATATATATATATATATATATATGTAGGATAAATTGGAGATAACCAATTGGAGGAAAATACTTAGCCATCTAAAGAAGGATTAATTGGTTGATTGATTAATGATTTCTTCAAACCTAAATCTGCTGACTCCAGGTTCAGTGATCTGCCTATAATGTTCTCCTCACAACTACTCTGTCCTTACAGGGCTGCTCTTTTTTCTTCTTTACAGCAGAGAATTGCCAAAACCAAATCCTCTTTCTGGGTTCTTGATCTCACTTTCTTCTAACTCTCCAGTATTTGGCTCCAATAATTATTTTTCCTTCTCTCCTCAGTCCTTCTTTTCCTCATCCTTAGGTCTAATAGCCCTTTAAAAAATCTTTCTCTGAATATGTTATTCATTCAGGCTATTCTCCCTTCTCTCTCTTCTTTACTCACTGCCAACTTTACAGAATTAGAAGTCGGCACTTCCCTCTGCACTTCTTCACCATCTTCTCTCTCCTCAATGCTGCTATCTGACTTTTGCCCCTACTATGGTAATGGAACTGGGAATGTTGTCAAAACCTAGGGCCTTTTTTCTATCTATATTCCTCTCTGAGGCAGAGTGTGCTTGAGTGGCCAGAGAGCTGGTTCAAGTCCCACCTCTCATATTTATAGACTATGTGACCCTGGAGAAGTCATTTATCTTCTCATCTCTCCAAGCAAATCTGGAAGTTTAGAAATTGAAACAAAGCTGCTTGATCTGTACTGGGAAAGCAAATTCATTTTAGGGCCATCACAGGTCTAGTCTTCCTCTATTTCCCACAGATGTCTCTGCAGTATTAGCCACTGCTTACCCCCTCCCCCTAATCTATCTAAGTACTTTTCATTTGACTCCTGAGATACCTTAGCTTCTTTCACTGGTATTTCATTATCTTTTTTTAAGCTGTTCTTCCCAAACACTGGCATCTGTCAAAACCCTATCCCTGATCTTTATTTTTTCTTTCTCTCTCAAGTCAAGTACACAAGTATATTAAGGGTTTATCATGTTCTAAGCACTGTACAAAATCCGGGAATAGAAATAGAAGCAAAAAAAGACAACATTTGCCCTCAAGGAGCTTGTATTCTAATAGAGATAGGCAACCCATGAAAGGAAGCTGAAAATGGGTACAGAGGTATTCATTCACTGGGAGAAGGGTTGGAGAATCACAAGTGTTGCCTGGAGAGGAACAGAAACATAATTAGCTTGATTGTTTTCCCTAAAATGAAGGCCAATTAGAGAAAGGGGTCGCAGCTTCTAGTGCAAGAAGGCTAGAAAAAGGGTGAACCTCCGTTCTCTGTCTCTCTGGGGTTCTGTGTCTCTCTCTCTCTAGTCACACTTATCCCACCCCTTGTCATGGTTTCAATTATTACTTCCATGTGAGCCAAATCATTATCTCCAGTGACGATTTTCCAGTCTTGCTCTGATTTATTATCTTGCTCACCAGGTCTCTCCATTTGGATGTCCTGAATCTTGAACTCAACATGTCCCAAATTGTAATCATTCCCTTCCCTAAAATTCCCCTTCTTTCAAAGTTCTTATACTATATTCCCCAGGTACCCAGGATGGGAAGCTTCAAAGCATCATTTGATTCTTCCTATTTTCTCCCTTCTCATGTGTATCTTTGGCCAAGTCTTATTGATTCTACATCCTCAACATCTCCCATATTTATGCCCCCTCCTTTGCACTCCTCTTGCAACCACTCTAGCTTAGACCTTTTTTAACCCCATGTTCTCACTAATAATAGCCTCCTACCCAGTCTCCTTATCTCTAATATTTTGCTTCACTAATCTGTCTTTCACACCCCTTTCAGAAGAATCTGCTTAATGGAAAGGTCTGATTTATGCAATCAGTTCTTTTGAAAAAAATTCCTCAGGGAACTTCCCTTTGCTTACCAAATAAAATCTGAATTCCTTATAGTCTGACATTAAGCCCTTTTGCTCCAGTCTGCCCCAGGCTACTTTTTCTGCCTCCCACACATTCGTTCTTTTTTCACACACATATGGCATAGTAGATGGAATGCTAGTCTTAGAGTCTGGACAACCTAGATTCAAATCCTGCCTTGGATAGTTTACCAAATGATTTTTTTTAAGTTTTTTAAAGTAATTTTAATTTGATTAATAATAACATCATTCATTATTTATTTATTTGGAATTAATATTAATAAAAAGTAATCAATAATTTAATTAATTAAAGTAACTTTGAAAGTAATATGCCTACGTTTAATTACAATAAAAATGCTAGTTGTCATGATTATCTGTGTGATGATGAGAAAATCACTTAAGCTCTTTCTGCCTCGGTTTACTCATCCATAAAATGGGATAATAATACCCATAGCATCTATAGCTCATAGCTGTTATTAGGATCAGATGATTGAAAGTATACAAAGAGCTGTGTAACTTCAAAGCACTTTATAAATGTCATCATTATAGGATTATAGATCTAGAGCTGGGGGAGACCTTGGAAGTCACTGAGTTTGATTTCCTTATTTGACAGTTGTGAAAACTGAGGCTTAGAGAAATTATGTGACTTGCCCAGGGTTACCATTCAGGAATTATGTAAGGTAGGATTTCAAAGTAGATATTTCTGAATTTAAGAAAACAGCCCTGTCATGCTATGTCTACAGTGGAAAGAGCACTGGTCTAGAGTTATAATAGAGTTGAGTTTGAATCCCACTTCAGATTCATATGATTTGGGGAAAGTCTCATAACCTTCCAGAAGCTCCGTTTTCTCCCCTGTGAAATGAGGGGCTTCCACTAAATGCTCTCTGAGGTTTCTTTTAGCTCTAGGTTCATGATCTTATGAGTTACCTAAGGATGACCAGCAGAAATCACTCAGAATGCGCCAGGATAAAATTTTTAATTATTTGGACTGCCTGGTGCTGGTCTCAAGCTTCTCACTGACAAAGTTAAAAAATTCATTGTAACTTGTTTAAAACCTTTTTAGGGATACGGTGCTCTCAAAACTCATTTCTTTGGACTCTGTAAAACCAACAGCATAGAAGCTGTGTTGATACTGTGACAAAACAAAACAAAACAAACAAAAAACTTGCCTCACTCCCCTGGTTCATTCCCTAAATCCTCTCTGATGGGCAGAGAAATAATCTGAGAAAGAACAAACCTAAGTGAAGAAAGCACGGTCGTTATAGCCCACATCTCAACCTTTATTAAATAGATCTACCTACAGCACATACAGTAAAATCCTCTTGGTTTTTGTCACTGTATCCCGGTTTGTACAAGTGTTTGTGTATTACCTTATCTCTTGCATCCTGTCCCAAGATCCTTCAGTGAAGATGTTCTATCTTGTTTATCTCTGTATGCTCAGGACCCAGATGTAGGTGCTTCAGAACTCTTTTGTTGATTTCAACTGAATTCTATTCAAGAAGTCATTTGCTTAGGAAATGCCTCCAAGAGCCATGTGCAATCAATTGAACTGAGAGAGGAAAGCCAAAGAGTGAGCCCACTGAATTCTCATTGGGATTCTCCAAGTAAATAAGAGGTGACTGGGGAAGTCAATGCTGATGTTGCATCTTTGGACTCATTACTAATACAATCGGGTTCTATAAACATCTTTCTGGACCATGGCCATAAGTAATTTGAATGGAAAAGAGAACACTGGCATAACATTAAGCAATGATTCCAATGCCAACTTTTCTGCAGATATTGGTAATTAAATAATTGAGAACAAACTACAGCTTTATCACACCACTACATTTATATTTAACAAGTAAAGCTGTGGTTCAACTTCCATAATATTTATTAAAGATATAAGCAAAGTCTAAGAAATGTTTTCTTACCACACCTTTTAATCTCTTTTCATTGAAAGATAGTCTGCAAATAGTTTATAACTTCTGCTAATATGGAAGCTTGTTCTTTTAGAAACTATTTGGAAAAGTAGATAGAGCACTAGACTTGAAGTCAAAAATCTGTGTTCAAATCCCACTACCGGATAATTATATGCTGTGTGAGTCAAGTCAAGTCAACCTTTTTTGTGTGTCAGCTTCCATGTTTGTAAAATAGAACTAAAAATACCTTATTTCATGGGTGGGATCAGAATCTAATAAGAATGTACATTATAGCATAGCTTAAAAAGACTCTCCATTTAAAGGTAAATGACATTATAGATATTATACTGGGTCACTTAATTGTGAGTAGAATAGCATGATGAAATCTTTTACATAAAAGAAATTGAGGACTTGTAGACTCATTAAGTTATAATGATATAAATTGATGGACAATTCTCTCAAAATAAAAATTTTTCAAGCTTAAAAAGTTAAACCACTGGTTTAAATTCCAACTTAACAACTTGTCTTCTACTTGTCCTCAGAAAACCTTTCTGAGTTTTGATTTTTTCTGTTATTAAATAATATCATTAGACTTCCTCAAACACTTACTAGCTTTGTGAACACAGGCAAGATGACACTTTACTTAACTTTTCTGTATATCTGTTTCCTCACCTGTAAAATAAGGGGATTGTAAATAATGGTCCCTCCAATCCCTTCCAGCTCTAAAGAAAAGCTCTCACAGAAAGCATTTCATAAACCTTAAATGTCAACCTATTTATTGAGAGTTGGAAATTCAGACTGTGTTTCCCCAGCAGAAAGAAACGTTTATTTACGAAATGCTTGTTTTCTTCATTTTCTAAGAGTTGTCTGAGGCTCAGAGAGGTTAAATCACTTGCTTTAGGTTAAAGATCTAGAAAATACCAAAAGACAAGATTTGAACCGAAATATTCTTCTTGCCTCCAAATCAAGCAACACTTTCCCACTTTCTTCACTGAAAATCACCAAATCCAAATACAGCTAATAGGGGAAGAAGGTAGATGATATATTTTGTTTGGTGACACGTGAAACAAGAAGTTAAGGACAAAACTTTATCTGATCAAATCATGAGAGAATAATTACAGAGGATGAACCAGCTTTATTCAGATTGAGAAAGAACACATCTTAGTACAGTTAATAAGCACATCTCATAACCTATAAATCCAAGGATATTTGGATGCCAAATCCAGCTTTAATTTGCAAATAGTTCTCTATATATCTCTCTGGTGAGTAAACTATATAAACTATATTCAACAGAGCCCAGTTTTCTCTCATTCAGTCATATTCATAGTTGTAAAACATGATATCAAGTATAAACCATCAAGTAGTTAGAATTTCAAAGGTAAAAATGCTAGTTGTTTTTTATCTGCAGGTGAGAATAGTTTAGGTGGGTAATTCACAGTGAAATTGAATTAACCCATTCAATAGTAGTGCAGTTTATAGAAGTAAATCTTCATTTTTCTTTTAGATAGTTACTACTTTTTAAATACTGTATATATTCAGTGAGTGAAAAATCTTTAATGTGAATGAATGGGTAGATGGATGGATGGATACAGCATTTCTCAAGCACTTACAGTGTTCAGGGCATCATGTTATATATTGGGATATAAATAGACAAGTAAGAGTCTCTGCTTGCAAAAAGCTCATATTTTAATGAAAGAGACAACATAGACCCAGAAGTTTGTTTTTTTTAGCATGTTCCCATAAGAGAAGGCCCCAGAAATGGTCCTCAAATTTTTTGGTCTCAAGATTACTTTATATTCTTAAAAATTACTGAGGCCCTCAAAGTGATGTTATGTGGATTAGTAGATTGTATCTATCAATAATTACCATGTTAGAAATTAAAATATCTTAGTATTATTCTTGTTTTGACCTTACAGATCCCCTGAAGTGATCTCAGAGATCCCCAGAGGTCTCTGAACCACATTTTAAGGATCCCTGAACAAGAGAATGTATCTCTAAAAGTAGGTTGTGCAAAGGGACCTTGAGGCTGTTTTACCTCACTGTATAAGGACAATCTTTTCATTATAAAATAGTTTTTCTTCATTCTAATTCCATAAAGGGTTTTCCCATTCTCCACTATGGCTTTCACTCAGGCATTGGATCTTTTTTGCATGTTATTTCCAGAATGAGATCAAGGTAATCAATTGTCCCCTGAAATGTAGGTGTCATAGGATTGAGCAAAGGTCCTATTAAAAGAACATTAAACCTTTAAGCAGAACCAAACACCTTTTGGCATAGAGGGCTATTTGGATGGATTAAGTGTCAATGGGATAATTTTTCATTAATTAAATTAGATTCAATTTTGATTATCAGAAGCCTTAGTCATTTTTACTTAAACTTTATAAAGCATATAAAAGAATATATAAAGCTTTATAAATATTAAACTGATATTACTGAAGAAAAAAAATCATAGTTGAACAAGTATTCTTCCTCTCCTTGCAAAGAATAGAGATAATTGGGGCACAGAAAATTTATGAGATGTGCCCGAATATTTTCAACTGTCAGAAAAGAACAGAAGAATTAGACTGGAGAACTCTGCATCTAATCCTAGTGATATTTGACCTGACTGACTCCTAACAGATTTAAATACGCCAATCTTATTCTTTTAAGCTGTGTTTGTGGATTATATAAATTTCATATTTGTACTAAATGAACCCCCTGGACAGCTAAATAAATTATGGTTGAACAATCCCTGTCTGGCTGCCAAAAACGATTGAGCTCTTAATTTCCACTAAGACATCAATTGTCTCTATGGCCTTGGGATATCTTTTTTAAAAATTGCCTCAATTTCCCTAGATGCATCTATGTGAAAACTGGTCGTTTCAAGGACTAATTAGTTTGGGGTTTATAATTAATGATTTTATTCTAATAGTCTATGTAGAGGCTAATAGAATAATTAGTGCAATTATTAAATACAATCAGTCATGGCTCCAGGATGGAACAGAAGGAAAGAGAAATGGCAAAATGTTGCCTGATAGTTATGAGATTAATACTTTTAAAAAATTTTTTTCAAGGAGAATAATGCTCATAGGGAGAAATTTTCTTTATTACTCTCTACAGATTCTTCAACCAAAACTCTGAGTGAAAACTTATCAAATGACTTGTATATCAGGAAGCTATATGACAGGAAGGAAATACATAAATTGGAAGGGGAAGCAATGAGAAAAGGTATTGCATGGTTGAGGACAAATTGGGGAGAAATGAAATCAGTACCATTATAATCTTATACTACAGACAACCAGGGCAAATGAAGAAAATGGATGATAAGTTCAAGAAGCATATTTAAAAGGATAGCCTGTAAAGATACAGTTGAAACAGAAGACTTGTTTTATGTAGCCTTCTTTTGGAGGTCTCTATTCTAAGCAGAATAGATGATGTTTATGATTGGCCCTTCTGATAAGTTTGTCTTTCAAAATACCAAAAAAGAAGCCAATAGAATTGCAATTTCATACCTGATTCAAACTAATATGGAGTGATTGGATATCAAAATATGGAACACAGATACATGGGAAGGATATGACCATGCTATATAAGGACATAAATCATAGAAAGGTTAATTTCCAAAGTCAGAAAAGATACTGAAAAAAACTGAAGAGGGATCAGAGAGAGACTCTCAAGAATGAAATGTATATTATATATACATATATGTAACTTATAAATTCATAATATACATAAATACTGCATTGATGAATTATTCCAATGATAATGAAAACAAAGAGGTGCCTAAAAAATGAATGTGGCTGAATGGAAATCTCAGGTAAACTCCTTAATGTTAAATTTCTTCATCTGCACAAAGAGGGCAACAATAGCCATACGACTTGTTTAGATGTTGTTGTGAGTGGTATTATATTAATGTCTAATGGCATTGTTTGCTTGTTTTTTGTCTACATTTGGGATTTCTTCTATCAGGAGAAATATACAACTATCTTCCAATTTTTGATGTTAAAGAGTGTCTTTGGGCACTGTTAAGTTGTCAATTAGTCAATAAGTATTTATTAAGCACCTTCTATGTGAGAAGCACTGTATTATTCATCATTTAAATTTGATTCAACTTTGATTACCAGAAGTTTCCAAAGTGAGTACCTTAGTCATTTTCACTTAAATTTTATGAAGCATATGAAAGAATACAGAAAGTTTGTAAAGATTAACCCAATATTATTGAAGAAGAAAAGAATCAAAGCTGAACAAGTGTGTTGAATGTCAAGAGACAATCTCTGGCCTTAAGGAACACAAAATCTAATGGGGAGACAATAGCAAATATGTACAATAAAGTTATATAGAAGACAATTAGGAAATAATTAACAAAGAAAAGGCATTGGAATTAAGAGAGATTAGGGAGGGGGTAACTAATAGCTCAGTGGATTGAGAACCAGGCATAGAGATGAGAAGTTCAGGGTTCAAATCTGGCCTTACACATTTCCTAGCTTTGTGACCTTGGGCAAGTCACTGAACACTCATTGCCTAGCCTTTACCACTCTTCTGCCTTGGAGCCAATTTATAGAATTGATTATAAGAATGAAGGTAAGAGTTTATTTTTATTTTAAAAAGAGGGATTGGGAAAAGGTTCTTATAGATGGTTATACAAATTGTATCAGAAAAAGAAATTAAAACCAGGTCTTTCTGATTCTAAGAATAGCTCTTTGGTGGTACAATTATCTGGTGGGGGGGTGTTGATAATGGTGATGATGATGACAATGATAGTAATGGTAGTAGTGATGGCGGTAGTGGTGGTGGTGGAGATGGCAATTATGATTATGAAAAATTAAGACACTTTATAAGAAGAGTCAGAGCAACTAAAATTATAGGAGTCAAGGGAAATAATTGTAATAACCTGTGATTGGCCTCTCTGACTCAAATCTCTCTCTACTGAAGTCCATCTTTCACTCAACTATCAAAGACATCTTCTGAAAGCAAATATTTTTGCCACATTTCCATATACGGTTAATTCCAATGGCTCCCTATTGCCTCCAGGATCAAATATAAAATCTCCCCTTAGCATTTAAAGCCCTTCATAACCTGGATCTTTCTGACATTTTGAGTTTTCTTACATTTTACTCTCCTCTATGTACTCAATGATCCAGTGATTCTGACTTGGTTGCAATCCCTTGCATTGGGCACATCATCTCCTGACTAAGCGTTTTCACTGGTTGTCTTCTATGCCTGTAATTCCTTCACTCTTGGCATCCATCTCCTGACTCCCATGGCTTCCTTCAAGTCTCAACTAAAATCCCACCTTCTTCAAAAAGTCCCCTTAAAGCTAGAGCCTATCCTCTGTTAGTTACCTCTACTTTATCCTGAGTGTGTCTGTTGGCGTATAGTGGTTTCCATGTTGTCTTCTCCATTAGACTGTGAGCTTCTTGAAGGCATGCCAGATTTGTTCATTTTTTTGTTTTGTTTTTTGCCTTTCTTTATATCCATAACATTTACTTTGCACATAGTAGGTCCTTAAGAGATTCTTGTTGACTTGGCATGACTTAAAGTTTATTTATGATAATAATTGTTATTTGCATTGTAGTCTAAAGTTTACAAAGCATCATGTACACATTATATACTATCGATATCCATCTACCTTTTACAGGTAAGAAAATTGAGACTCTGAGACATTGATTTGCCTGTGATGACATAATTAGTTATTGTGTATCTTAATTGTCTTTAGGACTAAACATCTTTTCCATTTTTCCTTATTAATTTTCAGAATGAGCTCAGAATTATTTAAAGAAAGTTAAGGACATCATCAACAAAAGAATAGGGCTTTTAAAGGGATGATAAGGACAAACAGAACAGTGAAGAACTAAGATTGTTGCTTGGTGAGAGGGCCAAATATTATAACTTCATCCTGCTTCTGTTTTCTCTAACAAACAAAAGGATTTTAGACTATAAAGAATAGACAAAAAAAAGCTTAACAGAAAAATTCAAACTAAATAGATGGTATGAGGCCAACTGGCCTCAAGAAATTATTCCTTATTTAAAGAACTTACACAATATTTGCTGAAGAGATGTTACTTAACTTTGAAAAATTAGGAGAATAGGAGTGATGCCACAAGACTGGAAATGAAAGGTATTATTTTAATTTTCAAATGGGAAAAAGATATATTCTTCCAACGCAGGGCAATGGGCTCAAAATCAATTCCTGCTAAAAGCCTAGAATAGATTATTAAGGGTCTAGTTCATAATACTTCACAAAGGGAAGATATAATTACTACCAACCAGCATGAGATCATTAAGAACAAATCATGGCAAACTAACATGTCCTTTTTGAACAGTTTCTCAACTATCGTAAGCTATAATATGTCTGTATTTCTGTAAAATTCTGACAAAATTCTCTACTACTGCCTTAGGGACAAGAAGAAAGGTAGGAACTACATGATATTACAGTTATCAGTAAGTATATCAGTATACAGTATAGTATCAGTATCAATTCTGAACTGGTTGAATGACCAGACCAAAAGAGTGCTTATTAGTGAGATAAAGACAACGTATTTAGGTCATTAGTGAAATACGGCAGTGCTGTGTTGTTGGCCCTGTTTCAGTTGACTTTTTTCTCTAATTCTTTGTTTTTATATTTCTTTAATTCTGTGTTTAATTTCTTTTTTCCCTTCACACGTGGGTGAAGATATAGATGGCCTCTGTATTAGATATTTTAGATAAAGGAAACTGGGAAAGACAGGTAAAAAGAAAGCTAAAATGTTGGATAGCAGAAAATGATCCAAAATGACTTTTACCAGTCTTGGGAAATAGATGGGAATATATGATGACATTTGATAGGCATGGAATACCTACCAGCATGATAGAAAGTTCTAAAGTATTTACCAATACCTCTACACCTCTTTCTGGTTCTCAGAGGACATGATAGTAACTCACCGTCTGTCAGTGCCCCTTCTTGGTGATGTTAACATTCTTAGGTTAATCTACAGAATGTAGCTGTGTCATCCAATTAAATTTCATGACCCATTGATTCCCATTCTAATGGGTCATCCTATCCCTTATATCTTAGGCTATTTATTTACCCCATTGATCCACCTCTCATAAGACCATTAATCTATAAAGTATTTAATTGGAAAAATGAAAGGCAATAAAACAAAAATATTACTCATATGTAACTTTATCTTTACATTCTATTCAATTCATAGCCCCAGACTCTCACTAAAACAGAAACCATTCCCAGTATTATGTTCATCACAGATCCTTCTTGGGAGCTAAGCCAAGGCAAACCTCCCCTCTCCTGCTGGCATAAGGAGAATAGAAATATTAGTCACTCACAGTCCTGGCTAGATGTTAATTTTCTTGTACATAGCTTTCATTGCCACAGGTTCCTGATTCTATCCCCCTCCCAGGACTTCTGCTTTGTTTGGTTTGGTACAACCAATTCAACAAAGGAAACTTTGCACTCCTTTAGACTATCCCCACATATACCTAACACTTCAGGGCAAACAGATGGGTACCATAGTACACTGAATCCTTGACCTGGAGTCCGAAAGACCTTTGTTCAGACAAGACTGGCCAAGTCACATCATCTCTGTTACATTATCTCTGTGTACATCAGTTTCCTCAACTCTAAAATCAGGATAATAATAGCACCAACCTCAGAGGTTATTATCAAATAATATAATGTCTATAAAGTGCTTAGTACTGTGCCCAGCATATAGTAGGCATTTAATAAATGTTCTGCTTCCTCAGCACTGAAATAGAGTGAAAAATGTTCCAGAGATTACACCCTTGAATTGTGGTCTGATGGTTATAAATCTAACATACACAATGATGGGGAAAATTTCATAGTTTCAGGTACCATTATGTCCTCTCCATTCCCACTATTTTTCTCTTTTCTTTTCCTAAACTATGACATCTTGATTATAGTATCATTGTGTTCCAAAAGTCCATTGCAGGGTGGGGAAGGTGATTATGAGGAGGGAGATGTTGAGACATATTCTTTAAAATCACATCAGGATAAATGTAAAGGACAGTACTTGGGCTCAAAGAATCAATTGTATAATAATATACCAGTTGGGCATGGTAGATCTGGAAAATGGTTCATGTGAAAAAAAAGACCTGGTGCTTTTAATGGGACTTCAAGCTCAACAATGTGTCACGAGTAAGCAAAAACCAGTGCAACTTTTGGCTGGTTTAATGAAAATGTAGTATGCACAATCATAGATTCTGTACATCTGCCTTTGCAAGAGTATCTGGAGAATTGTGCCTCCTTCTAAATGTCACATTTTACTAGGGTCATAGACAAGCTTCTGAATATCCATAATAGTTAAATTAAAGCAGAGGAAGATATAATAATAGGATCATGTGAAGGAAAACTGGGAATTCCTAACCTGGAAAAGAAAACAGAACTTTTAGGGGACATAATGTTATCCTTTTAAATATTTGAAAATTACTCCATGGATGAGGGATTGTTCTTCTTGATAATAGGTATAAGACCAACAGGTAGATGTTTTAGAGAAGTGAATTTCAGATAAAAATGAATTTCCTAACAACTGAAGCCATTTTAAAATGAAATGAACTACCTTGATGAATAACAACTCAAAGGAGGTTTCTCCCCAAAGACTGGATTATTTAAAGGCTATATATTGATTTAAAATCAATTTTTTCATAAAGAAAATACTAGCTGATCTCTAGTATCTTTTCTAGTTTTAATATTCAAAATTCATATTATAGGTTAATAGATTTTAAGTTTTTGTTAGCCATGGTCCCATGGACTCTAATTTTATCATCAGTAATCACTTAATCATGAGAGTTTACACTAAAAGGAACTTCAGAATCATATAATCCAAACTTTCCATTTTATAGGTGAGAAAACAGATATTCAGAGGGGTTAAACTTAGTCATATGACTATCATAATTTTATTTTCTTTGGTTGCTCGGCAAACATTAGAATCATGCCAAATGAGCTAACTTGTTAGAGAAAAAAAAATTGAAAGCTACTGTTAATTTGGGGTTCCATTTCTCAAGATATCATAACATATTAGACTGTTTTGGAAAATGAGTAGGGGGTTAAGGTAGAAAAGGAATGAACAAATAAACCAAAAAGTTGGGACATGTCTACTGAGTAAACAGCTATAAAAAATTCATTTTGGCTTATTTGACCATACCACAAAGTAAGGAAACAAGCCCTAACAAAAAATCGCTTTTCCTTTTTCTTTCTGTAACATCATGCAGTGCTGGCTTTTGTATGAATCATAGATGTAAAAGCAAGATTAGAATTCTGCCTAAATTGCCAATAAGTCCAGCTACACACTGAGGCTAATGTGATATTCTTAGAACTAAAGGTGTTTATATATCAAGGTTGATTCTCTTTTCATACATCCCTTGCCTTTTGATGTCTCCATAAAAACAAAACAAAAAATAAAAAATAAAAAAAAAACAAGAGATCAGCTTAGCCAGATGATAGGAACCATATCATTTAATATGACTATATTCTATTACACAATGAGACATAACAGCAAGACCTTTAAAGACATCTACAAGTGAATAATATGTAACATGAAGAAATTATAGCATAGATGAGTCACCTTCATCCTCTTCCTCTCCTCTCTATATGACTTAATTGCTAAGTTCTCAGGCAGGATTTGAATCCAGGCTTTGTGACTAAAACCATTCCAATAAACTTCCTCTTAAAACAGTGTGTTTGTTGGATGATCTAGAAGAGAATTCCCCATATGGGTACTCTTCCACTGATGCAGATTGATACCTTGTATATATTATTATTATTATTATTATCATTAATAATAACAACCAATATTTATATTGCACCTTAAGGTTTGTAAAGCACTTTAAAAATATTCTCTCATTTTACCCTCTTAACAACCAGGAGAGTAGGTGCTATTATTGCCATCCCCCTTTTAGAGATATAGAAACTGAGGAATATAGAGATTAAGTAACTTGACTTGTCCCAAATCATAGGGTAAATTTCTGGGGCAAAATTGGAACATGGATCTTTCAGAGTTCAGATGTAACACTTTTTTCAGTAGCTCATCTAGGTTTTTGAAGAGCTACCTGAGTCATCAAGTAGGTGAGTGACTTGACCAGTGTCACAGAGGAAGCGTGTATCAGATGCAGAGCCTCTGTTCTTCATCAGTGTCAAATGAGATAACATATTAAGAGGCAAAGTGCATTTGGATTCAGGAGATCCAATCCAACTTCAAATGCTTCAGGGACCTTGCAAAAGGCAATAAGCTCTCAAATTCCAAAGTTCTTCTAGACCTAGATCATTTTAAAAGGCTGAAAACTTTAAAGTGCTATTTAAAAGTAGTTATTATCATTTTGTTATTATTGACTCCAAGGTTGGGTCTCTATCCACCATGTCACATTTTCTTCACATTATTATTATTGGTGGTGGTGTTACTGTTAATAAAAATGATGATCATGATGAGGACAATGAAGATGATAACTACAACAATAGTGAGGAGAATGTCACATAGAGGATGAAGCTCTGGATTGGAAGGGAGAAAGATTTCATTTCAAGTCTTGCCTCTGACATCTTGGCTATGTGACAAGTCCTCGGCACTCCAGGCAATTCTCTAAGATCATATAAACATAAGAGGAGCTTATGCTACCTGCATTGGTAGAGTTAATTTCCATTCTGGGAGCTCCTTCCAAAATTGTTTTTTATAATGAGTATAATGCATTTATATGTCAGTTTTGAAATACTTCCTTAATAATATTAACCCTAGGAGGTCTGTGGTACAAATATTTCTATCACCATTTTACAAATGAAGAAACTAAGGGTCAGAGAATTTAAGTAATGATTGAAAAACAAATGTGAATTCTTTTTCTTGCATCTAATATTCTTAAGCAAGATTTCTGGAGAGCCACAAATTTTATTTTTCTGGAGGAAAGGAAAGAAAAGTGTGAGTTATAAAAAATCATCACTATTTCTTTCTTTTTGGATTCAAGAGGAAAAATACAAACTTGTAGAAAGAGCCCTGCCTTCTTTATTCTGTCCTAGTTGATATCATAGTCGCTCTGCTCTATATGCCAAAGATATGTCACACTATGAGCTAACAATTTCAGTACTGTGGGAGAAAAAGAGAGAGCTGAAGTTTAGATGAGAAAATTTAAAACTTGAGAGAGTCTTTGTAGAAACAAGATATCACCTTAATGGAGACTGATAAATATTAAATATTTATGTAACTGTTGTAGAAAGTGCCATCCTTGATCCTATATTTGTATTCCTAACTCTCAGCTGAGGCTCTGGCTTTTAAGTTTGGTTGGAGGAGGGGATGAATTTCTGAAGGAAAAAATAAAACATAAAACAACAACAAAAAAAACTGCTTGTTTTCTTCTCTACCAGCACAAGCCTCCTTGAAATTTCAAAAACCAAATCTTGCATGACCAAAAGGAGTCCATCAGAAAAGAAATAAGGTGGCTCATGTTTGCAAAAACAAAGTCAAGTCAATTTTGTCAAAATTCTTTTCTTTTCCTCTTTCACATGTCATAGGAGTTTCTTCTATCTTCCTTTCCCTAGATTTTCCCAATGAATTGTAATGAAATCATATATAGGATCTGGAATGGTCCTCAAAAGCCATTTTAGTCTTAGCAGATTAGATTTAGAAAGGAAACCGAGGCCCAGTGACTTGCTCAAGGTCAAACTCTTTCCAAAGAAAGACATCTTAGGAAATCTAGTTTTATGCATTTTTGCTTCAAATAAAGAGAATGAAAAGCATTGTGATTACAACAACTAATCTACATTTATAAACATACGCACGCACACACGCACACACATACTTTTTTCCCTTGTAGAATCAAAGATCTATAAGAAAAAATGTGCTTATCTCTGGAGTCCATCTGTCTGTCCATCTCTACCTTTGCTGAATCTTGCCCCTTATAGAGATAACTTTGCATGATACTCACTTAGAGTTGGAAGTTTATCATTTTACTCTAGATTTCATTGTTCCACAGTGGTTCATTATTTAGAAGGAAAATACTAGACTTGGTTTCCAAGCATAGTTTCTATTTTTCCTTACCAGAGGTCTGGTTCTAGAGTCAGGAAGACCTAAGACCTAATCCATTCACAGATACTTGGCTAAGGAACCCTAGGCAAGTTGCTTAATCTCTGTATGTCTCAGTTTCCTCAAGTATAAAATGAGAATAATAATAGCACTTATTTCACAGAGTTGGGAGGACTGAATGAGATTTGTAAAACACTTAGCACAATTCCTGGCACAAAGTAGATATTTACTAAACTTTTTTTCCTTCTTGCCTTGTTTCTTTCTTCCTTTTCTTCCTTCACTCTTTCCTTCCTTCCTTCTCTCCCTTCTTCCCTCTTTCATTCCTTTTTCCTCATCTTGGAAAAATAGGGTCTCAGTGGGACTTTGTAAAAAATTAAGAACTCCCTCCTATATTTCGTGCTGGAAACTCTTAGAGTTTCTGAAAGGAAAGGAAAACTGGACATACTCTGACATGTACCCTGGTTTTCAGACAGAATTTTCCAAATAACTTCAATGAAGGATAGAGAGGATCCCATAAATGCAATTTCTATAGATGATCAGCACAGGTGGAATGGGAAATACTGGAGAAGGAAGATACAAAGAAAAGTTCCAATGAAAAGGAAAATTGGGAAATATCCAAAGAAACATATTTGGGTACATAGAAAACTTACCAAGCAAGAAAGATTTTTAAAAGATATGTATAGGGAGTGTTGGCAAGGATGTGATAGCTACCAAAGCTTGGCAGAACAATAATGTCAAGAATGCTATCACTCACGATGACATGAGTTTGGAAAGGAAAGCTAAGGGAGACAGGAAGGTTTTTTGTAAAATAAACAAACATTGATTGTTTTAACTCTATTGGGGGAGAGGGTAGGATGAAGAAGGAATAGGACCAATGGTAAGGATGAATGGTTGATGAATAAAAAGAGAGAAGGAAGAGAGGCTCAAATGAGTATGGTAATTGGACTTGAATAGATTGAACAGATATGATCAATAAGGAGTTGATAACCAAGATTAGGTGAAGGAGGGCCTAGCTGACTGGGATCAATTCAAGCTATTTGGCCTCAAAGAACCATATTCTCAGGTAGTGTAAGAAATGTCAGGTGTGACTATTGAGTCAGCATCTGCCATATTTGAAATCGAGAATGAGAGAAGATATCATCACAAGCCTAGAGAAAGAGTAATGCTATCTGGAAGTAAACAACAATAACAACATAAAGAAAATAGAATTTGCAAACTTTGGTCATTCCTGGGCAAGTTATAGATTATAACATGAAAAGTTTTGTTAGTGAACACCTAAAAAATGGAGCAATGATCACAGAATCTACATGGCTTTACAAGAAAAAAAAACAGAAAAAAAACAGATCTGACAATAACTATATTTCCATTTTTGAAAGGGGTTCTGTGCATATAAGAGGAATGTAGTAAAAATGGTTTGTCTAATTTCTAACTAACTTTTGATGAAGTATCATATGTTATTCCTATGGAAAAGACGGAAATATGTGGGCTAGTTGGTAGTCTTATTAGATATATACAGAACTAGTTCTATGCCACCTTTATAGAAGGTCTCCAATGGAGGGCTCCATGGATCTGTGTTTGGCCCTGGGCTGTTTAACACTTTTATCAGCAACTTGGATAAAAAGAGGCAGCATACTAATCATATTTGCAAGTGGCACAAGGCTGGGGTAGAGGGAAGGATGCCTAACACACTAGATGACAGTCAGGATCCAAAAAAATCTTGGCAGGAGATGACATTGGATTGAATCTAATAAAATTTAATATAGATAAATGTAAATTCTTACACTTGGGTTCAAAATATCTACTTCATAAGTACATTATGGGGTAATCATAGTTAGAGAGCAATTTATCTCATAGAAATCTGGGAGGGGGGGGTGGGTAGGGGACTACAAGCTTGATGTGTGCCAGAAATATGATATAGCAGCCAAAAAAGCTAATGTGAATACTTTGGACTCAATTAAGAGGAGCTTCCAGACATAGGGAGATGATAGTCTCAACGTATGAAGCTTTATCTAGATCATACCTAGAAAACTGTGTTCAATGATGGACAATATATTTTAGGATGGACAATGCTAAACTGGTGAAAATCCAAAGAGGGTAACTAGAGAGATAAGGAGCCTACAGCCCATGTCACATGAAAATCTGTTAAGGGAACTTGGGTTATTTAGCCTGAAGAACAGAAGACTGAGGGGATGATGAATATTTAAACCCTTAAGCCTTTAAGTACTTAAATCATTTGAAGGACTGCCCTAGATAAAAGGAATTAAACTTGCCTTGGTTTGCCCCAAAGAGTAGAACTAAAAATCCATGGGTCCCTAGTTGGTTAAATGGAGAGTACCAGATCTGGAATTAGGAAAGACTCATCTTCCGAAATTCAAATCCAGCCTCACACATTTAGTACTTGTGGGATCCTGGGCAAGCCTAACCCTAACCCTGTTTCCCTCAGTTTCCTCAACTGTAAAATGAACTGGAGAAGGAAATGGCAAACCTCTTTATTATCTTTGCCAAGAAAACCCCAAATGGGTTCATGCAGAATTAGACACAATGGAAAAACAGCTGAATAACAACAAAAGTTGTAGAGAGGAAACTTTAGCCTTACTGACAGAAAAAAAAAAATCTTCCCGTTAGTGTTATCTATGAATGTAATGAACTGTCTCTGAAACTAGTGGGCTCCTCTGCTTTGGAAGTATTTTATCAAAATCTATATGACTTCTTATTTCACATGTGTTTGTCAGGGGGGGCAGTTATATCAGAGATTGATTTGGGGTATAAATTAAAGTAGATTAATTTTAAATTAAACTAGATTGCTTTTGAGATTCCTTTCCAATTCTGAATTCTCAGATTCCATACAAATAAATGCTGATAAATTCAATTGTCATAAAATTTGGTAATTCAGAATCTTTTGAGAATTCAGAATTGAGGGGGACAAATAAGGAAATTACTTTCCTTATGAAGCTACAGAAGAAAGACACTATATACGAAATCATCACAAGCTATATACTCATTGCCTTTCTTCACATCATAGAAGATAAGTTCTTAGCATTTTCAATGTCTTTGACCAGCTGGTAGAGCCTATAGACCACTTCTCAGGAAAAAAATTATAATAATTTAGAAGTGAAGGAAATGCTAATTTATATAAGGTGTTTATTTTTCCATTCCAAGGGCCCAGATCCACTGAAATCTATTCAGGAACCCAATAAGGAATCTATAGGCCGGGGGCAGCTGGGTAGCTCAGTGGATTGAGAGTCAGGTCTAGAGATGGGAGGTCCTAGGTTCAAATCTGGCCTCAGCCACTTCCCAGCTGTGTGACCCTGGGCAAGTCACTTAACCCCCATTGCCCACCCTTACACTCTTCCACCTAGGAGCCAATACACAGAATTTAAGGGTTTAAAAAATAAAAACAAACAAACAAACAAAAAAAGGAATCTATAGGCCTCAGATTAAGAGCCCCTATCCTAAAAGGAAGAGCCCAGAAAATAGCTCCCAACCTTATACTTCAGGAAACTGGAGAACTTCCATGCTCCATCAACACAGCCTCTGTTTAATTAATCCAAATAGTAAAAGACATAGTAAAAGGCTAACCCTGTTAATGGAGCTTAACCTAAATTGATTGCCATAGTAAACTCACCCATGTCTTTATATGGCTTGATTTTCCTTTATGTTTAAATTGCCAGTTGTTCCAAATATTTAAATTAATGAGAAAAAAATCCCAAAGAAAAGGATTCGGTCTGAAAATTTTAGAAGAAAAAAGAAAGAAAAGCACTTTATGTAACTTCATGGCTGAAATCATTATGGTAACTCAAGCCCAAGAGTTTTAGAGCAGGACATGCCTTTGAATTTCTACATATGGTAATGTTGGCCAGCTTTACATATTGCTATTATCTGGTTGGAATTTACTGTTGGTTTTCAATAACGTTCTCTAAGTCATGGAGACTTCATAAGTATTTTTCATTAGCAGAGAGAGAAAAGGGAATAAGTAAGAGCTGCTAGTCTTATTACACAGTAAGAAGAAGCTATCATCTATCAGCCTACCTATCAAGAAAATTCTTAGTAAATAAATAAATAAGACCATTTTTCAGGAACTTTTTTGCTTTTACAAAAGACAAAATATTCCAGTAAACAAACTTGTTGCTGCCTCTTTCTAGCATGAAGGTGATCCTGGGCTTTCAAAGACTAAGCTTAACAGGGCACAAGCTATGGCAGAATTTAGCCATCTCAAAATATTTCAAAGCAGCTGACTATGATTGTGATCTGAACACCACCCTACTGAGTGCATGTAGGTTCATCACTAATTGTTTGATTGTTGAATTATTTAGCTATTACAACCCAGGAAACAAAGAAAAATATAAAGTGATCCTCGATAATTCTCTATTTTTCTTCTTCAGTGATGATAGAAGAAAAGGAGACCAAAAGATACAATCTTTATTTAACTATCGGCACTATTGATATAAGGAGGTTTTCTGATGACTTAAAATATTATTGTATGACTTGAACGGTATCAATACTGACATTCACAGTAAGAAATAAATCAGATAAAAGTATACTAAAAGATTCACAGACTCATAGAAAGAGAAATATAAGAGGTTAGTTTCGCCATAAACCCCAAAACTAAGAAGCACTCTGTAGTAAATCCTGCTAGGGTCACTCCCCCATTTTATACTACACTCAAGGCTTTGTTCCCAACAGGGGTGGCTTCTTCAATCCTAGAGTTAGTAAGATAACCTGGAAGAAATATGCTTCTAACATTTGAAGTCCTCTTGGGTATACTTCCCATTGATAATCAGTCAAAATACTTAATTTATTGCCTCCTAAATTATGGGATATATTGTCCCACAAATTTAGACTGTGCTGACAGGAAGAATGGGCTCAAACTTAGAGTACAATAGTAGTGAGGCATGTGGGAAGAATGCTAATTTGACAAAGGAATTGCTTATAACTCCTGATACTAGAATTATTTTCTGTTCATAGACATTAACTCAACCCCCCTACTGGAGATACTTGAGATATTTACCCAACTTAGAGTAAGAAAGAAGAAATACAAAGTAAGAGAAGCAAACATCTATGCATCCTACCATAGCCAAGAGGTCAATTGTCTTGCTTTATCTAGCTCTTGGGGGGCAGCCCAAAAGAGCTCTACTTCATTTGTCATCAGAAAGGAAGTAGGACAAGTGATGAGTTACCGCCTTTTGTCACAGTTCAAAGCCAATGAGAAGCTTCTGAAACCTATACATCCAGGAGTAGGCTCCCTAAGTTCCCCTTGATATACTAGAATCAGGAAGGGAAGTTTTGTCTTTCTCTGTATAAACACCAGGAAGGTAAAATCCAAGCATCTCTCATAACTGTTATAAAAATGGCAAGGATCATGGGGTTATCCTAGTATGCAATGCTTATAATTAACATAAGCAAACTGATAACATAATAACTTCAGCATATTTGGTCTATAAACAAACATATATAAATATCAGACATAGAGATTAAGGAAGATAGAGAGAAAGAAAGAAAGAAAGAAAGAAAGAAAGAAAGAAAGAAAGAAAGAAAGAAAGAAAGAAAGAAAGAAAGAAAGAAAGAAAGAAAG
>NC_058130.1:35461632-35505636 GCF_016433145.1 Gracilinanus agilis | reverse complement strand
ACTGATATACTGTGGTAAAATTGAATGTAATGGACCTCTGTACTAGCAGCAATGCAATGACCCAGGACAGCTCTGAGGGATTTATGGTAAAGATGCTACCCACATTCAGAGGAAGGACTGCAGGAGAGGAAACATATAAGAAAAACAACTGCTTGAACGCATGGGTCGGGGTGGACATGATTGAGGGTGTAGACTCAAAACTACCACACCAATGCAACTACCAACAATTTGGAAATAGACCCTGAACAAGGACACATGTTACAACCNCTGAACAAGGACACATGTTACAACCAGTGGAAATGTGCGTTGGCCATGGGTGGGGGGAGGGGAGGTTAAGTGGAAAGTAGGGGCATAAAGTATGTAAACAGGTTAAAAATGAATATTAATAAATGTTTAATAATTTGAATTAAAAAAATGAAAAAAATGAAAATAATAATAATTAAGATGCCCACCAATAAAGATATTGTAAACAGCTAATAAGATATTGCATTTAAAGCCCTTTGAAATCTTCAAATGGCATGTAAGTGCCAGCTATTTGTTTTCTTTTTTTAAAAAGCAAACTCTGTTAGACATTTCACATATTGAAAACTTCACCAAAGCCCAAACCAGCAGTTTTGGTGCCTGGGGCAAGCATCATGAATGGACTCTTCAAATCAACTTCATAATTCATGATGTGCAAAGAGTAAAAAAAAAAAAATTGAGACAAAACCAACTGGTAGGGAGAATAAGTTACTATACTGATTTCTTATCTGTAATGTTAAATTTTTACCCTCTAATTTTTAGTGCCCTGTGGCAAGGTACAAATTATTCCACACTAAAGTATGGCATCACTCACCATATCAGTGGTGATCTGCCTCACGTAATCAGCCTTTGATGCCTAATAATTATCTTTTGGGAAACATACCAATTAAAAATGCTACTCTTATTCTCAAATTTGGCTTCACTCATTTCCTTCCCAGAAGCTTAGGGATGAGCCTCCTCTTTTTATTCTTCCACTTTTAGGCAATGATCCCATGTTGAGAGTTGTGCTCCTCAATTCTAGAATTTCCATGATTATATGTGTGTATGTATATGTGTATCGAGATAGCTATCCCTTACATGTAGCATGGGAATGTCACTGTATGACTGTAAGGGAGGCAGAATAAACATCTCTAATCTTTGCTTCCTCCACCCTTCACCAAGAGAGAGACTTTAATTCCTGCCAGGAAAGGAAGCAGAAGGTGGAAAACAGAAACTTGGTTTGGCCAACTCTGCTCTCCTCAGAGACAGGACATATGAAGCTAGAATAATATGTCTGCTCCCTTAAATATTGTTAATTTAAGGGAAATAGTTTTCAGGTTCAAGGTAAACTTGGTCACTGTTCTTTAATAGAGGAAGTAAGACCTGAAGCACTATACCCAACAAAATATCAGTTCTATAATGAATGCCCATATGGCAAATAGCAAAGAAGCCCATTTATTCAGGTTGGTAGTAAAAACATAAACAAGAGAAAGTTCCATAAGAAAATATTGTATGTATATATCAGATAATACAGAGTGAAAGAGCTCTCCCATTGGCAATAAAATAACTCAGCTCAACCAAGAGAGAAAGTCCCAGAAAATCCTCAGAATCTCTAGTACAGCAAGCTGGGGAGAGTGGCATGCTAGAGACTGCCAGCTCCACTCACATCGGCTTCTTCCCAGAGTCTTAGTCTCCCTAAAACAATCTGAAATAGGGTTGGAAGGGACCATCTTCCCTCTCAAAGCTAGAAGCCAAAAGTACTTAACAACTGCAGAGCCCAAGGAGGACTTGAAAAGACTAAATTTCCTCTCCCCTACTTTCACCAGTTCTATCTCGATTCTCTCGCAGTCAGGGGCACCCATCTCTACCAATTAGGAAAGAGTTCCATATTAATATATATATATGTGTGTGTGTGTGTGTGTGTGTGTGTGTTTAAAAATAGATATAGATACATATTATGTGTGTATTAGATATATTTGTATTTACATGGAATCATAGATTTAGATGAAGAAGGGGCTTTAAAGGAAAGCTAGTCCAATCTTCCCATTTTACAGCTAAACAAAATGAGTCTCTTAAGCAAGACCCAAATCCAAATCCAGCACTCTAGTCACTAAAGAGACCACCTCTCTCAAAGAAATTCAAACTCAAGTCCAAAAAAAAAAATGATACAAAATATTGGCGGTACCATTCAGGTTCAAGTTATTTTGTTTTATTGATAATCTTTTTATTAACATCAGTCAATTTATCTCAAACCTCAAAACCCTTTTCCTTTTGAACCTTTTGTGAACATAAAAATATGCCCTATTCAACAAACATAGTCCCCCAGTTCTTTACAGAAAGGGTGTTTTCTGTCAGTTCTTCAAAACTGAAACTATTCATTATATTTCATCAGAATCTGACTTCATTGAATGGGATGGGTTCAAAACTCATTTCTCACCTTCATGTTAACCTCTAAGTGGCAACTCTCCCCTAAACTTAATTCTATCAGAAAAAGTCATTTCACATGTCCGGTTGCTAAGTAAAAGTTTCTGCACCATCCCTAGGTAAATCAACTTAGTACCATAAAGTACTGTAAAGTAGGACTATATTTGAAAGACTTGGTATCCTAAAAAAATAGTTTCTCTCAAGCTGAAAAGAAATCAGAACTCAGAAGAATGAATATTTTTACTTTTTTTGTCTTTTCTTTCCAAAATGTATTTATATTATTTCAGTACATATTCACATCTGTTTATAATAATGTAAAACTTGAAAAAACAAAATAATAGTTTAAAATAATTGCACAGACTGAATAAAAATAAGCAATTTAAGACAGTTTGGGGTTGGGAGTTTTAGAAAATGATTCTTTTAAGTAGTCTTAAAATATGTCTTTAATTTATCCATTAAATTCACTGAAATTCAAACACAGAATTTACAGCTGTTAAAAACAATGCAATTGACACTAATGTTCTATCATCACTATTAAGGAGTCTTGTTCTTTGCGTAATTGGAACTGGTTTATGTTAGGAATGACAAACAAAACGTTAATGTCTCCAGAGGAAAGCAAAAATACAAATATGATGTTTTAATAAGTAAGTCATAGCCGGAATAATAGTTATAAAAGTTTTGCGCTAATACTGCCACTTAACCCCTTCTGAGCTCTTCCTGCTTATAATTCCATTGTTCCAAGAAGGATTATATGGAAGAGATTTCGAAACCTCAGCTCCCTTTACTCGGTTTCAGAGCTGGCAGTAAAGTATTTTTCTCATTGAATTTGCAGAGTGCACGAAGTTTTCACCTATTCTAACAGATTTGAGTATGATAGGTCTGCTTTTTTAGGATTTGATTTCAAGTCCTGTATTTAGTTCATATTCTGGGTACATCGGCATTTCCTCTCATCGCTTTCCCACTCATGGTGGAAATGATTTCTGGCCTGAAGGAGAAATTAAGGACATCTTCTGATTCTGATGAAAGTAAGATTTCGGAATGATGGAGAAAGGATACAGAAAGTATGTGGTTCCATTTGGATCATGTTGTACTTTCAGCAAAAATTAAAGTTTGGTTAGTGGTACAATATATAAGATCTGGAGCAACTAGATGGTGCATTTTCAAGTTTAGAGTGAGGAAGACTCATGACTCTGAGTTCAAATGTGACCTCAGAAACTTAGGAGCTGTGACCCTTGGCAAGTCACTTAACCCTGTTTGCCTCAGTTTCCTCATCTGTAAAATGAGCTGGAAAAGGAAATTGCAAACTACTCCAGTGTCTTTGCCCAGACAACCCCAAATGAGGTCATGAAGAGTAAGAAATGACTGAAAAAATGACTGAACAAAAAAAATACAATACTCAAAGGTCAGCTAGGTGGATCAGTGGTTAGAGAGTTAGGCCTGGAGAAGGTTGACCATGCATTCAATTCTGGCCTCATCCACTTCCTAGCTATGTGATACTGGACAAGTCACTTGACTCTACTGACGTAGCCCTTACATTGGAAAAAAATCTTAGTATTAAAGGTTTAAAAAAAGATACAAGACCTGAGAATACCAAGACCTCTGCCCTGGGCTCTCTCTTTTCTCACTGTGTGAGTATATTGGTATACTCAGGGATTCCTTGAGCAATCACTGATTCAATCATTATCCCTGAACTAATGATTCCCAAATATCCATCTCCCACATTCTTCACTTTCCTGAAGTCCAAGCCAAATGAATCCACCTGGACACCCCATCATTCAACTTGGCTAGCATTGTCTTCCCTTCTAAACCTGCCTCTTCTTGGGATTTCTTTCTTGCCATCTCCATCCTTCAAGTCATGAAGGTCACAGTGAGTCAGCTTCCACACTATGTTTTCATTCTCCACCATCTTCCCCCCATCCATCAAAGTTTCCTCCTCAGCATCTGCCCATCTGTCTCCATCTCTCGCCTTACACTGTGACATCCCCTTGTTCAAGCCTTCATCACAACTGCTTTGGATCTTGGCAATAATTTCTAGTTGGTCTCCTTTCTTCATTCTTACCCTTTTAAGAGAAAATTGATATTCCTAAAGGATAGGTCTGGTCTGATCACTCCCTTCTCCATAAGTGTTAGTAGCTCTCTATTCCCCCTGGGAGACACTAATAATTCCTGCCTTTTATATTTTGTACTCTAAGCTTCACCCTAATTTTCCAGGCTGATTACATTTTACCACCCTTATCAATTCTATGTTTTAGCCAAACTAACCTGTTTGCTGGTTCCTGTACATGACTTTACATCTACTACTTCCATGTCTTTTTTTAAAACTGACTCTCCCATCTAGAATACCTTTCTACTAACTTTGATCTTTAGGAAATCCATACCACCTTCAAGGTTCAACTAAGTGAACCCTTTCTAGGTTCTTTTTGTGTTTTATTTGCCCTCCCTTAAAATCACATTGTACTTATTTGCAAATGTTCTGAATAACTAGACTTGATGTCAGGATGACCTGACTTCAAGTCACATCTCAGATACTTAGCAGGTGTGTGATCTAGGGCAAGTCATTTCATCTGCCTACCTCAGTTTTCTCATCTATTAAATAAGCTGGAGAAGGAAATAGCAAACCACTCCAATATCTTTGCCCAAGATATCCAAATGGGGTCATGAAAAGTAGGAAATGATTGAAAAAATGACTTACGAACCCCACAGAATGACAGATAAGGATATATTGATCGGCTAAAAGTCATATCAAATAATCATCCAATTACCTGTTAACAGAATTTTGTCAGTGTCTTATTTGAATATGTTGGACTTTGACCCATTGTTTTTAGCCTACAAAGAAAACGCCTGTGGTTTAACCTTTGCTTGTTGCCTTAAAAATTCTAGTGCATAGTTTTCAACCAACATTTGAGAATCTGAGCCCCCTAACTGCATTCATGGAATCCTGTAGAAATCACAAAATCCCACTTAACTAGAAGTCAGAGGTCTGAGTAATGTCATCCATAGAACAAGGAGTCATCCAGACTTGAGTTGAATCCTGCCTCAGACCCTTTCTAGCTAATGGACCCTTGGCTAGTCATTTAACTTCCCTTAGACTCAGTTTCCTTACACATAAAATGGAGAGAATGCTAGTGCCTACCTCATAGGATTGGGATGAAGATTAAAAGAGATAATATAGGTATAATTAGGGTCTCGATTTCATATGCATAAAATTCTCCTCCTTGGTGGAGATGGATGACTCATGCTTTGTGCCTGAGGAGAGTCAGAATGGTTGAAAAATATTAATCTTCACCAAAGAGAAGAGTCTGGTGCAAATGAATTAAGTTTCTTTTCTTTTTTATTTATTAGAAAAAAATTTTCCATGGTTACATGATTCATTTTCTTATTCTATCTCCTCCCACCCTTTCTCCCCCCAGTAGCTGACATATATTTCCACTGGTTTCTTCCTATGTCATAAATCAAGACCTATTTCCATATTATTGATAATTGTTCTAGGGTGGTCATTAAGAGTCTTCATCCTAATCGTGATGGCATCAACCTATGTGTTCAAGCAGTTGTTTTTCTTCTGTGTTTCCTCTCCTGTAGTTCTTCCTCTGGATGTGGGTAGTGTTCTTTTCCATAAATCCCTCAGAATTGTCCTGTGTCATTGAATTGCTGCTAGTACAGAAGTCTATTACATTCTATTTTACCACAGTATATCAGTCTCTGTGTACAATGTTCTCCTGGATCTGCTCCTTTCACTCTGCTTCAATTCTTGGAGGTTGTTCCAGTTCACATGGAATTCCTCCATTTTATTATTCCTTTGAGCACAACAGTATTCCATCACCAACATATACCACAATTTGTTCAGTTATTCCCCATTTGAAGGACATACCCTAGTTTTCCAGTTTTTTGCCACCACAAAGAGTGTGGCTATAAATATTTTTGTACAAGTCTTTTTCCCTATGATGTCTTTGGAGCACAAACCCAGATCAAAGGGCAGGCATTCTTTTAGAGCTCTTTGGGCATATTTCCAAATTGCCATCCAGAATGGTTGGATCAATTCACAACTCCACCAGCAATGCATTAAAGTTTCAGTTACACAGGTAAAGCACAACAGAAACCTTAAAGGGTTATACAAAGGTTATCTATTATTATTTTATACAACCAGTGAACAAATACCACTAGGCTAGGAAGATGAGGCAGAGGCAGGTGGAGGCTCCATAAAGATGTCCCAAGTAAAATAATCTTGTTAAGGAGGTAGAAGAGTTCTCCTCAGTGGAGGTCTTCAGAGAGAGGTGGATTCTTTATCTCCCACAAGTAGTTTTTACCAATATCACTGAAGCTCAAAGCATTGGTCTTTCAGAGTTCACCAGGTGCTGGCAACCACAGACCTTAAGAAGTGCTTTTGGCTCTGAAGCTGTGGGCAGAAACCACCTTCTTAGAATTTCTTTAATGGGTTGCCAATCAACCACAAGCTTGTCATGTCATGCTTGCCATGATGAACATTTCAGTCCTGTTCTGTACCTCCTTCTCATCTTTTGGGAAGGTTATTTCAGTGGCAACCTTATAGCTTGTGAATTTTAAAAAAGCCAGTCAAAGTATATGAGTGTGCTCTTACACCAATATGGAAGTATGTTTGGCATGACAATAAAAGTAAATAAAATCTATCAGGCATCATTTAAGGGTTCCTCTTGGTCCTGTTGCTGTTGTTTGGTCAAATTGTTCATGTCTAACTCTTTGTGACACCATTTGGGGTTTTCTTGGCAAAAATACTGTAGTGGTTTGCCATTTCCTTCTCCAGCTAATTGGACAGAAGAGGAAACTGAGACAAATAGGTTAAGTGAATTGTTTAGGGTCACACAGTTGGTAAGGTCTGAAGCCAGATATGAACTTAGGGAGATGAGTCTTCCTGACTCCATGCACAGCACCCAGAATATCCACTGTGCCACCTAGCTGCCCTCTTCTTTGTCTAAGGAGATTTCAATTGGTTGAAAGTATTGGAGAGGCATCACACTGCAGTGGAGAGGGTCGGAGATGTTGGGCTTGAATTCTAGCCCTTCTACTTATCAATCAGTCAAGAAACATTATACACCAAGAAATGTGCTAAGCAACTTATTACTAATGGAAACAGAAATTCATAGAACTCTAGGTCTAGACCTGGAAAAAGACAACAAGAGTCATCTAGTACAGCTTACTCATTTTACACATGAAGGAACTGAGGTCAAGGCTGGTTAAATATGTTGCCAGGGTCATGTAGGTAAAAAATGACAGATCTGGGATTTGAATTAAGGTTCAATGATAGCAGGTTCAGTGTTTCTAGGGCAGTCTTCTTTCCATCTTGAATGAGTCTTTGAATCCATCTGAGACTCAGTGTCCTCATCTGTAAATTGAAGGGGTTGGACTAAATGACTTCTAAGGTTTCCCTTCCATTTTAAAGTCACAATCAAGTGAATTTTCTATATAATATAATTCTGATGAGGCTTTATTTGCTGTTGCCCATTTGCCATTAAGCCTGGCTCCCAATGAAAAGAACTGTGTGTTAAAGCAGGGAAAAATGCATATATTTGCTTCTATAAATCCAAATGGAACATAATATTTTCTTAGCCCAAAATCATAAGATGCTTCCAGGACAAACAAAGAAACTGCCAGTGGAAACTCTGGATATTCCTGTTTGAAGTGCTTCTGGGGGAAGTTGGAAATTTCTGAGAAGTAAAAACACCCATAATTTGAAATTACTCAAATTTACAGAACAAGTCTTTGTGGTACTGGCTGCTCAGGGTCTATTTTTCAGTCCAAATGTTTTAATGGTTTTTCTTAAAAGCGTTATTAGGAAATATTTACCTACCGTCCCAGAGAAATGCCCTGGGAATGAATGACACATGTTGGAGAGGACTTGGAGTCTCTCAAAAGAAAGACATGTTCAGAAGAAAAACATGGAATATTATTATTATCAACAACAGTAATAACTGAAATTGTAGTTGTGATTTTAGCCTCACTACATGGAATGTCATTGATCAGAGTGAAGTCAAAATGAATTTCAAAAAATTATATGAGAGAGCTAATGGTTAGTGCTCTGGTTCAACCTATATTTTAATTAAAAAGAAGCAGTGGAATGTTGTACACGGGGGCCAACCTTATAGTCAGGAAGCCCTGGGTTCAAGTACCCCCTCTAACACGTAATAGCTCTTTGACCCTGGGCAAGTCACTAACCATCTCAATGCTCTGTGGAGCTCTCAAAGATAAGTACAGAAGAGTTGTCCACGTGCTTTGCTGGAGTACTTTATTGATGAAATTGTTCGGCTGAACTATAAAAGAAAACAAAAACAGAATTTGATTATAGAAAATGAGTGTTTGATAGAAGAGCATATAAAAAGAGAAAAAGAATTTAGAAGTCAAGTCCAAGGCAGCCACAAGAGTGAAATTACTGAGTATCCAGAGCTCTCATAATGTTTATTGCACAGAGAAGAGACCAACAAGAGATTGAAGAAAGGAAAAAATAAACCCTCCCCCTGGATGTCTAAATAAAGGGGAAAGAGAACATTTATATACTCTGATCTACCTTAGTTCAAAGAAAACACCATAATAAACTGTTTGAAAGTCTACTTCTACACTAGCATTTAAAGCCAAATACTCCAACACCTCTAAAAAATTATGAGCCATGCTGCAGGTCACTTGACACATTGTCCATCATTTAGCCAAGGAACTTCCTCAGTCCCTCAAGAATTTTTAAAAAAAAAATTTTATTAGCTTTAGTAACTAAAGCAATTTAAGTTCTTTATTTTATTACCCCTGGCACCAATCATTAGGACATGGAATAACTTTTGTATCTTAGCAACTTTAATCTCAACAAAATAAATAAAGCAAAGGGCTGCATTGCCTGCTGCCTTAGCATCTATCTCATCAGTGGCCCAAAAAAGGAATTGGAGAAGACAAGAAGGTATGGTTTTCACCATTATCTATCACTATTGATTTGATAGCACTACTATATAAGAGAGACAGAGAGGGGTGGAGAGAGAAAGACAGACAGACAGAGACACAGTCAGAGACAGAGAGGGACAGAGAGAGGCAGAGACAGAGAGAGACAGAGACAGAGAGAGAGAGAGAGAGAGAGAGAGAGAGAGAGAGAGAGAGAGACAGAGACAGAGAGAGACAGAGACAGAGAGACAGAGACAGAGAGACAGAGAGAATGGAGAGAGGGATATGTATACACATACACTTAAATATTTTTAAGTATCTATATGTGTGTGTATAAAAGGAAAAGCAAAAATTTAGCTTATAGCGAATTGGGGAAATAATTAACTTAAAAAATGAAAAGATCCTGGAAGATCCTGCTGAAGCATGTTAATAGAAACAGCACATTATTTTTTCTGAGGGTTTGTCACTAGTGCTATTAAATTTAACACATTTTTCTCATCAACAAGAGATCAGAAGAATGGTAGTAGCTCCTTGAACCCTCCCCAAATACAGTGATAATGCCTATATTGGCATTCATTAAATATCATGCTTCTTCCTTAAGTCTCCTCCCTAATCTTAAACTGACTATTGGACACCAAAGAGTCTGGATAGGGAAAGGATTTGGTTTAAAAAAAATGATGATTCAGTCCTGTCCTGGTTTCTAAGCCCTGAATGGGGACAGATTGGCACTAACTCAGATACTTGAATTGTTGTTTGGTGATCCCATTTGAATTTTTCTTGGCAAAGATACTGAAGTGATTTGCCATTTCCTTTTCCAGTTCATTTGACAGATGAGGAAACTGAGGCACTCCGGTTAGGTGATTTGTCCAGGGACACAGAGTTATTAAATATCTAAGGCTGGATTAAAACTTAGGTCTTCCTGGCATTCTATCCCTGTGCTATCTGTCTGCTATATGCTTGAGTAGATTCCCCCAAAGGGGTTAGAGATTAAAGTTTGCTGCATGACAGAATTTCAGGGTCACAAGGAACTTCAGTGACCAGCTAGCCTGAAATGAACTTGGAACACATTTCCCTCCAGCTGACACATGATCATTCATCTTTTGCCTGATCAACTCTATTGAGTAGGAATTCATTCAATCCTGAGGCACTTTGGCAGAGCTCTAAGAACCAAAGAGTTCTTCCTTACAGTAAACCTAAATTTGCTTCTTTTCACCTTTCATTCATTATGCCAAGTTCTTAAAAAATGACAGTTTCCATTGGCCAATTAATGTGTAATCACACTAATGGATTTTAGGGGCAAAGAAGCCCCCACTTGATTCTAGAGTTTTTCTGGGTTTGAAATCCATTGTCAATGTATATCTTAAGTCAAAGATGTCTGATTTCAGACTCTTGCAGTCGTTACCTACCTATAGGGATGTAAGGATCACTTGGGACAACAATAATTGTGATTACGCTTCTTTTTGTGAAGGGAAGTGAAAGGAATAGACATTTATTAAGAGCCTATTAAATGCCAGGAACTGGGCTGAGCACTTTACAAAAATTATCTCATTCTATCCTTACACACAACCTTGTGAGGCAGATGCTATTATGACCTGTTTTTTCAGATGAGAAAACTGAGGCAGACAGAAGTTAAATGACTTGCTTAGGGTCATCGCACTGTTAGCAAATATCTGGGGCCATATTTGAACTCAACTCTTCCTGACTCCAGACCCAGGGAATCTTTCAAATATTCCACTTACTTTCCTTGGCAGCACGGAGACTGTCTGGATATTTCTACTGATAACTAGGCTAACAGATCATCTGAACTCAACTAGTTGAAAAGGTATTAAGCTTGTTTCCCCACCTTAATTGGTTCTTGATCAGCTGTGCTAGATTTCATGCCATACACATGAGTTTCATTTCTCTCTTTTGTTGTGTTTTTAATGATAGTTTTTAAGAATGACTAGGACTCCAAGGAAAGAACAGAAGTTACATTTCTTAAAGAGCATATTTCAATAACTGTTATCAATATTACAGCAGCCAGAGGTGCTGAGACATACATGTTTAGAGGGTCAGACATAGCCACGATGAAATAAGATCAGCCTCACTGGAAAACACAGGAGAAAATTTTGGCCAAATGTGAAAAAAAGGCTATACCAAGAACTGAGAAATTGTTGCAGAACTTCTCAGATGAAAAGTAAAGATTTTCTGAGGGACGTCAGAGTTTGAGGTGTTACTATTGATTGCTCTTCCACAAGAATTCTTAACTTTTTTACACGTGTCTTCGATTTCTTCAGCAGTCTGGTGAAATCTACAGACCCTTCTCTGAATCATATTTTATAAATTCCTATCAGAATAACATTTAAATTTCAATGAGAGGTAAATGAAAATGAAGTTTTATATATTTTTTTTCTTCTCCATCCAAGTTCATGAACCTGTTGGTCAAGAACAAAATCCCAAACTAAAAAAGTTCCAGAAAAAAATTTATGAAATAAAAGGAAGAGTTTAAAATGTAACCCACAAAGGAGAAGGAAGTAGTCATCTGATTGAGCTGGTTTTCCCACCAGTCTCTGTTTTAATATATGTAAAATTAGGGTATTTAACTACATGATGTCACAAGACACTTCTGGTCCCAACTCAATGAATTGGGTAATAATAGCTTACATTTATTTAGCACTCTATGCCTTTCAAAGTGCTATAGAAAGAGCATTTCACTTGATTCTCACCACAACCAGTAAAATAGATATTATTATCCCCATTTCATCTGAGGCAGGGATAGAGTACTATGGATAAAGTGCTACACCTGGAGTCAAGAAGATCTGAATTCAAATCCAGCCTCAAATGCTTAGTAGTTGTGTGATCCTCAGAGGGTCCCTTAACCTCTGTTTGCCTCAGTTTTTTTCATCAATAAAATAAATATAATAATAGCATTTCCTTCCCAGAGCTGTCATGAAGATAAATGAGATAAGAATTGTAGACATTTAGCACAACACCTGGCATATAATAAGTGATATATATATGTATATGTTAGCAATTATTATTATTATAAGTTCAGAGATGCCCTTCACTATAGAGTGATAGTGTCTCAGAAGACTGATTCAAATCTTGACTTGGCCATTTACTATCTGTGTGATTTTGGGGGGATTATTTAAGGTCTTTGGACCCCAGTTTCTTCTTTTTAAAAAATGAGGGAGTTGAATTACATGACCACAAACATCCCATCAAATTTCTTCCATGTCATAAAGGAAGGAATTGAAGGAATACCTACATCTATGAAATCTTAGATCATTGAAGGGAGAGAAGTAAATCCGCAGCAAGAATGTATCAAGGTTACATGGTTGGGAATGAAGAGATTATGGGATCATAGATCTAAAGCAGGAGGTTTTGCCCTTTCTTACATCATGGCCCACTTTGGCAATCCAGCGAAGCCTGTGGTCCTTCTCAAAAGGATGTTTTTAATGCCTACAACAAAAATACATGGGATTATAAAGGAAACCAATTTTAGTAAAATAGTTGTTCAAATATTTTTAAAACAAGCTCATGCACCCAGTTTAAGAACTCCTGATCTAGAATCCAAAGGCATGTCTAAATGCCCTATTTTATATATGAAGAAAATGAAACATAGGGAGTAACTTCCCCAAGATCACATGAGTAATAAGCATCTGAGAGAGGATTGAGACCTAAATTTTCTGACTCCAGGGCTACCATACCAATATTACCTCCAAATTTTTGTTGTATCTTTTTTTCATTTTTTCAGTTAATATTTTTAAATAATTTATTTTTTATTAATGGAATTCATTTCCAGGTATCTCAGTCCCTCCTTCAGCTCCTTGCACAATTGAAGTTATCATTAGGCAAATAGATATGTATATATAAATTATGTCTTTTTTGTTTCCACTTCCCAGTTCATTTTCTGCAGGTGAACATTCACAGGCTACTATCAAAATATTAAATCTGTTGCTGTATAGAATGTTCTCTTGGCTCTATGCATTTCACTCTTCACTAACTCATGTGATGTTTCCAAATTTTTTAAATTAATCTGCTCATCATCTCTTATAGTATTGTAATATTCCATCACAATCATATACTACAATTTGTTTAGCCATTCCCCAACTGATGGCCATCCCCTCATTTTCCATCTCTTTTTCCACCACAAAGAGAGTTGTTATAAATATTTTGGAATATATAAGTTCTTTTCCTTTTTCTTTGATCTCTTTGAGAAATGGGCTCAGCAATGAGATTGCTAGGTCTCTACCTCCACTTTTTAGAAGCATGGCAAAGCTCACATGGGGTTCGGGACTGGGATTACAGAAGGGATGTTGGTTGCCAAAGAAAACAGATGGATGGTAAAATTGTAGCACTTAATCATCAATAGGCACTCAAAGTACTGAACTTAGAGTCCAGAAAATGTGGGTTCTACTCCTCCTTCCCAACCTCTCCCAATTGTATTATCATTGATGAACAACTTAACAATTCTGAACACCAGTTTTCTTATCTGTGAAATGAGATAATACCCATAGCATCTACCTTGTGGCATTTTATAGGGTCCTAATATATATATATATACATATATATATACATGCATATATATATACATACATATACATATATACATATATATGTGTGTGTTTATATATTATTATATTTATATTATATTATATATTATATGTCATATATATATACAGCCTTAAGGTTTTATATACATGGTAGCATCATTGCTATTCATGATAGTATAGAATCACAGAAAAGCCAAAAGTTACCTCAAGAACCATATAATCCAAGTCATAGCCAAAAAGGTATATCTATCCCAGCATACCTGACAAGTATCCAACCTCTACCTAATAGTCTCCAATGAAGGGGAATTCATTACCTCCCAAGGGGGCTCATTCCATTATTTCATTTTTATTCACATTCAACTCTCCAAATCCCATTTGAATTTTACATGTTTTTTACATGTCCTTCTCCAGCTCAGTTAACAGATGGGGAAACTAAGGCAGAAATGGCAAAGCTACATGATCAGGGTTTCAAAACTAGTACATGTCTGAGGCCAGATTTGAACTCAGGGAGATGAGTCTTCCTGGCTGCAGATTTGATACTCTATCCACTGTACCATCTTGCTGCTCTCTATTCCACTACTAGATAAATTTTAATATTGAGAAGATATCTTGACATCAGGACTACATTTGCCTCTTGGTAACTTTCACTCATTGTTCCTGTTTTGGCACTATAGAGATCGTTTCATCCCTCGTCACCATGGCAGTCCATGAAATACATGAGATAGTCTCATGTCCTTTCTAAGTCTGGCTGGATATCCTCAGTACCTTCAAGAGATCTTCTTGTAATATGGTATCTGGTTCCTTCAGCATCTTGGTTGGTCTCCTCTGGACACTCTCCAATTCATCAATTTCCTTCCTAAAATGCATTACCCAGAACTGAACATAATATTCCAGATGAAGTTTGTTCAGGGCAGAGTACAGTTGGGCTGCTATTTTCTTATTCCTGCAAATTCTGTCTTTCTTAATTCAGCTCCAGATAATGGTTGTTTGTTTTTGGTTTGGAGTTTTGTTTTGTTTTGGTAATGCGTCATCTCTTTTACTCATATGGGCCTTATAATCCGCTAAAAATCTTCAATTTTTATATAAACTATTATCTAACCATGTGTCTCCTATTTTATACTTGTGATGTTCTTTACCTAACCAGAGTAAGACTGTTATTCATCCCTATTACATTCCATCCATATTTTATTCAACTCAATATTCTAGTCTGTCAAAATCTTTTTTCTTTCTTTTTAAAATTTTTACCTTCAGTCCTAGAATCCTTAATACCAAATCCAGGACAGAAGAGCAGTAAGAGCTAGACAACTGGGGATAAGTGACTTGTGCAGGGTCACACAGTTAGAATGTGTCTGATTTGAAATCAATACTTCCCATTTCCAGGTCAAGCTCTCCATCCAATGATCCATCTAGCTGCTTCTTCAAGATCTTTATTGAACCTCAAACCTGACTGACCCCCAAGGTGTTAACTCAGCATTACAGATTTTATGTCATCTGCAAATTTAATAAGTTTGCCATCCATGCCTTTATGAAACTCATTGGTAAAAAAAAATTCTAACTAGCAAAGGGCCAAGCACAGCTCCTGATTCTCCTACCAAATTGGTATTGAACAACTAAGCACTATTCTTTGAGTTGAAAACTAGTTGCGCAGTTCACAATCCACTGAAGTGTGCCACCCTCTAACGTATTCCTCCATCTTTTTCACAAAAATAGCAGGAGGCAGTTTGTCAAATGTTTGTAAAATCTAGGCACATAATGCCTTCAGTATTTTCCTGATTTATGTTTTTTGGTTGGTATTACATCACCTCTTTTACCCATTGATCTTTAAATCCACCAAAAATCTTCTATCTTCTTTTAGTATAAATTATTACCTAATTATGTATCTCCTGTCTTATTCTTGTGATATTCTTTATCTAACCAAAGTATAAGGATTGCCGTTCATTCCTACTGCATTTCATGAAGATTTGATCCAATTTAACCCTGTCAAAAAATAAATAAGGTTAGTTTGACATGACCCATTCTTGTTGTAGCCATCTTAGTTCATTGAGATCACAAATCTGTAAATATGTTGGATACATTTAATCATTTATATGTTGCCTCCCCCATTAGCTTGGGAGTTTCTTTTGCGTTTCTTTTTATCTTCTGTGCTTAGTAAGGTGTCTGGTACATAATTAATAAATGTTTATTGACAAGTTGGCCATTTCATTTTCTAGATATTCTCTGTCTAGAATTTTAATGACTCATTCTAGAATTTTGCCAAGAATCAAAGCAAAACTTACTAACTTTGAGCTTTGGGTTCAGTTCTTTCCTTTATTTCTTGCTCTTTTTTAACCCAAGCATGTTTCTTCCTCTAATTCTTCAATCATTCTTTCTTTTTTCCAAGCTCTTTCACATATCACTGACAGTGGCTGAGAATTCACATCTGGTAGTTTTTTTTTTCAATGCCTGAGGCTGACAAATTTATTGAGGGGCAGATAGTTGTTCTTTTACTATCTCCTTACTTATTTTATAGGGTATCAGGTCCCTATTATACATTTATTCTCTCTCCCTTCTAGTCCAAAGGTCATTGTCTTTGGCATAAAAAGAAGAAATATATAAGAATTGAGCAGCTGTGCTATCTTTCTGTTGTCAATTATTGCCCTGTTATCCACCAGAGTCAATGGCCTTATCTTTTCTTTGATTTTCTTATTTTCACCAAATGACTAATAAAATTCACTTTGTGGTCCTTAGCGTTTTTTACCAGTCCCAGCTTACTCTGACCTTCAGCACTTGAGACTATGTTTAGAGTACTGTTTCATGCCTTTGTATATATCCTCTGGAACCTAGCCTTACTTAAGTTTTCTGAAGACGATCATTTTTTAGATCTAAATCAGTTGGTGAGTTCCCTGTGTATCCACATTCGTCTCTTTAGATAACACTCATTTTTTTTTCTCCTCCATATTGAAATTATTTCATCTTGCATCTTTAGAATTTCATCTCTCCCGGGATAACAACCAGGCTAAATCTTGAAATTAGTGGTTGAATGGCAATATAAAATGTCTCAAACCCTGAAATACTCACTTGAAATAACTAGATATCTTATATGGATAAGTACTGAGATCTCATGCTATGCATTATATTAATCTGTGCCCTTGAGAGGGTACCATCAAAGGGAGAAAGAGCAATTCTCAAAAAGATATATAAAACTAGGACATGTTCATTCAACACCAAAGACAATCATAAGTTTTTAAATGTTTAGAAAGGTTTGGGTTTTTGTTTTTGTTATTTTCATTTTTAGGAATATAGCTGATGTTTCCTCTTCCTTAAGCCATGATCACAGGGAAAAAAAATGTGAGAAAACAAGAGGGTCTATCAATGTCTTCCTCCAAAAGCTCCAGTGATTCCCCATTGCCTTTAGCCTAAAATTTCTATTTCTCTTGGAGAAGGGAATGGCAAACCACTCGAGTATCTTTGCCAAGGAAACTTCCTGGACAGATATCCATGAGGTCATTAAGAGTCAGACACATCTGAAAAACAACAGGTCTGTATTCTTTTGCAAGACAGCTAGGTGGCACAGTGGCTAGAGTCTCAGCCAAAGAGTCAGAAAGATTTGTCTCTCTTAGTTCAAATCAAGCCTCAGACACTTACAAGCTGTGTGACCCTGGTCAAGTCACTTAACCCTGTTTGCCTTAGTTCCTCATGTTGAATGAGTTACAGAAGTGACAAACCTCTCCAATATCTTTGCCAAGAAAATTCCAAATGGGGTTACGAAGAGTTGGACATGACTGAAACAACTCAATAACAATAACAACCAAAATAAATACTCATTGGATGAATGTATGAATGAATGAATTCCATTTTCCTAAATTTGTAATGGCAGCTCTTTTGGGGTGTCTGCATATTTTAATGCCACTAGAAGACATTAAAAATCCATTGAAGTGTGACAGACAGATTTTGAATTGCCAGCCCTCATGATGTTCCTGTGAAGAATGACAATTTGGAGGCAATTACAAGGAATCTGGTATGGAGGAGAGAGCTGGGTCTGGCAGTCCAAAGATCTGGGCTTTACTCCCAGGTCTGCCACTAACTAGCTATACAACCTTGGACCAGCCACTTCCCTGCCACCACCTCCCCACCCCCTACCCAGTGGCCTCTTCTGTAAAATAAAAGGGAAGGACTAGATTATTTCTAAGGTCTCCTACAAATCTGACAACCTATGACTCAGTCCCTGAAGAATTTTTTTTTCCTTTCTGCATTTAAAATTATATACAAAGTTAAGCCAATAACTAAAGATAACTTAAGCATATGTTCAAAATACCTTAAATCAGAAACAGGAACAAAAATATCTCCAGCTTTACATTACAGAACTACGTGTTCAGCCAGTAATGTGGACATGTTGTAATAAACACATTACAGGCAAATAGTGTCTGAGAAAAAAGAAAATTCACCTTACTTAGTGGATTTCCCAGTTGTGAAGTCGGTTTCTAAGTGTTATACAAAATACCGCCTTCAAAAACTTTCAGGGAAATAGCATAGTTACTATTTTGAGACCTCTTATTTCCCCCTTTATCACCTTCAGATTCACATTTATAGCATCATAGATTTAAAGCTGGAAGCAATCTAATAGGCTGTCAGATCCAACCCCTTCATTTTCCAGATAAGGAAACTTTGGTCCATAGGGATGAAGGGACTTGCCCAGGGTTACACAGCTAGTAAATGCCTGTGGAGGGCTTCCAACACAAGTTTTCCTGACTCCAAGTTCATCCCTCTATCCGCTGTGCCATCCAGCTGCTGGAAGGAACCTTAGAGATCACAGAGTCCAATCTATTCATTTTATAGATAAACACACTGAGGTTCAGAAGGAAATGGCTTGCCCAAGGTCCCACAGCTCGCTTTTTTTTTTTTTTTTCGGAAAATAAAGATGATAGCTAGGTAAGCGCTCTTGCCAGCCCACACCATTAATTCTCTTAGATTTAGAGTAAGAAGGGACCATAGAATTCATCTAATCAAGTGATTCCCAAAGTGGGCGCTACTGCCCCCTGGTGGGTGCCGCAGCAATCAAGGGAAGTAGTGATGGCCACAGGTGCATTTATCTTTCCTATTAATTACTATTAATTTTTTTTAATTAATTTCCAGGGGGCTAAGTAATATTTTTTCTGGAAAGGAGACGGTAGGCCAAAAAAGTCTGGGAACCACTGCTCTAATCCAATACACTCATTTTATAGATGATGAGGCCAAGTTTAAGTGACTTCCTAAGATTTCACAGTTAAAAATGAAAGAAGCCCAGATTTCAACCCAAGTCATTTGTCTCTTAATTCAGCCCACTTTCCACTAAATTATTATCTCTTGCTAATTGTCATATAAATCGATGTCAATTCTGTGTGTCCTAAATCCCAAGGCATCCGTTATTTTCTGTTTCATTACGAATATCTTCAAAAGAATAGCACAATAATGTGATATTTCTCTGCCATTTTCAGTAAAAGGCCACTTTGTCATTTTCCATTTTTGTTTCCTATCCAAAACAAATTTGTTTGCAGATTGTCAAAAATCGAGATCTCAAATAGATTTTAAAACATTTATTGGCCACTGTTATCAGATTAAGTGGGAAAAAAATACCTTTTTTATCTTGTTTTCCATATCTTTTGAAGTTGTAATGCACACATATGTGTGTGTATATATATACACACACACATATATATATATATATTTTAAATAACAAGGGGATAAAAATATATCCAGAGGCAGTACAATATTGAAGAAAATTATTAGGCATCTATTTGCTATTGCTAACCTGCTTTTTTGAAATAATTTAAGAAAAGATTATAAAAAAAAGCCACCTTGATATCCAGAGAAATGCATTGCTAGTACACTAAATAGTTAATGTATTTTCTAAATGAATGATTTAAAACAGCTATTAAAGGAGAGGAAATGAGCTTAGGTTTCTAGTAATGACTTCTCCTCTTCAAAATGAAATCTGTAAATCCCTGATTGCAATTTCAAATCCCAAAAGGACCAGCAGTTCTGGGACCAGGGCTCAGTGACTTTATGTCTAATAGTACCTGATAAGTAGCATGATTTTTATATTTGTAATTTGGGAGAATATTCAGAATTTATAGTCCCACAGACCATTTGTGAATGAATTTCCTTTGAAAAGGATCTTATTGTGACATCCACTCTTACCTTCAGTCAGTGTGCACAGTATGTATGAAGATGAGCCGCGGATGCATGTATATGTATGTCTATAGACGCAGACATATGGGGAGATCTATGTCTTTTTATATATGCATGTACACACATGCACAGACTATCAGTACCATTTTATTCATAAGAGTGCATAATGATTCAGTCGGTGATTTTTAATAAAAGTGCATTTCTAACCATCAAATTTGAGTCTATTATTCTAAGTTAATTGCATTTGCCCTAAAGAGACTTGTAACTGGCTGCCAACCTATTGGTGTCAGCTTCTTCTTATTCATCAGTCAATCTTGTCTTCTCCCTTTTTTACATCCCATATATTGATCAAATAGATTTGTTAGCGTGCCTCTGTAGCTTTCACGGCATTAAAAAAAAAAAACCCTCTTATCCATCAGATGCATTTGATTACAATATTAGGGTGCATGTTATCTTAATTGATATTTCAGTTGCAAATAAATGCCCCCCTTTGATTGATCCCTTTGATTCCCATTAAGTATAATCCAGGTAAATGACACCAAGAAGTGGTCAAAGGTCTAAAAGTAAAAGTTAGCTTTTAAGTCTATATCTCGGTGGTCAAAGAAACCGAGTTTCTCGCCCCCTCCTAACGCCCGGTGAAACTGGACATTCCTCCTTGAACACAGAGAGTAGACAGAGTTTGTGCAGATCCTCAACATTTAGTTCCCAAATTTTAATGACCTCCGATATGTTTACAAATGTATTGTCTACATAAGATCTCTTCAAAGGCTCCCAAGCACTCTGTTTGGTACAGTGATTCCCAAAGTGGGCACCATCGCCCCCTGGTGGGTGCTGCAGTGATCCAAGGGGGCAGTGATGGCCACAAGTGCATTTATCTTTCCTATTAATTGCTATTAAATTTTTAAAAAATTAATTTCCAGGGTAATATTTTTTTTTGGAAAGGGGGCAGAAGGCTAAAAAAGTTTGGGAACCAAACTTTGGTAGATGCTAGTCTTGTCCCCATTTTAAAGATATGAAAACTGAGTCTCAGAAAAGGGAAATAACTTACAAAGTCACATAGCTGCTAATAAGTGTGAGATACAAAATTCAAGCGCAGATATCCCTGATTCCAAGTCCAGCTTTCTTTCTATCTGCTGAATAGAAAGGGGGCTAGATTTGGAGTCAAAGAGATCTGGGTTCAAATCTTACCTTGAGTATGTACTAATTATCTCTGTCCATGTTACTTGTCCTCACTAGACTTTGGTTTCTCATTCATAAAATGAGGACGTTAGGCTCAAAGATCTGAAAAGTTCCTTCGAGTTCTAAAATTATGGGGAAGAAGATGGGACAGAATTGCTTGTAGCATTGATGGTTTAAGGCACTTGTCCAGGATCACACAGTCTATGTGTCAGATAGAAGTTTGTTATCCAATCCAAGCCTCCCTAAGTAAATTGGCAACTAGTTCCTTCTAAGTTTGCTATACTAGTCTCTGTTTTGGTGTGTTTGTTTTTTAATAAAAAGACAGAATCAGGATTAGAAGATCTTCAAGGACCCTTCTAGCTCCAAAACTATGATTCTATGGTCCTTTTCCCCTGCTAGTTCCCCCCAAACTCCATTATATTGGATTTATTTTACACATACTTACAGGCATATGTTTATTAGGCAGCTAGGTGGCACAGTGGTTAGAGTGCTGGGTCTGGAGTCAGAAAGACTCTTCTTCATGAGTTCAAATATGGTCTCCTACACTTCCTAGCTGTGTGACCCTGGGCAAGTCACTTATTCCTGTTTGCCTCAGTTTCTTCATCTGTAAAATAAACTGGAGAAGGAAATAGCAAATCACTCCAGTATCTTTGCCAAGAAAATGCCAAATAGAGTCATGAAGAATCAGACAAGACTGAAATGACTGCAGGGCAGCTGGGTAGCTCAGTGGATTGAGAGCCAGGCCTAGAGACGGGAGGTCCTGGGTTTAAATCTGGCCTCAGACCCCTCCTAGCTGTGTGACCCTGGGCAAGTCATTTGACCCCCATTGCCCACCCTTACCACTCTTCTGCCTTAGAACTAGTACACAGTATTGATTCTAAGATGGGAGGTAAGGGGTTTTAAATAATAAATTAAATAATAATAAATTTAAAAAAGATACATGTTTTAAAAAAGACTGAAATCACTGAATAACAACAAGATGGCACAGTAGGCAGAGCTCTGGTCCTGAAGTCAGGGAGACTTGGCTCAAATCCAGCCTCAGACACTTATTAGCTGTATGACCCTGGAAAAGTCAACTAATCCCTATTTGCCTTAGTTTCCTCATCTGTAAAAGGGTTTTAATAATAGTACCTACTTTGAGAGTTGTTTCAAGGATGAAATGAGATGGTATTTGTAAAGCATTTAGCATAGTGCTTGGCATATAGTCGACACTATGTAAACGCTAGCTATAATAATAATATATAATATAGGTAATTATAATAAATATGATTAGTATTATGTTCCATCTTCCTTACTAGAGTATAAGCTCCTTGAGCACAGAGATTTTTTTTCTTGTGTCCCCAGAGCACAGCACAGTGGTTGGCACACAGTAGGTAATCAATAAATATTTCTTGGAGGTAGCTGGGTAGTTCAGTGGATTGAGATCTAGGCCTAGAGATAGGAGATCTATTATGAGCTCCTTCCTACTAGGTACTTCCTAATCAATATATAATCAATACCTAATAACCAGCTAATCTAATCTTACTGATAACAGATCCTGGGTTCAAATGTGCCCTCAGATACTCCCTAGATGTGAGACCTTGGGCAGGTCACTTAACAGCCACTGCCTAGCCCTTACAGTAATTCTGTCTTGGAACCAATGCCCAGTATTGATTTTAAGTGAGAAGGGGGGGATTTTAAAGAACATATTTGTTTATTGAACATGGAAAGTTTAGAGGGAAGCAGAAAAGGAATCCTTCAAGGAGTTAAATTGCTTCTAGGAGTGATAAAAAAAAAATTTTTTTTTAAAAAGGTGCCTGTGTTAGGGGATGAACCAATTAGCAGATGAAGAGCACAGACAGTTAACAGGTGACCCTCGCCAGCTCTCCAACCAGGATAAGACACTTAGAGAAGGCTGGAGGTGAGAGACTTCATTTCTGCTCCTCTTCCTCCAGGAGAGCACGCAGCTTTCAGTATTGTTGCTGAAGTTCAAGGCTTTTTATGGCAATGTTTCTGCAATCGCCCAGGCGTGCCTTTCACCCTTCCCTTAGATGAGTGCCAGCAAAATCCTGCAACCCGCAAGCCCCAAAGTCGACCCACTCCAAGCAGCAGAGCATGGGGGAAGGAAGGGGGAAGGAGGTGAGCTGGGACTTGGGGGGGTTGGGAACACCAGCTAAGGCACTCAGCCTTGGGCAGGATCTCTCCTCACAGGCTCTTTCCTCTCCTCCCCAACAACTACTCTGAAAGTGAGACAACCAGCTCCCACAATGCCTGAAATAGACCCCCAAAAAGCGAGGAGCAGAATTCAGCCCAGATCCGTGAGGGAACAAAGAGAAATGAAAATCATTGCTTACCAGGAGAAATTTCAAAGACCTCCAAGACAAGCCAGATGAAAAAAAAAAAAAATCCTCAATAAAAAGACTCAGCAAGAAAATTGTGTCACACCCCCCTAAGCCCCAACAGACCTTAACAAGATGTTCATGAGCCTGAGATTGTCTCCTTTCTCCCCAAGACAAAAGACACAGGGAAACAATACAGTCTAGCGAGGGATTAGCCTTAAGAAGCAGGAGAAAGATAAAACAGATTCTTCCATTTTACAATTAGAAGAACTCCTAGCAGCCAGACCAGGAGAATAACCCAGAAACAAGCCGATCAACCTAAGCCCCAGGAGCCATTATCCCTCTCTGCAACCTGGCTGTCTTTGAAAACTAGTATCTAGGCTGAGCCTGGGGGAGATTTTTTTTTTTTTTAATGAAAACCTCCCCTCCTCTTTCCTCCTCTGTTTACCACCTCACTAGGCTGTCCTCCTCCCAAACTCTTCCCTAACACACCTGATCCAGTCATCTGTATTTTACACTCGCCTCTTCTTTCCATAGTCAACCACAAGGCAAAGCGTGAGATTACCCAAACTCACTATTCTCTCAATTTTGACAAAATGATAGACGATCCACAAAAGCAGAATTTTCTACCATAACATACTCTTGTTCTACCAGACGCTTGTGTATCTTAGCTAGACAGGGCAATTTCCTTTGCTGAATCAACCCAAGTCAATATATTTTTCTTTTGTTAAGAGGAGAACAAGTTACCAGCTCTGATGAGCACAATAGAACCCAATTTCGCATTATTAAGGCTTGGAGAAGGAGGAGACATTGAAAAAAAGTTTCAGAAAAATAGGCAACCAAAGACTCAGAAAGATACTTAAGAGTCCTTCATATTTAACTGAGCTTTGGAAAAGTCCTAAACCCTACAGCCCTCTTTTTTGATTGGTTTACATCCATGGCTTAGACCACTACTTCTTGGGGCTTCCTAGCTGTAATTCATTCTTCACTCTCCAGATTTCTTTAGCTTTTCTTCAGTAGCTTTCACTGTTGTTTTTTTTTTTTTTAACTCATTAAAATTTTATTTCTTTTTTTTTACATATCAATACAATTTTTTTAAACCCTTGTACTTTGGTGTATTGTCTCATAGGTGGAAGAGTGGTAAGGGTGGGCAATGGGGGTCAAGTGACTTGCCCAGGGTCACACAGCTGGGAAGTGGCTGAGGCCGGGCTTGAACCTAGGACCTCCCGTCTCTAGGCCTGACTCTCACTCCACTGAGCTATCCAGCTGCCCTCAATACAATTTTTAATAGTCGTTTTCTGACATTTTGTGATTCACATTCTCTTCTTCCTTCCCACCTCTCTCCCTTTCCCAAGACAGAAAGTAATGATATAGGTTGTGCATGCTTTATCATACAAAGCATATTTCCATGTTTATCATGTTGTGAAAGAAGCCCTCACTGTTTAATTTAACTAACTGCTCCATATGAAGAGGACTTAGAGTTCTTTTCTTAAGGTACTAATGAATGCTACCCCTGAATAAATAGAAAGATAAAGGATTTAATATCAGATCAAGTTTATTTAATGGCTAATCGACTATAAGTTTCACTTAAGGGGTAAAACTGTAACATGGAAAAGGGCAGGGTGGTCCCCTGGAATTCTAGGTGAGGCTTGACCCTGTATCTTGAAGGAATTCCACCCTGCCATTTTCCATGTAACAAAAAAAGCCATATGCTTGTCAAAGGCGTTTGTTACTGTCATATAATCTATTCATCACAAAGTCCAAAAGGAAGAGAGATTCCTTATTGGTTATAAAGTCCTCCTGTGCCAATTACATCAAGTCTCAGAACTTGTCAGAGCTTCTGAAATCACATCTATAATAACAACAAAAATATTCTAACTATCCACAAAGGAAAACTCAAGTGGATGAAAATGGTAAATTGCCCTGTTCATTCTTTCTGTTTGTTTCTTTGCTTGTTATCAACCCCCTGCTGATAAATCAGTTTCTAAGTGTATCTGACAGTAAATCAGAAGAAATTCCAGGGGAAAAAAAAAATTCAAAAATCCTGAATATTTGCTCAGATTTTATCACTGGAAGCAGTCTCACTACTGGGAGCTATTTTCACTGTGATTATCAAGTGTTTTCCTCTTAAATTATTCTCACATGGAGCTGTGATCACAACCATCTCATCCACAACAGTCCTTTTAATGACACTCATTGTTGATGGGGATATGATTGGGGATATTGACTCTAAACAATCACCCTAGTGAAAATATCAATAATATGGAAATAGATCTTGATCAATGATACATGTAAAACCCAGTGGAATTGCATGTAGGCTATGGGAGGGGGTGGAGGAAATGGAAGGAAAGAACATGAATATTGTAACCATGGGAAAATAGTTTAAATTAATTAATTAAATAAAATTTTACAAGAAATAATCTTTAAAAATTCATGATACTCATTGCTACCCATTCATGTCTTCTCATCTATTGTTTGTTTACTCCTAATTCTCTGTAGAGGTCTATACACTCTTTACATCAAATGGTTATTCGTGGAGTAAATGGGATTAGTTTGCTTCTTCCAGTCATTCAATATATTTTATGCTGCTTCCTTTACTTAAATTACTGCTTGTGTAGGTCATCCCACCCTTTCCTCTCCCATTAATCAATAATTTCAAACAAGCAAGCATTTATTAGGTTCTAGGTGAGGAGCACTATGTAAGTATTTGAAATAGCAATAAAAAAGGAAAACCTATCCCTGTCCTCAAAGAATTTACATTGTAATAATAACTATGTTTTGGGATAGAAATAAATGGATGAAAGAAAGATACAAGAGAAGGTGCTATCTGCCAAAGTCTATGGGGACAAAGAAAAGCTTTCTGAAGAAAATTACATTTTAACTGAATCTTAAAGGAATTCTAAGGATTCTAAGAAGAGATGAGGAGAAAGAGCAGTCCAGGCACAAGGAATAATAGATGCAAAAGCATAGGAGAAAACTTTGAGGTTTGAACACCCATACTAAGGAGATGTGATACGGAAGCAAGCCAGCTAGAGAGAATGTAAGGATGGTCAGCAGCATTGAAATCAGTAGTTAAAATGAGAAGAGTCCAGTCCAAGAAAAGATAGCATATTTGTTCATTAACATATTAGTCCAGACCAAGAAAAGATAGCATATTTGTTCATTAACATATTAGTTAATTAAAAATGATTAGTAACCTTGGAGATAGCAATTTAAGTTGAGTAATATGGTGTATGACCACATTATCATATATGATTTTGAATGATGGTTAGGAGTTTTATTGACCCTCTTGGGTTTTATTTTATAGTCCCTTCCTCATACACAGAGGCAGCTTAATATAGAAGAGAGAGATCTGGTCTCCAAGCTGTGAGGACCTTAGTTCAAATCCTACCTTGATCATACTAATTCTCTGACTCTAACAATGTCTCAGGGCTCTGGACAGTTCCCTAAAATGAAAAATTGCAAAGAAGGTGCTAATCTGAATTAGCAAAGGGAGATTACTCACCTTTGAGTTTCCCATACCTCTGAAATCCCAGCGCCTATATACTCCCACAACTGAGCTCTTCCTTTTAACAAAGAGTAAGTTACAGAAAACCAACAGATACAGTGATCTCATCTGACTTAAGCATGTCACACCGATAGTTTTCATTTCTCTCTACTGAGATTAGAGGATCGTGATTTCTGGGATTAAAAGTCATTATATAGAACCACAATTGAATATTTTTAAAGTACCATCTTTGTTTGCAATAATTCAGTCCCTGCATAGAGTGTTCTCCTGGTTCCATTCATTTTACTCTGCATTATTTTATAAAGTTCTTCTCAAGTTTCCCTGAATTACTTAGCAGTTTAATTTCTTGCCATACTACTGTGTTCAACTGCTTTCATACACCACGATTTGTTCAGGCATTTCCTAGTCAATGGAAATTATATGTATTTCTTTCTTTTTCCTACTTTAAAGATGATGTCATGTATTTTCAGTCATACATGAAACCTTTATTTCTTTTCCTATCTTTAAGCATCTTTGCTTTGTGTTTCAGGCTTAGAATTCTTTAATGACAAAAATAGTGTGATAAATTTTCTTTCATCGTTTCCGTAAGTCTTTCCCATAATACAGGTACCAACCTGCAGCTCCACAAACAGTGTACTCGTTTTCAAAAAAGACACCTGATTCTTGGACCTTGGTTTGGCTAAAGATGACTTTCTCATCTACTATTTCTAGGGAAAGCAACAGCTCCCAGAAATACCAACTCCCAGGAAATGATTTAATTTCTTTGGCTCAATCCTGCCTATGCTGAGTTCTCTAAGTGCAGGTCTCAGTGTTAGTACAGTCAATTCCATGTCTAAAAATGTTGTGCCAGCACCTTCGTTAAGAGTGTAAAGATTGCAGGTAAAAAGAATGAAGAATAACTTGATCTGTGAAGGGTCAGAGAGAGTTAGCAAGCTATTAACTATTCTCATTTCGCAAAGGATGTATCAAGTTTAATGGGAAACATTTATTACCTTCAAGCTGCTTATCAAGTGTCCTAAACTCACAATTTCATAGTCTTAGAAGCAGCTTGATAGATCGGGAAGCTTGTTAGATTGTATTTGAATAACATGGGTCCAAAATCTGGCTCTGGCCCTTTCCTACCTATAGGATCTTGGGAAGTTCATAGGATCACAGTTTCTTTTATTTTTATTTTTATTTATTTTATTTTTAAAAATATTTTTCCGTGCTGACATGATTCATTTTCTTTCCCTCCCCTATTTCCTCCCCCATCGCGGAGCCAACAAGCATTTCCACTGGATTGTACAAATGTTATCACTTGATACCTATTTCCATATTATTCATTTTTTTGTGATAGAGCAATGATCACAGTTTCTTCACCTCTGAAGAAGGGGAAAAGGAAATGATTCTTTAAAGGTTTCCTTCTATCTCAAAATCTATGATCTTATTTTATAAAATTCTAAGGACATTAATAAATATCTTTAGTGTTAAAATGCACCTTGCAACAACCTGGGAGTATTTTAAACTTGTTGCTATATTTATTTATACAGCCAATACTTTGAAAGAGGAAGATCTTAAAGAAATAGCTACATCTCTAGTCAGAAAAAAAATTTAAACCTTGGTAAGGCTATGACAGTCGATAATGCAAAGTGAAAAAAAAAATTAAGTACTCATAATTGAGCTTTGAGAAATTTAAAAAAAATAACACTTTCTTGGAGCTATTCTTTTAGTCAGTCTGGATTCAGAATAAAAAAGCCAAACAGTACATCTGTTTACATTGTCAAGGATATTCACAGTAAGAAGGGCTAGGAAACACATTTTTAAATGAAGAGTCCAGAATTCAGAGAATACCTGAGATTATACTACAATTGCAATGCATTCTTTATGGCAAAACAGACTAGGTGACATTTGTTTAATATTTGTTAAACACTGATAACCTGTGGTGGTTCAGGGAGTATTGCTGTGAGAGCTTGTTGAGCCTTTTTTCATAGAAGCTCATCCACCCGTGGTGTCCACCTTTCACCCAACTCTCACCTGTGGCTTCAAGAAGCCGTAGCTTGACCAGTGTCCACACTTCAGAAAGAGACCAAACCAAGTTGACGGTAGCTGTCAAGCCCCAAACCCTTCCATGAGTTAGGAGGGTGTCTACCCCAGGCATGTGAAGACTTCCCTAGAAGAATGGGCAGATGAGAACAATTTGTTACTACAGTCATGGAGACAGCAGAAGCAGGTGCTGTGTGGGACTTAGAGCTTGGTCAGACATCAAAGTTGCCCACATCCTCCGCTATGTTGCAGGACATCCTTAGTCATCTTTTGTCTTGCTACTTGACTTGGATGACTCAGGAAGAGAGAATGAGACTGAAAACTTTGTGCAATTCTGCCCCACTTAAGTCCATTCACAAGCAAGTCAAGATATCATTGGGCCCCTCCGAAAATAAAGAATGAACAACATCATAGCCTACATTAAAGACAGCATGACTTGATGGATAAATAATGGGTCAGTAAGTCAAAGTTCAATCCTACATCTCGAAGATGTGATTTTGAGGAAGTCCTATAGCCTAGCAGTGGCCTGAGACCTTTATCACTGAGTGGAAGAGCAGAGACCAATCGCATTGGTAGAAGAGGCTTCCCATTGATCGTTCATTATGTCTGGACCTATGAGAAAACTAAAAGTACCAGGCGCTGCTACAAAGACAAAAGGAGAACCAGATCCAACATTTAAGGGAATCACAGTCTAGTGGCAGGGGAGAATTGGTATTATATATTCAAATAATGTATGCAAAATATACTCTGTAATGTCAGGGGGGAAAGTGATGGAGAAGACTTCAGACTCATGAAGGAAACAGAATTCTAAGAGCCTGGAAGTGAAGAAAAGATGTATTCAAGCAGAAGGGGCAGCCTGTTTTTTTAGATAGAGAGGGGAGATCAGAGAATCATTAATTTATAATTGTAAGGGACCTCAGACACCATCTATTCCAACCTCTTCATTTTACAAATGAGGAAAAGAAATCCGGGGAGGTTGGGGTTTGCCCAAGGTCACTCAGGGAGTGAGGATCAGAGATAGGATTGGAACCCAGGTCCTCTGACTCCAAAGCCAGTGCTGTATCATTTGCTCAAGATAAAATGTTGTCTAAGGGAGCAGCAAAAGGGGTAACTACTACTTTTCTCTTTCATACACAGAAGATCAAAGAAAACTCACTGCCTGGCTTTAGCAGCTGCTGTTATGTTTGCTAGTTCTGTTAACTCTGGCCTTCTCTTTCCAGGATAAAATGATTCAAGAAAAGCCAATTAAAGGACTCACCATACCTAAAGATCCAGTTTGGTTCAATGTCCACTAACAAATCCTTCGAGGCCTTGTTTTGGATCAAAATATATTGGTTTATCCAAAATGGAGATTTTCCACTTTAAACACGACTCTGTTGAGTATAAGAGTCTCAAAACCCTGTGCTTTAAACAAAAGCAACGCCACCTTGAAAGTCTATTCCAGCATAGAAAATATTTCAATACTCGAATCCCTTCACTCAGAGCTGCAACTAACAATTCTTATGACTGGAGAAATTTAGCTGAGGGTGTGTGTGTGCCTGTGTGTGTGTGTGTGTGTGTGTGTGTGTGTGTGTGTGTGTTGTAGTGCAAAAAAGGATTGAAAATTGGCATTCTTAGATCTAAGCAGAGTGCAGATGTTCACTGGGAGAGGAGGAAGCCTATTCTCCCCATAAGTTAGCTGCACCTCATTTGGAGGTGGTAAGGGCTTGGAGGATCCTTGGAAAAGAGGTGCTATAGTGATAGGATCTGGGTACTCTAAGGGAGATCATCTTCTACCCCAGAAAGGACACATGCACCACCACAGAGGAATCATGGTCTTCTGGATGTCCATGACCTGGAGTGATTGTCAACTAATTATCCCCATGATCACTATCAATCACAACATCAATAATGTATTATTATTATCATCATCATCATCATCACCATAATAGCTAGCAATTGTATAATGCCTTAAGACTGAAAATAGCATTATAATATATGTACATATAAATTATATTATAAAACATATATGTAATGCAGACTATATTATGTCTGTATTGTATATTATAATTCAAATATATTATAATATATGTACATATACAGATAATAATATAATGCATATTATCTCAATTTGACCCTCACAACAATCTTTTGAAATAGGTACTATTATTTCCATTGTATAGATGGAGAAATTGAGCCTAAGAAAGATTAAATATGGGGCAACTGGGTAGCTCAGTGGCTAGAGAGCCAGGCCTAGAGGTGGGAGGTCCTGGGTTCAAATCTGGCCTCAGACATTTCCCAGCTGTGTGACCTTGGGCAAGTCACTTGACCTCCATGGCCTACCCTTACCAGTCTTCTGCCTTGGAGTCAATACACAGTATTGACTCCAACACAGAAGGTTAGGGTTTTAAAAAAGAAAAGAAAAGAAAAGAAAAGAAAAGAAAAGAAAAGAAAAGAAAAGAAAAGAAAAGAAAAGAAAGATTAAATGCCCAGACTAATAGCTTCCTATCAACCTAGCTATTAACTTCCTGACATCATTTCCTTCAATCCATCCACTATACAACCTAGCTTCCCTAGCTGACTTGGGAAAGTTACAGAACCATTTTAGCCATCCAGTATTTTCCCTGCATTTCATTTTCTTCACATAGCTCAGAGCTTGCATGGTTTGCTACATGTCTAGTTGAGGATGACATTCTTGACCTGGCACTACTTCTGGCTAGATGTCCAGCAGAGGTAAGCAATGACTGTTGAGGCATTCATACCTTCTCCCAAATCCCATTTTGCCTTTCATCATGGTTGATGTTCAGTCATTTCAGTCATGTCTAAGTCTTCATGACCCGATTTGGAGTGTTCTTGGGAAAGATACAGAAGCGATTTGCCACTTCCTTCCCTACAACATTTTAGAGATGAGGAAACTGAGACAAATGGGGCTAATTGACTTGTCTTCCTGACTTCAGGCCTGGCATTCTATCCACTGACCACCTACTGCTCCCCCCACCCAATTCTGACTAGTGATGTACATTCACTGTAGGGGAAATGTTGGGAGTGAAGTTTCTGATTTTAGAATAGAACAAGCATCTCTGTGAATGCTGATTGCGTCATTCTGAGAATCCAGTAAGACAATGTCTATAAAATGTGTGGTAAACTTAATGCCCTGCACAAATGTCAGTTATTATTATTTATCTAAACAAAACATTATTAATAGAAACCTAAAATCTGAGGCCTGGAGAGGGATTTACTTCATCCATTCTTTACCCAAATCACAAATCTTACCTATTACATCTCTAGCAAATGGTCATTCAACCTCCGTTTGAAGACAGTCAGGGAAAGGGAACTCACTTGTCTCAAAGGGAGCTACTTCCATTTATATATTCCTCTAACATTTTAGGAACTTTCCCTTGTTTTGGTCCTGAATCTGATTCTCCTGAACTTTCATCAATTGTCTCTGGGCCCAAATGTCCAGCGGAGCTCCTCTTCTACCTGACATCTCTTTAGATATTGGGAAACTACCTCTTAAAAAGGCATTTTCATCTCTAGGGTATCAATCGCCTCATTTTCCTCCCCTGACCACTCCATTTTTCACCAGTTATGTCATTATCTTTCCATCTGCATGCCCTATTCTTTTCTTGTCCATGTCCCTTCTAAAATATGCTGTCCATAATTTGACTATATATGTGATCTGATCAGGATAGAGTATTGCGGGATGATCAGCTCCCTTGCTCTGGAAATGGTATTTCCATGAACATAGCCCAAGGTCACATTAGCTCTTCTGGCTGAAACATCACATGTTTTACTCTTATTGATCTAGCAAGCCACTAAAACCCCCTCTGTCTCTTAAATGTAAACTACATTGGACTAATGTCTTCTCCATCTAGGTCCTGTGGTTGCTAGTTTCTCCACTGATAATATCTCTCATGGTCTATTTCATTCAACAGAATTCCCATAAAAGGGACAGGAAGTGGAAGATAAGAAATGATGGCTTTCAAAGCAAATGTTAATTCAACACTGTAATCAAATAATGTGTTTCTTTATGTCATATATGATTCCTAAGTGCTACACTGACAAACTAATGAGGGTAATGAAAGAGCAAGGTCACTAGAAACCACATCCCAAATTGATCAATTCCTAAAAATCCATGGTGGCCTAGAATACCACCTCAACTCAGCATTATTTTACAAAGTATTTTACACATTTCCGGAGCATCTACCCTGTGTCTTGATCTAGTTTCCAACAGAAATCTATGTATCTATGTATCTATTTATCCATCATCCATCTATCCATCCCCAAAGGATGAGGCAGTCTTTATTTTCCTTTTTTCCTTCCTTCTTTACTTCCTTCCTTTCTTTCTTTCTTCCTTCCTTCCTTCCTTCCTTCCTTTCTTCCTTTCTTTTTTCTGTTCTTTCTTTTTTCTTTTTTGTTATTTTTCTTTCTTTCTCTCTCTCTATCCATCTATCCATCCATCTATATATCTACCTATCTATATAGCCACATATCATCTGTATATACTTAGCCATCTGTCTAAAATTGCTCATCTACAAAGTTTTTAGCTTGGTGGTGTGCCTAGAGAGCACTGGAGTCCTGATAACTAGATAAAAATACTTGTCTCATTTTAACTACATAACCAGGTACAGGAAACATAACCTCCAAGAGCTCATCTGTAAAATGTATCCTATCATAATAACTGCACTACTTTTATGAGTGAGATCCTTTGAAAACTAAGGTATTACATACACACCAGTTTTTATCATTATTGTCTTTATAAATCTATTTCAGAGTTTGAAAACAGCTTTTGTTGTTATTGTTCAGTCATGTCTGACTCTTGGTGACCTCATGGACCTTAGCTATCCATGGCATTTTCTTGTCAAGGATACTAGAAAGATCTGCCATTTTTTTTCTCCAGTAAATCCTTTTGTCAGGCAATCAGAGGTTAAATGACTTATCCAGGGTCACATAGCTAGGAAGAGTCTGAGACCAGATTTTAACTCAGATCTTCTCTGACCCCAGGTCTAGCACTCTATCCACTGAGCCACCTAGTTGCCTCCTTTGTAGATAACAGGTAGGACCAAATGGATGGGAGACATTCAATTAGGATAACTATTTTTATAAGACATTTTTTAAGTGAAGCCAGAAGAAATGTTAACAAACTTTTAAAAATGAATTAACCCTTTTTGTCTTTCTATCTTTCTGGCAGAATTATCCAGCCCAAGCCCAAATCCCCTTGAAGATTCTGGTAAGTTCACTATTACCTCTCCCATATTTCCTTTTCCATGTGTATAAAACCCTTACGTGTAATGAGTTGCCCCAGTACAACATGTTAACAGAATAATGTCAACTTTCACCATGAAAAATTCAACTTCCTTCCAAATTAATTCATTACAAATTAAACTAACAGTTAAACATCTTTTATGGTTCAACATATAAGAAGGAAGGAATGTACAATATTTATTTAGTGACTACTTTATGTTAAAGCTACATGCTTTACAAATATTATCTCATTTGAACCTTACAACCTTGGAAAGTAGGTTATTAGTCCCAAATTTTGCAGTTGAGAAAACGGAGGCAGAAATTAAATGACTTAGCCAGATTCATACAACTAGTGAGTGTCCGGGGTGGGATTTGAACTCAGATCTTTCTGACTTCAGTGCCAATGCTCTATACACTATGCCACCTGGCTGTCTCAAGATGTAGACTTAACTCATCACCACAGCAAACTGGTGGCTACACTAAGATGATAACAAACTTTTATTCACACCTACTTTGTGCATTTTGTGGGATATAAATAATTAAGACTATCCCTGGCTCAGTGAATTGAGAGTCAAGTCTAGAGGCAGGAGGTCCTGGGTTCAGATTTGACACTTCCTAAATGTATGACTCTGGGAAGTCACTTAATCTCTATTGCCTAACCCTTATCACTCTTCTGTCTTGGAACCAATATACAGTATTGATTCTAAGATGGAAAGTAAGAGTTTAAAAATAAAAAGACTATCCCTGCCCACAAGCAACTTCATGATTTAGTTGGGAAAAGTCATAGAACAATAGTCAATACAAACCAAAAAGGAATCTCTGTCATACCATACAAGCCAAGTAAACATCATCCTCTTATTAAAGGCTTCCAATGAGAGTGGATCCACTCTCTCCTGAGGCAGTTCTAAACAGGAAATAAATTTGGGAGATAAGACATAAGCATGTGAAAAGCTAAATAACAATGGGAGTAAATTAACTGATTATATCAGTGAAGGGGAGGGACTCCCAGAGGAGGAATTCTTTCTATAAAGCAAATTGTCACTAGTTTACCACTGAGGGGATAGCCTAAGAAGTTGCCTGAAAAATGTAGAGGTTAACTGACCTGTCTAGACTTTAATACTCTAAGAGACAAGTTCAGGACTTTAATTAACTTAGGCTTTCAGAAATTCCCAGGGCAAGAACCTGATCTGGTGGACTACTAATTCCTCTGTAACTTGTAGTCCTAGAGAATTACATGGACCTTTGAAAGGTTGTGACTTGCCTATCACTTTTTCAGTGATGTATCAAATACAGGACCAGAACCTGTAAAATAATGCTATTCATTTCTTCACCTCATCTCTCTCTAAGACCTAGCATAACAGCATGATCATAATGGGGCTCTAAACCATCTATGTTGAGGATGTGGATGAAGGGTGAAAGATAAAGATTAGCCACCTAAGGACTTTTATAAACGATTAATATTTTGAAAAGATTGGACTTGTTATTTCATTGGTATAGAGAAATCTTGGTAAGGACACTCCCTCTACCAGTGAAGTCTTCAGTTTATGTTTTTAATGAATTTCTTGGGGGAACTGGGGTATCGATCAATCAGCAAGCATTTATTGAGTAGTGGTAGACACTATGGGAGTTGCTAGAGATACAAAGCATGAAATAGTCCTACTCTTCAAAGATTTTCCCAGAGCAAATAGCTGGCATGTGTCAGAGATGGTACTAGACCCCAGGTCTTCCTGATTCTGGCCCTGGTTTCCTATTCATTACCCCTCACATCCTCCCTGTGTACTTTCTGGGAATAGGTCTTATACTAACTACTTTGAAAGTATTAATATTTTAAATGACTAACAACTCTTCTGGGACCACTTACCCAACTCCTGATCAAACTTACAGGTTGAAGTCTTTAGAGGGTAAGTAAGTAACTATTCGAATTAGAGTTCCCAGTGGAACCCCCTGAGAAATTGTGGCTTCTAACACCATCATAGCTCATGAGCCCCCACCAGTATAGTTCTGAGTAACTTCAATCATCCTGTCTTCAATCAGCTTTTAAATAAGGATATTTACCAACTATAGGAAGAAAAGTGTCTGTAAATCATCACCTCAAATGCAAATGGGACAATTCCATACAAATATTTATAATTCCATGGTCAAAGTGGGCTCAAATTTAATACATAATGGTAAAAAGGCATTTTTGTAGGAAAAATGTATCACCAAAGGGCAAACTCACAATTCCTGGTTACCGCAGGGCTTCTTTTGGATCCATAGCCAGAACTCTCCATTGCCACAAGTGGATCCTGAAATTAGAAGTTGCTTCTTTTCCTATGTTGCTATATTTGTCCTCAAGGAGTCTTTAGTATGTTTCTGCTCCCAGCTAGACATATTGTCTCAACATTTTCAATAAATAGAAGCCGGAGGATTTTTTTTTCTCCACCTTCTCCTTTCCCCAACTCCCACATCAAGAATAGTTCCTACTCAGAAATATGGTTCAAAATGGAATGTTCAACTCCCAAACTGAAATATTCTACCTCTGGACTGGATTACTCCAGAATGGGGAGCTTCTAACCTATCTTTGCTATTTAAAGATGCCAGAGGTATAGTTAGCTTCTTTTGTTAGCCAATAACTCCTTTTCTCATTGTAACTTAGTCAAAGAGGTTCCCTTTCCAAGGTATAAACAATTTTGCATACATATCGTGTCTTCTGATGGATTGAGTCTATAACTCCATCAAAGAACTGTTTTCAACTGATAAAGGTATCAGGAGGTTGGCCAACTTGTTCATTGAGGTTAATGGCAATGGAATTCCACTCCTCACACATGGAATATGAACTAATATTTACTCTTCCTAATGAGTAGAGTATTTAGTTCAGGCACTCAAAGGTGAAAACTATATATTCTGTAACATCCATAATTATGTGATGCAGCATCCATGATTCTGTGAGGGGTTCAAGCTGCATCACAGAATTATGGATGTTACAATTCCCATAATATATGGTCAGTGCCTGATCCTCAAAATTAGAACCTCAAAATGTAGATCAAAATACAGATCTACACCAGGAAAGGAACTTAAAGGTCATGAAACTTTTACAAATTTTATTTTACAAATGAGAAAATCAAGGCCCATGAAGTTTAAATAGCTTGTCCAAGGTGATATAGGTAGTTGGGATTTAAACCCAGTCCTCTGACTTTAGCATCCCCCCTATAGTCACTTCATTGTTATAATCCTCACCATCACGAAGTTATCCCCATTACTCTTGATAGTTGGTCATGGTCAGGAGGGGAAAAGCAAGTAGACAAAAAAAGCTGATGAGCTCTTCTAAAATGTATTTGTACAAAGGCTCATCCAGGAAGCTATCATCATGCTAGACTAAAGATTGGGGGGGGGGGCAACCTATGGAAGGAAATAAATAGTTCCAATAACGGACAAGCCATTCTCTTCTGTCTTTACAAATAAATCAGACTCCCAGGTCCAACTTGTGACAAATTTGGAGGGTAAATACTCCTACTAGAGCCACTGGACAGTGCCTCCTTTTGGGGAACTTCTGACCACACAATCTCACCTGTCCATTCTATAGAAACTAGTTAGAGATGGGATGTGGCAAAGTCGAAACGCCACGATAAACTAAGGATGGAGGAAGTCATCATTCCAGGCAACTAACAAGTCACTCAGACCCGGCTTCTGGAATCTGGTTCTTTTGTTCTGTCAATTTGAAGAGAACAGCGCGGGTGATATCATTTAGAATGGAATTCTTTTAAAGCTTTCACTCAGGAAAAGCAACCTGAGCTCTGGGGGTAGAGCTTAGCTCAGAAAAAGAAAGAGAAAGCAAGTTTGCATTGACAGCTTGATCCCAGAGAGAGGTGGCTGGCGGCTTGTCTAACAGGTCCTCTGGGTCTGGATGAGGCAGAGACAGAGCAGCAGTCATATTAAGTGAATGCGCGCTGCCAATGTTAAAGGGACAATTACCATGATTCTGCCTAGCTCACTGTTTGCTACTGCTGTTTCCTTCAATAAGGCCCCTTTTCACTTGCCAATTGGAGCTTGTCAGGCAACAATATTTCTCATGCACAAAACACAGATGAAAATGCCCTTGTGTTTTTAATACATTTATAGTTGTTAACAATAGCACTCCACTGACAGAGGGGGGGTTTGCTCTTGTTATGAATGCAAAACAGGTGCATGGAACAATGTGCCACGGCTTCTGGGTTCCGTAGCTTGAGGTTACTAGATGTCCCCCTAACAGAGAAAAGTTTGTCCAGTGTGGTTCTGTGGTCCATAGTGAATGGCTCAGTTCCAAAGAAGATGCCATGTCGTGTTGGATCTCTTCCTGATAACTGGGAAAATGGCAATGGTAGAAGAAACAAGAAGGGAAGGAGGAGGATAATGATGAAAACCATGACAAAGATGATGATGATGATGATGATGATGATGATGATGATGATGATGATGATGATGATGATGATGATGATGATCTGGCTTTTGGGTAACATTTTAAGATTTTCAAAACATTCTCAGATGATAGGATCAGGCAATTAGAGCTGGAAGAAACCTCAGAGCCTTCTAGTCCATTCCCACTTGTAAATTTAGAGATGAGGAGACTCAGGTTCACTCCCTTTGACCCATGGTCACCTAGATAATAAGTGTTAAAGGCAAGATCTATTCCTTTGGACCCTGTCCAAAAATTAACTTAGTGGGAGCAGCTGGGTCGCTCAGTAGATTGAGCACCAGGCCCAGAGGTAGGAAGTCCTGGATTCAAATGTGGCCTTAGATACTTCCTAGTCCTAGTGTGACCCTGGGCAAATCACTTAACCCCCATTGCCTAACCCTAACCACTCTTCTCCCTTAGACTAATAGGCAGTATTGATTCTAAGAAGGAAAGTAAGGGTTTAATTTTTAAAAAATTAACTTAGTATTCTGCATTTTCCTGGCATGGTCAAGGCATTTATTTTTCACTTGTATACCAAAGTTGAGAACTAGTCCACAAACAAGCAGATTTCCTACAAGTGGAATGTGACTGATCAATTTATAATTTACAACTGAATTATGGAGACAAAGAAATAAATTAGAAGTCATATGGCAATGTTGAGGGAGAAAAGTACAGAGTTGGGAAATCGATGAAGGAATAGTTAGCAGGACATAGTAACGCATTGTAATTGGAGCATTCTACAAACAATTATTATAAGTTGATTGGTTGCTTTCCATTGCTCTGCCCAAGGAAAAACTCTTTCCCATAGATTCAGATTTCCCCATAGATTTTTTTTTTCAGATCAGCAATACCTATTCTGCTCATAGACTATTCTTAATAGTGATGTGAATTTCTTCAGAAGAATGAGTAAGACAGGAGTAAGATCCTGTTTCTAGCATCCCCACAAGAATTGGCTGAGATTCGCACTGCAGGTGTTATTAACTGAGGCAGTGTGGTATAGTAGAAAGAATGCCTCATTTGGAGTCAGAATATTTTTATTAAAATACGTTTTATCACTCACTACCTGTTGGACCTTGGGTCAAAGCTTTAGTTTCTCCATCTATCAATTGAGGGACTTTTAAGGTTGCTTGAAGCTCTCAATCTAGGATCCAATGATGCTCATTTTATGAATGAGAAAATGGAAATTTAGAGGGTTAAATGATTTACCCATGGTTATACAAGTAAGCATCAGAAATAGGATTCAAACTTTGGTCTTCCTGATTCCAGATTTAGCTTTAACATACTATGGCAAGCTACCTTTTGCCTGAATACAGAACTTGTCTTTAGATCTTAGAGAGCACCTAAGTATTGGTCATCTAAGCAATGCTGAATTTGGTAGCAATTGGAGAACAAATGAAAAGATCACTGAATATAGAAGCAAAGAGCCTCATTTCAAATCTTCCTTGTGTTTTCTTACCACCTGTGTGATTTAGATTAGGCCACTTCATCTGTCCAAGTCTTGGTTTCCTCACCTGAAAAACAAGAGAGTTGGTCAGATTATCTCTAAGACCATGTCCAGTTCTTAAGTCCTATAAAGTCTATGAATTTCTAATGCACTGTAAAATCTAGACCTCTCTGCTTTCAAATCTCTCTGCCTCATTATCTTTACTTGAAGAATAAAAAAGAAAAGAAAAGTGTAAGTCTAATACCTATTGCTCAAATATGAAAGAGATTCTATTTCCCACTGGAAGCAGCAGAGGCTGTTTGCTCATTGCTGGAACTTAAAAAGGTTTCACAGGAGAATATTGTGCACCAGTGATCATAGATAAAAAAAATGAGATGGGACCTTAGAGGTCATCAAATACAGCTCCATTTTACAGATGAGAAAACTCATGCCCATGGAGATGAAGTGGTTTTCCCAAGCTCCCTCAGGAAGTAAGCCACAGGGATGCAGCGAGGTGATTCAGTGAATTGAAAGCTAGAAATGAGAGTTCCTAGGTTCAAATATGACCTCAGACATTTCCTGTTTAAGCCCTATTGCCTAGCCCTAGAACCAATTGGTTGTAAGACAGAAAGTAAGGGTTGTTGGTTTTTTAATAGAGTCACTTTTCCAAAATAAAATGAATTAGTAATTTTTTTTTAAAATCATCTAGGGGAAGTTAGGTGGCTCAACAGATAAAGAGCCAGACCTGGAAACAGGAGGTCTTGAGTTCAAATTTGGCTTCAAATACTTCCTAGCTGTGGGACACTGGGAGAGTCAGCCCCATTTTCTAACCCTTAATGCTCTTCTGCCTTGGAACTGAAACACAGGATTGATTCTAAGATAGAAGGTAAGGGTTTGGGTTTGGTTTTATAATAAAAAAGCAGCAAGTCACTGGTTCAAGATTCAGCCTCTGAATCCAAACCCATTGCCCTTTCCATTATAAGAAACTAGCAAATATTCAGGTTTTCTGGAACACAGTATGTTCCAGTGTAAGAAAAGAAATCTGAAACAAAGTTAGAAAGATAGTTTAGATTATATTCATGAAGCATTTGGTATAATATTGGCATGCAGCAGGCACTATATAAATGCTTAGTCTCTTCCCTTCCCTTCCCTTCCCTTCCCCGAGCTAAAGACATTATGAGCTGAGAATTTGGGAATGACGCATGTATCAGATAGCATTTGAGCAGAGTTTTGAGGGAAACTGAGGATTCTAAGAAGTATGGATGGAGAGGAAGAATATTCTAGGTGTATGGGGCAACCTGAACAAGGACAAAGAAATAGAATGTAGCATGTTATATGTGAGGGTCAATAAGAAGGTCAGTGTGGGCACACCGTACAGTGCATGAAGGCATGTAGTATATAAGTTTGGAGAAGTGAATTGGAACAAGGTTCTTATTGTGGAACCCAAGGGATTATATTTGACCCAATAGAAAGCCTTTGAATCTTATGGAACAGTTTGAGATGGTATGTGCTATAGGGAGATGCTGAACTGTACCCAGAATTCAAAAAGACAAGGAGATCAAGCCAGATCAAATTTGGTAAAGTATGTTTTACTCTTAATGACCCCAAACTGATCCTTGTGACAAAAATAAATCTCTTTTAGATTTACTATTCCCAGAGTGAGACTAGAATTGGGAATCATTCAATTCCACAAGAACCTAAGAATTAAAACTGCAGATGGCCCAAAGGACAACAGAAAGATGAGGAAATTATTTTGTTTATCTTTGTTTATCTTTATATTCATATATATATATATATAGTCAACATACACTATATATTTTGCTGACTATAGTTAGAATATTTGAATTCCTTTTTACTATCTTCCCTAAGTTCAAATACAGCCTCAGAAATTTCCTGGTTGTGTGATCTTTGGGAAGTCACTTAACCTCTTTTTGACATTTGAGAAGGAAATGGTAAACCTCTCCAGTATCTTTGTCAAGAAAACATTACAGATAGAGGACCATGGGGTCATGAAGACTTGGATGCGGCTGAAACAACTGAACAACAATACTACCTTCCAGAAAAAAAAGAGAGCTGTGGTAGGAACTCAACGCTTGTATTTCCCATGGAAAAGGAAAATTTTACTGGAAAATGAAAAAATAGAAGAATGGAAAGCAATAGAAATGTGCTTTTGGAAAACTTCCTGTCATGGGAGGAGTTTTCATTTCAGCATCTAGCACTAAAAAAAAAAGGATAAAACTTTAAGTGTTTCACCATATTCCAGTAAATTGATTTTGGAAACTTTTCCCTTTCTATGTGCATTAGCCTACTTAATAGTCTAGAAGACAAAAGGATGAACAATTTAGAATAAGCACACCAGGGATCCTTCACCCAAGTATATGTTATATATTAATAAGGCAAAGTCCATTTCAGAATTCGTGTTTCTGTAACTTGATTGTATTGGCAGTTGGAGATCTGTAATGAGATAGACAATTAGTTCTTAAAAGCAGGGAGGAATACTTATTCCTGAAGTGTTGGGTAGACATTTTTTGCTTTTTGTTAAATTGCATTTTGATTAAAGAAATTTCTGCAGATGTTCATTGAAATATGAAATAATGCCACATATGTATTTATTACTTTAGTATTTAAGTGAATATTGTAGGTGATTGAAGGATCAATGATTTGAGAGCTATGTGTACTCCTTCCATTAAAAAAAATGTATTTAGGTTCTTTAAAAAGGCATCATGTTATAATGTGTTCATTATCATAAGTTCAATAATTAGAAACATGAATACATAAGTTCAAAAACAGTCCCTAACATGTACTATACACTGTGAGCTACAGGCAACTTTTAAAGATATATATTAAGATTTTTTATTATTTTCTCATTAATAATATCATCTATCATTAATATGTTTTAAGATATAAACATATAGAGAAATTGTGATTTTTGTGTCTCAAACCAGAGTCAGAGTAGTGAAATGACTGAACAACAACTAGTTTGTCCAGGAAAAGGTCACCATGATGGTGAAAGACCTAAATATATTATCATATGATGATTTGTTGAAAGAACTAGCATTATTGAGCCTGAAGGAAAGACTTCAGTCCTGTCATAAGAAAGAAGCCTTGTTCTATTTGGCCCCAGCTGGCAAAAGAAGAAGCAAAGTTACAAAGATGTGCATTTTGACTTGATGTCAGGAAAATATTCCAATATTTTTCAGTCCAGAGTACATTGAACTTCCTGAGGAGGAAATAGGTTTCTTCTAACTGGACTTCTCCCAACGAAGGCTGAAGAGCCACCACCAGGGAAGGATTAGACAAGGCTGTGCCATATCACTTTCAATGGAGAGGTCATATGGTTCTGGGAACTTATTTCTAGTCTAACCATCATTGCAGTGCAGGTCCACACTTTGTTCTCCAAAAGCAAGGACACCAAGAATTCATTGTCTTTGTTCATAAATAACCAAGTCAAGAAATCTAAGAATATTGGATTAGAAATACCAAGGCAAAGTAAAAAGGCCACTGGCTTCTCAGTTCCCTTTGGGATCTATATTTATGATCCTATGACAGTAGAGTCAATATCCCCCCTGCTTCTCCCAGGTGAAATCATATTGTGCTAAATAGAGAAAATGAGACACAGGCAAGCAGGTTCCTTAACTAAGAGGAGGGAAGAAATAACAGCAAAATCCAAGGCAAGTATGAATCACATTCAATCCAACACTATATTTTTTTAAGATTCAAGAATCTATAAATATCTCTCTTCAGGAAGGAAGGAAGGCAGGAATGAGAGAAAAGAGAGAGTGGTAGATAAAGAGGAAAAGAGAGAGAAGGAAGGGAAAGGGGAGAGAGAAAGAAAGAAAGGAAGGAAGGAAGGAAGGAAGGAAGGAAGGAAGGAAGGAAGGAAGGAAGGAAGGAAGGAAGGAAGGGAGGAAGGAAGGAAGAAA
>NC_058130.1:35442524-35461556 GCF_016433145.1 Gracilinanus agilis | reverse complement strand
GAGGGAGGGAGGAAGGGAGGAAGGGAAAAAGGGAGGAAGGGAAGAAAAAAGGAAGGAAGGGAGGGAAGAAAGGAAGAAGGGAGGAAGGAGGGAGGGGAGGGGAGGAGAAGGAAAGTAGGAAGGGAGGAAGGAAAAGAAAGAAGCAAAAAGAGATGGAGGAAAAAAGCTACACGATTTTCTTTGATGTATACATAAAGAATCTGGAAACTCAGGCATGATTATGGAATCTTCACTTTTTTACAGTTAAAAGTAATTTTAAAGCAAAAAGAACATAAACAATACACATTGACTCTTGACACTCCATTGCTTTCTTAAACTAGAATAATAAAAATTTGCAAATGAACAAAAGAGTGGGAGGTAGATATCTGATTTACAATGTTTTTGAGATAAAGAACACTATAAAAAAAGATCAATGTGAATAATAAAGCATTGTTAACTGAGTCATGACACTTCTATTCTCAGGGAAGATTTGAATGCTAGAACTCTGCAAATGAGCACCTTGTGCCACCTTCAAAGTGGGAGGAAGACATATAATTATAATTCTGAAAGTAAAGAGAATTCAGAGGAAAAAACAGGGAAAAGTTTATTGAAAAACATATTGATGTATCAATATTATAAATTACTTTATCTTATTAAACTAAAAAAATTCTTTTGTGGACTACCTCATCATGCTACAGAACATTTTCCAAGGAAAGATTCAACTGCATTAAAAATACTTTTGATGTGACAAAACACTGCTACCTTCTATTTATTCTGTAACTTTTCAAATATCTGAGGTATGTGTGTATAACTATACACAAAGATAGATAGATATATGTATAATATATTTAATGTTTAACCTTCATGTCCTTGAGTACATGCATCTATAATCCCTTACCCAAACCCACAACTGAATCAAATCTAATGAATTTGATTTAATATCCTTTATAAAGGAAAAGCAGAAGTAATATCGTGTTTTCAATTAACAGATGTGTAAGCCTCTCTCTTTTGCTTTGTTGGAGGTATGAGGAAAGGAAAACATGCAGGTATGTTATAAGGGCAGTGTTGTAATAGAGAAGGGAATTGGAAGAAGCATCTCACTGCAGAAACAGTGAAATGAATGGTAACAACCCAGAGGTGAATTCTATTCTAGGGTTCTCATGCTTCACTCCCACTGAAGTCTCAGAGGGGAGACCCCAAGTGTTGATCAGAGCTCCCTGGCTGACCCCATTACTGCCACTGACACTCATGGAGGCAAAGGGGCAGTGGAAAAGTCAAGCATTTAGTGAACGGGCCTGAAATTATAGAGCTCTGGTTAATGTGTCCTCAGCAGGGTGCTTTACTGTCTTAGGAGAGCACCCTCATTAAGAGCTGCCAACAAGAGAACCAGGCATTTTTCTTCCTAAAATGGGCAGCTTTTATGAGAAAGGATGTAGCCCATCCAAAGGGCTTCACATCAATGGGAGGGAGAACATAAAAAGTAGAATCATGGGGCCACTGAGAATACAGCTGAGCAACAGTCCAAGTACTTGCTCAGCTTCATCACAAAATGGAGCCGCCATTTTATCCCCACTGGGAGATGCTTCAACAAGGAACTACATTTGGTGTCTCTAGCTAGAATTCTGGCGGTGGTCTCAGAGAAAAGGCATTAAGATGAATGAGGACCAGGAGAGGCTGTCTTACAAGAGGTGAGACTTTAGTTAAGATTTGATAGAATCCAGGAAAGCCAGGATAAGCAGCAAGAGCGTTACAGGCATGAAGCTTAGAAAGTGGCTGAGACTTTCTCAAGGTCACCCAGATAGAAAATGGCATTTAGGACTAAGACAGGTTTGTGCTGCTCATTAAATAATAACGACAATTAATTGCATGTCACAGATGTTGTGAGAAGACAATTGAACTTGGAAGGAGTCATAAGAACTGAGTTAAAGATATATTTAATTACAAAATTTTATTACAGGCAGCTGGGTAGCACAGTGCTGAGTTTGGAATTAAGAGGACCTGAATTCAAATCCAGTCTTAGACACTTACTAGTTATTTGTCCCTGAGCAAGTCTCTTAACCTTGTTGCCTCAGTTTCCCTATCTGCAAAACGAAGTGAAGAAGGAAATAGCAAACCACTCCAAAGGGTTTCATATAAATGAGAGGGAGAATTTAAAAAGCAGAATCATACCCCAAAAGGGATCACAAATAGTCTCTACCCTCTCATAGCTTTCAACCTACCATGCACCCATGGACTCAAAAGCTAATCAGGCAGCCAATTTACCAACATCAAACCCTCATTTAATATATTATTATATTATATACTATATATGTACACATATATATAGTATTTAATATACAAGTAATATTATATTACTTTGCCACACAATCCTAGTAATAATAGCTTGAAATAATGTAAAGTCTTTGAAAACAAATTGTTTAATTTCTTTGTATCTCAGTACCAAGTCCAGTACCTGGTTCATAATAAGTCCTTAATACATTCTTATTGTTTGATTAATTAATAATTTGTCAGATGAGGAATAGAGATAGACAGATAGATAGATAGATAGATAGATAGATAGATAGATAGATAGATAGATAGATGGAGATGGAGATGGAGATGGAGATAGAGATAGAGATAGAGATAGAGATAGAGATAGAGATAGAGATAGAGATAGAGATAGAGATAGAGATAGAGATAGATAGATGTATCCCAGGCAATGTGAAAGCACTTTAGTAATATTTTCTGTTTTGATCCTGACAAACAATGACTTTGGAAGGCAGATGTACTTATTATCCATATTTTACAGTTGAGACAACTGAGGCAGACAAAGGTGAAGTGACTTATCCAGCTAGCAAATATCTGAGGCTGAATTTGAACGTGGGTCTTCCAGACTTCAAGAACAGCATTCTAGGCTATCTTCTATGATATCACATTTCATTTTAGATCACCTTAACTGAAACTGTGGCAGGACACTGCTCTGTCTGGGATTTGTATAATCATGTATTCACTCCCATTTCTTCTCCTCAGATTTGTGCCTTGGTCATTCTAAGAGCTAGTTGCAACCCCAACCCTTTTTCAAGTCAAGAATATGCTGAATAATTTATCCTTTTGCCCCATCCACTATTATGGAGGGAAGCCTGTTATAACCATAGGTCTTACTACTTAACTCTTATAACTGAGTTTTACTACCAATTCTATGGGTTTCCAGGATCATCTGCTTGGGAGGAATTTACAGAAAGTTAGATAGACAAGAGTCTGTGATGGGGACCCTATGACAGGGCTAGTATCTAACTGGATCCTCTCCATGCATATACACAAAAGCATGACTAAAGCTAGTTTTTTCTCCAAAAGTTAATGAAACTGTCCTAAGATGATTTACTAGGGAGTAGCATCCTAGCAGACTCTGGGAGCATTGGTATGGCTTCTTAGCTCCCTAAAGATATAAAATAGCCCTCTCATATTAGGTCAGAACCTTTCAGACTTGATCATCCTGAAGATATCCTAGACACTGCTAAATGCCCTATTGGCCAGATAAAATTTCATAAGGAGGCAATGGGGAGTTCATCTACCCAAGCTAAATGCTAATGTTTTCTCATTGAACATTTTTTTCTATGATCTAAGTAAACCTTTTGCTAACTGTTGAATGGTCAACAAGATTAAGCTACAGCGGCTCAGTCAATCCCAGAATGAACCTCAAATCATCAGGAAGCCAGCCTTATAACCTCTGAATAGTGGTTCTCTGCAAATATACTGTTTGAGACTTTTTATATTCCGCTTTGTTTGCAGAGTCAAACAAGTCTATAAGTCACCATTGGGGGTACATGAAAGACCTCTAATTGACTTTATGAATTATGATTAATTATTAATTAAGCATGTTGGTTACAGTAGGGAACTGAAACAAGATATAGGACAAAATCAAAATGGATGAGTGACCAAAGTCCATCCATACTTTAGTATATCAATTATTTCATCAATGCAGGTAACTCCCTCCCAGAACACGATCTATCCCTGCCTTCATATCGTATGAGTTTCTAGTCTTTCCATAAATTACCCATATTATTTCTATCTGATTTCCTGGGTGAGTTCCTTTGCCTATTGAATAGTTTACCTAGACTATAGAGTATTTGGAGGAGAAGAATATCAGACTTATGAGGAGAACAAAGGCACTTCATGAAGGTTCTTGGATCCTAAAGGAAGGAGTTTAAATTTGTTGTTCACTTGAGTTTGACCCCATTTGGGGTTTTCTTGGTGAGGGTACTAGAGTGATTTGTTACTTCCTTCTTCAGTTTATTTTATAGATGATGAACTGAGTGGGTGCAGGAAGATCCTAAGACAATGGAGCTATCATAGTTCATAAAAAAAAGTACATTGGTGATGTATATTAGAATTTTGGTTGAAATAAACAAATCAGGAATTGTTGCATAAATGGATTTTATAAGTGTTGAAGAGTAAAATGTTGATGATGATCCCAAATTTATAAACATAAATTATCAAGTAAATGGTGGTATCATGAAGATAAATGATTTCAGAAGGAGAAGCAGGTTTAGGAGAAAAACAATGAATTTACCAATAAGTATGTTAAATTTGAGCTAACCAAAGGTCATCTAATTAAAGATGTCATTTAAGGAATTGGGGGATGCCAATCTAAGGCTTAGAAGGGAGGTAAAGACTGCAGTCTTGGACAAGACAAAAAGATTTGGAAATCACCTCATCATAATTTAAGACTTCAGAATGAAGGAGAGAAAGGATCACATAGGGCCAAGGAGAGAGATGTAGAAGAGGTCCATGATTAAATAAATAAAGCTAGTTTTAGCTCTATATAGCTTAATATAGGATCTAACATTTTTTTATATTGGCATGTTCCACTAGTAAAGAATATACATCTGTACAATTGACCTTTATTTGTTTAAAAAAATGTCTTATAGTTGTACTCATGTAAGTCTTAAGTATTTTGATATATTAATTCTCAGATATTTTCTTCATTTTCTAGGTATCTTAAATTATTACTTCTATCTATCCTTGCTGGTTTTTGTTACTAGGACATAGAAAGATGAATGGTTTTTAACCTACTAATATCTGAGGAAGCCCATTCACCTTAGGATAGTTTTGATAATTATTTTTCATCAAGGCTAAATCTCTTTCTCTGCAAATTATATCTACGGCTCCTAATTCTTCTTTCTTAAAAACAGAACAACTTAATCTCTCTTCCAAATGAAAACCCTTTAAACACTTGAATAAAGAAGAGCATGGTTTCCTAGGCTAACCCCATCCCCTTTTGACCTTAAATCAACAATGGGCACTTCTGAAACAGAAAAAAAATTCCACATTAAGAAGAGAAGACATTAAATAATATCCAATAAGACAGTTGTTAAAGGAAACAATAGTTTAAGACTAATTCACAAAAACCCTGGCTCATCACTCTTCCCACTTCCTGATCCTGAACTCTTTTCTTATTAAGTATGCCTAATTCTAAGCAAAACTTTAGAAAGTGACTTTTTGCAGTGAGTAGTTAACAAACCTCTTAGCAGGTGGATGCCCATTACTAAGACTTTTATAGAAAAACCATAACAATAGAAGATCTTAATATTTTTACTTAGAGTCAAATAAATGCAACAAAAAGATAAATAAGAAGGAAAATTATATCTGAAGAAATCACTGGGAAAAATTGACTTGAAAGACATAGTAAATTATGAATGGGGACATTAAAGCATATAAATAAATATAAATATACATATATGTATCTATTTATCATTATCTACTTTACCTTTACAAAAAGTCATATATGTTAGCATAAGGTAGTCGTAACAAATGTATACAGGCAGAAGTAATAAATGCATTCTTTATATTTCATATTGTAATTTAAAGATAGTCACCATTATTACTAAATGACATAGCTCTAAGTGGATATTAAGTAATGACATCCTGAGTAATGAGTGGCTAATGGAATAAGTCACATAGATAAATAAGTTTAGTAAAAAAAAAAGTTATAACAATATGGCAGCATACTAAAATGTATGGCCTGTGACAAAAATAATCCTCAGAAGTAATTTTATATTAACAAAATAGGGGGGAAAGATTTGTGAACTGTGGAGGCAACTTAATAACTTGAAAATAAATGAATTAATAATACCTAAAACAAGTACAAAAGAAGAAATGTTGATAATTAGAGAAGTTTAAAAAAGCACATTAGAAAAAAACTGTTAAACTTGTGAACAAAATTATGAGCTGCTTTTAAAAACTTAACAAAATTTATAAACCATTAAATAAGCTGACTAAAAAGAGTAGAAAATGAAATTATCAAAATAAAAAATGAACAAGGTATCACAATGAACAGAGAGGAAATAATGAGAATCATCAGAAACTAGTATACTTAATTATATGCCAGTAAAACTGATTTTTCAAAGGAAGTAGATGATTATCTACAAAAATATAAAATACTCAAATTAACAAAAAAAAACAGAATTTTTAAAGGCATTCTCTGGAAAAGAAATGAAGCAATTCATAAATGAACTGCCAAAGGAAAACATCCTGGCAGAGATGGATAGACAAGTAAATTTATCAAAAGTTTAAAGAATAATTAATATTAATTCTTCATAATATATTCCTAGAAATAAAGAAATGTAGAAGAGAGCTTCATTTAACCACTTCCATTTTGAAAATAGTCCTCTATCAGTTTTGAAATGAGGGTATATGTGCTCTTTCTTTTATCTTTATAGCCACAGATTATTTCCCTTTTTTGTAGTAACAATAATATATTCTTCTTTTCTGTGCCCAGGAAGAGCTTATCCAATTATAGAATCCTGTTTAATATAAATGACCTTTAACTGACCTGTAAGTATCTAAGCAGTCCTTGCTTCAATAAACACAAGATGGCCCAATTTTCTATTCATGAAAGCCTGGAGATAAACATCCAATTTGTTACTTGTTCCTATGCTATTTTTGTTTTTCTCTTTAAAGTATAAATAGATGCCTTGGTCACTGCAGTCGTCAAAGAGGAATCCTAAAGAAGATATTCTCCAAAAATGGCAGTTTTATCTAATATGTCCTTAAGTGAGTTGACCTGTCAACTAGAGAAGTGGTCTTTATTCCATTATAGAAGACACTTAAATAAATTATTTTCATGATACAAATAATGATCTTCATTCCTAAACCAGGGAGGGACAAAGCAGAGAGAGATAACTACAGACCATTTTTCCCTCATGACTATTGATGCAAAAATGTTAAATAAAATCCTACCAAAGGATTTTTCATTGCCATGAAATAATTCAGCATGGTCACATTTGATTCATAACATTGATGCAAACATTAAGGAACTAATTAGCATAATGAATCATACAAAACAACAAAATCAGTAAAAACATGATTATATCAAGAAGGAAAAAAATGTCTTGACAAAATACAGCAGTATTCATTCATGCCAAAAAAGGTTTTTAAAAAATTATAGGCACAGAAGAGTCCTTCTTTAGTATAATCACAAACATATGGTTAACATAAAGAATTAACTTATTTACAATGGGGAAATACTGGAAACTTTTTGAATACTAATAAGGTAATGTAAGGAAGCAGAATACCCTTCCTACAATTTGACATGGTCCTTGAAATGCAAATTATAGCAATAAGATAAGAGAAAGAAATGAAATACATAAACATCATCAAAGAAGAGATATAATCTTTATAGGCAAAAAACATTATGTACATAAACTCATGGAAACTCTTCAGGACCACAATGCAGACATCAGATTCTACTTTGAATAGGATAATATATTTTAGACAATACAATTGAAATTACAAAGGTCTAGTACCTTAGCACTGAAACAAGCTCCAGGATTAAAAAGACGTCTTTTGACTTAACCCTAACATAGCTTCCAATTTGAGTTGGTTCTCTACATTTTCTAATTTCAATGAATATTCCTTTATTTCTTTATTTATCCCTCAATACATAACAGCACACATGCACTGTACTGAAGTTCTTTCCAATCATTATTCTTCTAAGAGAATTCAGTTATCTAAATTTAACGAATTTCGCATCTAAAAACTATAATTCTCTTTGCACCTGCTAGCCCATCCTGATCACTTTAAGAATCAGGCATTGAGCAGTCCCATAATCAGCATGACTGTTATGTGTGGGAGACAGCTTAAATGTCCTTTGAGAGTTAATTGCTAAGTTTTCAATGTGAACATTTACCCCCCAGAAATCAACAGGCACAAATCAGGGCTTGATTTATTTTGTTGTTAACTATCCAAACCTAAGAAAGTGTTACTAATACAGATTAAACTTAAAAGTTCAGTTACATACTTCTGTAATTCTGGGGCAACTCTTCTTCTCAATATACCAATATATTTATCAGGTCATCATTCCCTCCATGGAGGCCATATTTTCAGACATGCTAGAAGCAAGTATTTCTTTGAATAAGATATGTTATAGACTGATAGAAATTGCCAGATCTTGGGCTTCTTTGGACGACCCTTTTGATATAGCCTTTAAAGAACAAGTGAGTTTCATTAGTACTCCAATCTTTTTTTTTTCTGTCTTGGCCACAAAAAATGCTTTTTTTTCCCCCTTCTTCATAGCAATAGTTTAAATCCATCATGTTTTTACAAGTCTTTCAAGTTCAGAAAATATTTCAGAGGAATCAACAATCCCATCCAACTTCCAAGTCCATCTTAAAGTCTTTGTCTTCTAAAGAGTATAGGTCTGTTTTTCTCAAGAGTAGTTTGTCATTTCATGGTGATTTTAATTTTCCTGCATACTTTTCTTATGCTTGAATGCAACTGATACTAGGCTTGAATGATATTTAAATGTTTTAGTCATACAACAGTCACTAAGATGCCTCTAATAGCCATTGAAGTATGTACTATTTAAAAGCTCTAGCTTTTACAAGTTTTCTTGAGCTAATGTTCACTCTTTAAAACCAAAAAACTGCATGGTATTTTGGAATTGACTTATATTTCTGCCACCGCAGAGGCTGAGAAAAGTGAATCCCTTCAACTCTGGAGCTCTAAATAGAGACAACACCAAGAAGATGCCAGTGTTGAGTTCAGCACAAATATGGTAGAGTAGAGGGTTACCAGTCTTCCTACAGAGGGGGGAAATGACCTAGGCTGGAAACGGTGGGTCAAAGCTTCCATGCCAATCAGTAGAGATCAACTCTGTGAATGACTGCCATGCTTTGAGCCTGAGTGAGCTAGGGAGACTCAGTCTATAGCAACAACAAAAACAATATTAAAAACTACAAAATTCAATAATGAAACTTGTATATGGCACACAGTACTTTATTCAAATGACAGAAAACTAAAAAAGTGGGATGCCAGTTCAATCTGGATTCATCTGGTCCAGGACAGTCATTCTGAATCATCCTGGAGTCGGTAGAAGCCCACTGGAATGACCATTGCTGGGGCAAAATGAAACCATGTTAAAATGATTAATTGTCCTAAGTAATTTGCACACGTGCAGCTACTTGGCATATCAAGACACATATGAAACAGTTCTTGTCTTTGAGGAGCTCATGTTCTATCAGGAGAGACAATGTGTGTATATACAAGTACATATAATTTTTTTTTGGGGGGGGGGACCAGAACTAGGATTTCATCAGTAAAGGGAGCTCTAGATAGTAATTCCCAATATACCTCTGTAGTTCTCCATCTTCTGAAACTACTACTCTTAGAGAAGGGGCATGGGGGTGCTTAGACTTTTCGGTCAATCAAACAACATGCCTTTACTCAGTGCTTATTATGGATCAATACATTAAGAGCTGGGAATGCGAAGGAAAAATAAAAATAGTCCCTGACCTCTGGGAAGCTAACTTTCCAATGAATCAGATAAACATGTCCATAAGAAGGTATGTACAGAATACATATGGAATAGATAGAAGGGGATTGAATTTAATGATTTACCGAACGTTTGTCAAACTGAGGTCTTAAATCCAAGTCTTCCTTATTATTTCCAGAACAAAATAAATAGAATGTAATAAGTGAGTTGAAGAATCACAATTCCACTCACCCTAAATTATATGTGGTTGTATATGTACACGTTATCTCTCCTGATAGAATATAGGGGTATCAGGAAGGGCTTTATGTAGGTGGTGGCTCTACAACTGGAGTGTTGGTTTTCTCTAACACCTGTGAGTCTTTCACTATTTTTCAAAAATCTTAACATTTTATAACCAGCCAGAGAAAGCATTGTTGATGCAAAGGAAAATCTATATCCCTGGCTTTGGACTTTAAGATCTATCTTGCTTTTAAAATATGAAAAACAGGCACTAAAGATAAATTGAGCAAAGCAAAGTTATACCGTTTTGGTGGTTGATATTATCCATTATAAGAAAGAAGAAAAAAATATTTTCCTTTGGCCCTAGAAACTGAACCTAGCTAGCACTGACAGTGACTAAACTGACCTCTAGCTCTTTGAGTGCTTCCTGCTTAAGACTATAGACAAAGAAATGGTAGCTCTCAGAGCAAAGAGAGCCAATGCTTTTGAGTATGGGTTACCCAGAACTTTAGAAGGCTTTTTTTTTTTCTATTTATTGTAATAGCTTAAATTTTTGTGCCTCATGTAGACTTTAAGTGGCATAAATATGCATCTCCATCTGCACATTCTTGTCAGGAATAGTTCTGCTTTGAGGTGTTATGGCACCAAAGAACTTCTAGAATAGACTCTGTTAATCCTTTTTCCACTGCAGAAACTCAGAGAAAAATTCAACTGTGGCCACCTGTGCAACTGGGGTGGCTGCAGATTTCCATGCAGCCATACTACTAATGGAGTATTGGAACAAAACAGTAAATAAGCTCACACTGCAATTGGAAAATATCTCTACAAACTATAAGAAAGATGAAATTGAATATAGTCTTACTCAGTTTGGAAAAAACCGACATTCTTATCAAGTTAAGTCAAGTCAACAAACATTTATTAAGCACCTACTTTATACTAGGTATTTTACTAAGGTCTGGGGATGCAAAAAAAGACCGAAATATTTCCTGTCCTCAAGGATCTCATAGTCTAGCGTGGGAAGATAACATATGAACCGTTTTGTAGAAAGAAGCTATACGCCCCATAAAACCAAGATCATTTCAGAAGAAAAGTGTATTAAGAGACCAGGAAAGGGTTGGGGTTTGTTGGTTTTAGATTTTCTTTTTCTTTAAAATGTGAGATTTTAGATAAAACTTGAAGGAAGCCGGCCAGGAGGCAGAGGTAAGAGATCAATAGGGAAAGAATTCCAGGCATGGAGGACACCCAGTGAAAATTCATGGAGTATAGATATGGGACATTTTATACAAAGAACACCAAGAAGGCTAGCACTGGATAGAAGAGATCTATCTTAGTAACTATAAATATTTTTTTAAAAAAGACTCATGGCAGGTAGATGGCACAATGAATAGAACAGTAGACCTGGAGTGAAGAGCAGTTCAAATTCGACCTCAAACAATTCTTAGCTATGTGATCTTGGGCAAATCTCTGTTTGCCTCAGTTTCCTCAAATGTAAAATGGGGATAAAAATAGCATTCACATCCTTGGTTTTTGTGAGGAGCAAATGAGATAACTGAAAAGTACTTAGCAAATATCTGTCAAATAGTCAGTGCTTAATAAATAAATGTTTCTTCCCACACACATACTTTAAATGCCAACTATATGATAAGGCAGCTGAAAAAACACATGTAATCCTTATTTTGATTGATCTGGATTTTCATCGTGTGGCTATTCCCATCACAGCAGAGAGTTCCAGAGTCTTTTCCACTCGTTCCTATAAATTCTCTCTGGAATGTGCCACGTGCACCAGTGTATATGGACCTTCTATAATCGCTGAAAACTGACAAGATGCCAATGGAGCACCTGGAGTGTCAATCAGCCATCTTTCACTCTCGGTACTTGACTGTCCCATTTTCTTTTCCATTCACACATCTTCTGTTGATGGAATTCTGTCTATCACTTTTCGTATATGATTCTTGGTTAATAAACTTATACCTAGGACAAAGGAGGTGATAATTCCCTCTCACTCTTGTTAGAAACACATATGAACATTATGTATACTTCTAGACAGAATATATTCTTAAATTAATTTTTGTTGATATGTCTTGTTTTTCCATCATCCACATGTCCCATTTCTTCTTCCCTCTCTCAGAGAGTCTTCCCCTATAATAAATTATGAGACAAAAAAGGAGAAAATTCCATAAAAAGAAATATTTATAAAGTCTGATGTTATATATAGCATCCTACACCCATGGGTCCCACACTCCTGAAATAGAATAGGAAAAGTAGCTTTTCATATCTCATTCCTTGGAGTCTTTCTTGGTCATTATGATTTCTCCAAATTCACCTTTGATTTTATTTTTTTGGTTGTGTTCTTTCAATTGACATAGTTGTCATCACAAGCTAATGTAGAGGCTAGTGTGCTTGGTACATAGTTGGCATCTAAGAAATGCTAGTCGACTGACAATCAACCTTTTCCATATTTTGCTTATCTTGTCCATATAACTGTCTATTAAAACAGATATTCCCCAGCATGTACTTTTGGGGCTGCTTTTTTTTTTTAATCAAATTCATGGTAAGAATTTACATGATCATTTTCTTTTTTCTGCTTACTTTACTCTGCAGCAAGCCATGTAATATGCTGCTTTTTGGAATTTGGCCCCGTATTTTAAGAGGAACATAGATTAACATGAAAAGTTTAAAAAAAAAAGTGACCGAGATCATTCTGAATCGATTAATCTACCAGTCATTTAAGTGCAAGAAATGATGCTAAGTGCTAGACAGAATCCTACGTCCGAAGGAGTTCTAGAAACCATGTCCTATGAGAATGTTAAACCTTGAAAGGGCTTTTTGGAGTCTCTGTTCAAAATCTGAAGCTTAGTCAAATAGACGAGAGATTAGAATTCGTCTACTGAGCCTCATAGGGCAGATCTAGGACCAAAGGGTGAAAGCTACATGGAGGCATATGGAGCTTCCTAACAAGTAGAGCTCTCCATCAGAGAGGAAAGAACGCTGGACTGGATCCAGGAAGATTTGAGTTCAAAGCATCTACCCTAGATGCCTTCTAACTGTATAAAGTTGAGCAAATTACTTAATCTATGTGAGCTTTAATTTACTTGTCTTTAAAATGGGCAATAATACAGTCAACCGCCATCCCCAAAATGTTGTAAGAATCAACTGAGATAACATATGAAAAGTGCTTTGCAAACCCTAAATCTCCCTTTAAATGCTAGCTATTATAACTGATAAAAATGGAAAGGGCTCAGAGAGTACCCCTGTCAATTTAAGTGTCAAAGTAGAAAAGAAGTTAGTTTAATTTAGAGAAAAAGTAGCTCACTTGCTACCAGGGTTAAGGAGTGGCTCGGGGAGACAAGATAACATTTACTCTCAACCTTAAAAGTAGGATATTAATCCAGCAGGTGAAGATGGAAGTAGGGAAGGTAGGAGAGAATACTCCAGGAATGGGCAATATCATAACCAAAGGCAAAAAGGGCCTGTAAGCAAATGGCAAATAGTCATGCTTAAGTCAACATAACTGATGAGAGCCTGATACTGTGCCTGACACATAGTAATCACTTAATACATATTTTTGATTGTTTAATTGAAATGTGAGATGAAGCTGGTCAGGTAGATTGGACCCAGGTGTTACAGAACCTCACATACCTGGGTGAGGAATTCAGCCTTTATTATTAAGTAATTGGGAACCATTCCAGCATTTAACATGTGAAAAATGCTAATTTATTTTCCTATACTTTTTAAAGTTTGGAATATGTGTGGATATATGTAGATGGAATATGTATTTGGAATATTATATATGTATGAATACATACATATATATGGTTATATATATGTATATATTCAAGGCCACGGAGACCAGGCTCAGACATTTTGGAGTGATAAAAGTCATAAAAACTTCCTTCCTCCTTTCCCCATTTCTGTCTCGCTTTTGCACAGAGAGAATATGAGGATAATATATATCAGTGGTTCCCAAACTTTTTTGGCCTACTGCCCCCTTTCCAGAAAAAATACTGCTTAGCACCCCCTGTCACATACTATCACCACCCACTTACAGTTATTCACCTCCCCCAAATGCACCCGTGGCCATCACCGCTTCCCTGGATCACTGCAGCACCCACCAGGGGGCAGCGGCACCCACTTTGGGAATCACTGATATATATGATTACAAAAAGTACAATATCGGGCTTTCTAGCTCCTTCCAAAATAAACTCTCCATTTTATTCCATATCTACCCATCCACATTTGCTAATTGAGAAATCAGGGTGGGAATTTTATAACTATCCCTAGTACTTTTGGGGTCCCTATTTTATATTAGGTACCTAATAAATTTTCTTGGAGAGGGAAAGTGAGAACATATTATATATATATATGGTACCCAATATAAAATAGGGACCCCAAAAGTACTAGGAATAGTTATAAAAAAGAACTTCTGAGTTTGATTTTAATAATTTTCCCCTGGAAAGTTCCCAAATATTAGAAGATAAGGGAAAAGTCATTCAAAAGTCCATCTTCTACCAAAAAATCTTTAAGGGGACAGCCAGATGGCTCAGTAGATAGAGAACCAGCCCTAAAGATGAGGACTTGGGTTCATATATGGCCTCAGATACTTCCTAGCTATGTGACCCTGGACAAGTCATTTAATCCCCATTGCCTAGCTCTTATAGCTCTTCTACCAATCATGGTATTGATTCTGTGACAATAGATATTGGTTTGCTTTGATTTTTAAGTCCATCTTCTTAGTGCAATATTGAAAAGTATTTTTTATGACGACCACATGTTTCCATGTTTTATGCTTTCCAAATGCTTTCCAATAGTCTATTTGGAATATTTCAATAAATGAGCAAATTTTCCAGGTCATTTTCCCATTACTTACTAAACTTCCAGCTATGTTCTCACTTTACCTCTCCAAGAAAATCAATTAGGAAAAACTGCCCAGCAAGAAAATCTGCAATTAATTTTTCTGACTGGATATCAATTGGTAATGATATAACTTGTTTATTGAAATAGGCAGATTCCAGGCAAAATATTGCTACCAATGAACTGTTGCATACTGTTCTCCATATATTTTTCTATTTTATACTCATTCTTTATGACTCTGCTCAGGAAAGTATTTGCATTAGAATAGAAATATTTCATATCTGTGAATAAATATGTGTTTATATGTGGGTACATACATAGATTTGGCTGTATAATGAAGCATGACACAGTGGATAGGGAGACAGCCTTGGAAGTAGAAATAACAATCTTGGAATTTGGCTCCTCTCCAGTTCCTGGTACAATATGATCTGAGTGAGCCTCAGTAATTTATTTAACCAATTAGTGCCCCCTAAACAACTCTCTAAAACAGTAAGTTGCAGAATATTTGATGACTCCTGTTGACAAAAAGAGTTTCCTTATCATTAATTCCCTATGTGAAGTCACAGAATGAGTCAAAATATAACAAAAAACTCAGAAATTTTTGAGTGGGAGAGGACCTTGATGGTTGCTAAATACCAATATGAAAAGAGCCTAAAACAAGGTCGACTTGTCAGTCAGCTGTCACTAGGAGATCTCCAATCAGGTGGAATCTATCATCTCCCAAGACAGCCCATTCTTCTTTTGCACAGTTGTAATAGGACATTTTTCCTGATATAAAGCCTCAATTTGTCTCTTAGTCATTTCACTGCTTCCAGTTCTAATCTCTGGGATTAGGTCCAGCAATTCTAATTCCTCTTTTGCAAGGCAACCTTTCAAATATTTAAAGAGAGCTATGATGCCCCTGAGTCTCATCTTTCTCAAGTTGAATGTCCCCAATTCTCTTAGCTAACCGTCACCTTTACCATCTTGGCTATCTTCCTCTAGACATTCTCCATCTTCTCAATGTCCTTCTTCAATCATGGTGCTCAGAACTGGACAGAGTATTTCAGACCTGATAAGACTAAAAGAAGGCTATCACATCCATTTTCTAAGATTAAATTAACTTTTATAGCTGCCATATTACCTGTACATTCATGCTGAGCTTTCAAGGTTCTAAAAATGTTTTTGCCATCTTACACTTAGCTTAGCTTTCTTTTTTTAGTCTACTCTTAAGATTTTTACATTTATTACTTATTTTCATCATGTTACATTTTCCTCAATGTACCATCAAGATCTTTTGTAGAATCTGATTGTGTCCTGAAGTGCAATAGCTATTCCTCCTTGCTCTGTTTCACATTCACACTTCCTAGACAATCCTCCTTACCTAGGTCATTGCAAATTAAACATTACTAGATTAGATAGGGCACTCCACTGAAGACTTTCTGCCATCTTGACATTGAGTTGCCTTAACCTGAATCATCATCAACAATTTTATGAGTCCAGGAAACCTATTTTGAATCCATCTGTTTTATCGACTAGTCTACCTCTCTCTATGCAATCTTCAAGAAAAGTATCAGCTACTTCACCATACTGCCAAATTTAGAACAATATTGATAGAAATTCCCTAATCAACTTTTTAGTAATCCATCTGTTCATGCTGCCAAATTGGCTCTTTAGAATCATTACTCCCTTTTCTAGATGTATATAAGGTGGTTCTTAGATGATACATTCTAGAAATTTCCCAGCAAGTGAAGTCAAGTTCACTATAGATTGTTCTCTTTCCTTTTCTGAAAATCTGAAAAAAAAAAAAACATTTGTCCTTCTCCATGTACGACTTCTCCCATTTTCTATAATCTTTCAAAGGTCATTGACAATAAATGGTTCAGACATCTTATGCCCAATACTTTAAGCACCACAGGATATGTGAACTTAAATTAACTAATGGCAACTAGGTATATTGTTGTGTTTTGTTTTTTTTAACCTTACATTCTGTCTTAGAATTGAAATTGATTCTAAGGCAGAAGAGTGGTAAGGGCTAGGTAATGGGGGTTGTGACTTGCCCAGAGTCACACATGTAGGAAGGGTTTCAGATCACATTTGAACCCAGGACCTACCATCTCCAGGCTTGGCTCTCTATCCACTAAGCCACCTAGCTATCTCCAATGAGGTAAATTCTTATTATTTCTTCATTTATTTATCAAATATTTTAGACACTATAATTTCATCATTTCCAGTTCAGAGGTCATTCTTTTGGTCAAGGAGATGAAATAATGCAAAATTCGATCAGTTTTGCTATCAATTGTCAGTGGTAATCACTCTATCGTCCCTGTCAGCAATGGTTTTTCCCCTTCTTTGATTCTCTTCTTTCCTCCAATATAGTTAATAAAAAAGCAAACAAAAAAACTCTTTTTGTTGTCATTAGTATACTTCACCAGTGTGTTTGTTATAAGCTTTAGTACTGTTAAAACTAAGTTTATGTGAAAATTATATATATATATATATATATTTATACTAAATGACATAAAGTATGATCATTGAGGCAGCATTGTGAAGGCAGAAGTACCAGGACTTAGCAAATTTCTGGATTCGAAGAATGAAGATGTAAGTCAATGATAATTCAATATTTATGGTGTCTGCTATAGCCAGGTCTCTGAGCAGTTTACAGACTTGCTGTTTATAGGAATTCTTTGAAAGGCAGCAAATGTGGAAAAGCTTTCCTTCATTCCTGCATTCTTTTAACTTATTAATCACCAACTCCGTGCTGGGAACTCTGCTAAATAAGAAGTTCATAGAAAAAGATGATAGTCACTGCACTCAAGGATTCCTCTGGATCTCTAGGTCAAAGCCTTTAGAAAATTAGGGGTTGATTTTAAAATATATAGGAAAGAGCCACGACAAGAGTGTATGCAGGGAGAGGAGATGGTGAGGAAAGTGAGGAAAATGGATATTAAATCTCACTACAAAGCCTTCTTCTGATATGAGTGATCTTGGAGTATTTACTTAACCACTCTCAGCCTCCATTTCTTTGTCTGTAAAATAAAAAAGTTTGAGTAGATAGCCTTTAAATTTCCTTCCAGCTCAAGATATAGGACCCTGAAATCCTAATTAAATGTGAGTTAATTGCAATTCAAGGAACTGGAAACTGAGGCCAGCCATTTTGGGTATGGAAATCCTAGTTTATGAAAAAGTTTAGTGTTCAACATACATATATAGAATCTTCTAATCAAATGCCTACAGAAAGCTAGAAATAGCAAAATGGTTAACCTCCTCCCAAAAGGCTTTTCTTTCCATATTTATTTAAAAAATGAATTTGTGACTATGAAGTTCAACTGCTAAAATGTCTTAAAGTCTGTATCAGTAGCATAAGAGAGTACAGAGAAAATAGAAATGATGGATGGGGTATTTTATGTTTTTAGTTTAAAGGTAATAGAGAAGACTTTGAATAATTGTAATTTAATTTTTTGCATTCATACTTAAACACTGATAATAAAAAATATCAACTGTACATATAATGCCAATTATGCATGAGTTTTAAAGCAGGTTTGGCTTCATTTATTTTCCTAAGCTCTAAACCTATTACTAATCCTTGTAGCATCAGGCTATAAAAACTGCAAACCATTTTTTTATGCTGTTGTAGCATAATCTTTATTTCTTGAGACACTTTGTGCAAACATTAAATTGAAGGTAACTGCATAAAAATGAAATGGAGACCTATAATTGCAAACTGTTTTCTTCTCTAATACACTGTTTTCTGGATTCAAAGAGTTCTCACAGTGAATTGCATCTTATTACCAGGACATGATGTAGCAATAAAAGTATATCACTTGGGCTGTATCTACACATGCAGAGAGAAGTAAGGGAATTGAGGTAATTTTCTAGAAAGTTATGGTCAAAAAAACACCTTTGCCCCAAAAGGTCTAGGTAGAATTGCCCTTTCTACAGTTAGCCTGCCATGGAGATCCAAGCAAAGGGATAAACCAAGTTTAACAATCTTTTCCTGTACACATATACGCTATTACCTTTACTAGTTTATCTTTAGCCTTGAATCATTTTTGATCTTGAGGAGGCTCTACTTGTAGAGAGGGTGAGAGTAAGAGGAAATTCTTATCTCTTGTGCCTGATTTGATTCTGGTAAATATTTCCATTTCAGAGTTTTAGAGCCTGAGTTTTAGGGAGGACAATTCAAAAACAAGAATGTAGTTTGGTGAGAGGAAGAGAAGGCAGGAAAGAGATAGGAAGAGAGGGAAGGAAGG
>NC_058130.1:35418788-35439294 GCF_016433145.1 Gracilinanus agilis | reverse complement strand
GAAAGGAAGGAAGGAAGGAAGGAAGGAAGGAGGGAAGGAAGGAAGGAAGGAAGGAAGGAAGGAAGGAAGGAAGGAAGGAAGGAAGGAAGGAAGAAAGGATGGATGGATCCAGGCATCTCTTTAATGCAGAAAACAAATAGTAAGAAGGGAAGAAAAAAGCAGAACATTTTTTAAAGCTGAAGGCTGAACTGATTATGTTTTTAAAAAGAGATGATTTGAACATACTAGAAATCTTCAGTATCATATACTATCCTCTTTTTCTGTCTACTCTGTATATGGAAATGCCTATTTTATTTGTTATCTGCTAGATACATAATAAAAGCAAATTTTTTAAAAAATGTAGCTGTAGCTCAAAGATTCTTAGATGAGATTTTCTGCCCAACTCTAGTGTCAAAGATATAAAGCACAAAGGTCTAATCCTCTCCAGTCCAAACATATTTATTTAGAGCCAAACTCTCCTCTCTGGGTAATGGCTACAAAGACCAAAGGAGAAACAGTTCCTGCTCACCTTTTTCCATAAGCTCAACTTCTGCTTAGGGTTTATGAGGTATTCAGAGAGGATTAGTACCTCTAGTGTGAGAGCTTTCCGAGACCTTTTCAGGACTTCTCATGTACTTTTGATATCCACTTGGCACTCAGCTCTTACATGTGTCTCCAAGAAGCTATAGCATGCCCAGTGGCTAAAGTCCAGTGAAACCATCTCAACAGATAGGAAAGCCAGGTTGAGGGTAACAAACAGGTCTCAGACCTATCAATGACTTAGGGGGATGTCTGCCCCAAGCAGAATTGAAAGCTTCCCTGGCAGAATGGACAGATTAGAACAATTTCTTCAGTGGCCATGAAGATTGCTGAAGTGGGCACTTTGGAGAACTTAGAGCTTGGTAAACCATCAAAGATGCCAAGATCATTCATTGCATCCTGGGCCATCGCTAGTTGCCCTGACTTTTGTGCTGCCAACTGGACTTAAATGACTCCAGAAGAGTGAATAAGGCTGGTGACTGTGCAACCCTGACTCACTTAAATTGGATGATGTGACTCATGATGTCATTGATTCTCTTCAAAAATGAAGGATGACCACCAACACTTTCTAGTGGGAAAAAGATAATTTGTAAGCAGATACATGAGATAATTTGAGGAGGGAGAGAATAAACCACTCTGGGTATTGAGAAAAGTTTATAATAGGACATGGCATCGGGCTTACTTTGAAGGATGTTGGGGGATTCCAGGAAGACTTGGTAGGGAAGACATTCACTGTATAGCCTGCTTTCATAGATAAATCCTGGGGAGCTGATTGGCTTAAATATTATTCAAGTCACTCATTCAGTGAAGTAGTTATTAAATGCCAAAAACAATTGACAAGGAAGAGGATACTTAGCATAGTGGATAAAGAGCAGGACTAGGTCAGGAAAATCTGAGAATACAGGCTCAGTCTACAAGATTGGCCAAGTCACTTAACCACTCTCAGCCTCCTTCTCCTCATCTGAAAAATGGGGATGATAATAGCACCTACTTCACAGAGGGATTAAAATACTATTTGTAAAACAAGTTGAAAAAAATAATGTACTATAGTAATATTAGCTATTATTATTATTAAAGGTGGGATTTGAACTCAAGTTTTCCTCACTTCAAACCTATTCATTCATTTGACGAGCATTTGTTAAGCACATACTATTAATAAGGCATTATAGCAGACACTAGGACAAAGAACAATGATCAACTTTAAATAATCCCTGCCCTCAAAGAGCATATATTCTATCAGTCAACACTTATTATCCACTATGACACCATACTGCCCCTGAGAGTTCTAACATGCAATGATGACAGACACCCCAATTCTGTAAGAAGCATCTAGAGACTGAGTCCAGTTTCCTGATCCATATCATCGATTTTACTGCCGGTAACTGTAGAAGATCATTTTGAAAAGATCACCCTCCCAAGCCTTTAGGAAGGGTCTTGGAAAGTTTGCCACAAGACTTAGAACAGGAGGGAAATGTTTTTACTCTATGTTAAGAATGTGCTTTTCTTGAATAAACAGAAAAGTTCTTTGAGTGATGGCTTTTGTTCCCTTTTGATCGAATGGGGCTGAAATGAAGAAATCAGTTTTCTGCCATGCCTTTCTATTTCTCCCTTTGATTTGTCTTTGCGGTGCTTCAGCTCTCAAACTTAGGTTGACACAAATATTAGCAGGGTGCAGATCTAGTCAATGCAGTCAATGTTCTTCTGGCAACGTCTGATAGTTTTCATCACATTTTTCAATCTACTCCCATTGAATGTCTTGTCTGTATTTAGAAGGTGATTGTGTTCAGACATACTAGACTAGAGAGAAAATAAGTCATATTTTTCTGGAAAAATTGCTTAGTTTCAGGTGTGATGTGTGTGTGTGAAAGAGGGGGTGGGGAAGAGACAGACAGACAGACAGACAGACAGACAGAGGAAGAGAGAGAAGGGGAGAGAGAGAGAAAGAGAGAGAGAGAGAGAGAGAGAGAGAGAGAGAGAGAGAGAGAGAGAAGGAGAGAAAGAAGGAGAGAGAGAGACATACACTTCATCTACTTCAAATATAAAGTAAAGTTTGGAAGACTTTCCCCTCTATATAATGTAATCACAACTAGCTATAAGAAAGTGGTGTGTCATGAATAAGGAGTCAGAACACTTGAGTCTCAACCCAATCCTGACCCTGGAGAGCTCCTACTAAGGCTGTCACTGAGTTTTTCTTATCTAAAAAATTAAGTGTTGGGTACAACATTGGGCCTGGAGTCAGGAAGACCCATCTCCCTGAGTTCAAATCTGGCCTTAGTCACTTGATATATATGTGTCCCTGGACAAGTCACTCAACCATGTTTACCTCAGTTTCTCATCTGTAAAATGAGCTGGTGAAGGAAATGGCAAACACTCCAGTGTATTTGTCAGGAAAACCCCAAATGGAGTCATGAAGAGTTTGACAAAACTGACACAACCTATCCACAACAACTAGAGCCATGACCAGAAATTTTGCCCCCACTTCCATCACTCACCATGGCAGTAAGCAGTATTAAGTGAATTCTCAAATAAATTGAGAAGAAAGATGAGACCTCCAATGCTCCCCAATAGGGAGAAGGACACAGATACCCCAAAGACACTCAAGGCTATAACTGGAGAAATTGCCTTCTGTACAGCAGGAAAGGGACTCCTCTGATATTAATTTCTGGACTCTAAATTGGAGTTCTTTGAAAGCTCGCACTTCCTCTAATTCAGTGATTCCCAAAGTGGGTGCCATTGCCCCCTGGTGGATGCTGCAGTGATCCGGGGAAGCGGTGATGGCCACAGGTGCATTTATCTTTCCTATTAATTGCTATTAAAATTTAAAAAAAATAATTTCCAGGGGCACTAAGTAATATTTTTTTCTGGATAGGGGGTGGTAGGCCAAAAAAGTTGGGGAACCACTGCTCTAATTGGCGAAGGTGGAGGGCAGACAATGGAGATTGCCTTCCTCTTCTTCCTTGATTTAAGGAAAGATCTGGGGGAATTCATCTTATTATTTCCCAATGGGCTATTTACCTGAGCATCATGAGCTTCAGAAACTCATTATTTTGCAAAATGAAATCACCCCTCAAATTCTTACTTCCTTAGATCATTTCCCTCTCTAGCTGTAGCTGCAAGATTTTATCATGCCCCTGCATGGCATAATCTCGCTTTCCCCACAACTTTCCATTTTCTTTTTATGTGTTATCTTCTTCCATAAGATGATGAGTTCCTTGAGGACAGGAACTATCTTGTGTATTTCCTTATTTCTTCTCCTTAGCATTTAACAGAGTATCTGGCACAGTATGTGTTTAATAAACAGGTCTTGGCCCTTACTCTGACTCTTCAATTTCTCTGCTCCTGCGATGGCTCTGCCAATTGATCAATAAACATTTATTAAATACCTACTATGTGCCAGGAATTGTACTAACTACTGGGGTTACAAAGAAAGTCAAAAGACAGTCCCTGCTCTTATAGACTTAAGAATCTAATAGAGATAACATACAAATGATTATGTACAAATAAACTCTATACAGGACAGATAAACAATCAATATAAGGAAAGCACTAGAAATAAGAGAGAAAGAGAAAGATTTATCTATTGATGGTGGGACTTTAACTGGGACTTGAAGGAAACTGGAGAAGCCAGGAGTTAAGAAGAGAAGGAAGAGAATTCTAGAGACAATGGATGAAAATGCTTAGAGTCAGGAGTAGAATATATTGTTTGGCGATCAGCAAGGAGGACAATGTCTCTCACTCCTGGGCTAGGTTATAAGAAGACTTAAAAGATAAGATGGGAAGAGTTATAAAGAGATTTGAATACTGGAGGGTCTTATATTTAAATCTGGAGATAAATAGGGAGCCACTGGAGGTTATTGGATAGGCAGAGGGTGACGGGATCAGACTCAACAATAAGGAATATCATATTGACAGCTAAATAAGGATGGGTTGGAACAAAGAGAAACTTGTGCCAGACAGACTAACAGCAAGTTATTGCAATAGCCCTGGTGGGAGGTTATAGGGATCTGCATCAGTGATCACAGTGTCAGAGGAGAGAAAAGGGCATCGAACTGTGAATGTTATGAAGGAGGAAATGGTTGGCTTTGGCCACAGTTTGGATTTGGGAGAGTGAAGTGCCAGGGATGACATCCAGGCGGTGAGTGTGGGTAACTAGGAGGATGATTGTACCCTGGACAGCAATAAGAAGTTTGTAAAGGGAAATGCTCTTTAGGAGAGAAGAGAATGAGCTCAGTTTTGGACATATTGAGTTTAAGATGTCTGCTGGGCATCAAGTTTGAGATGCTTAAAAGACAGTTGGAGATGCAAGACTGGAAGTCAGTAGAGAGGTTAGGACTGTATAATTAAATTTGAAATGGAGATGATAATTGAATCTGTAAAAGCTGATAAAATCACCAAGTGAAATAATATTGAGGGAGAGGAGAAGAAGGCCTATGAAAGAGCAATGGATATCAAGTGTAGCACATGTTACCTGAATGAAGAATCATCAAAAGAGATTGAATGGAGGTCAGTTAAGTGAAAAACTAGGAGAAAATGGCATCCCAAAAAAACAGAGTAAAGAGACTAAGGAGAAGAGGATTTTCAAAAGCTATAGAGAGGGGAGCAGCTAGGTGGTTAGAACTGGGAAGTCCTGGGTTTGAATCCTACCCTCTGACACTTCCTATCTGTGTGACCCTGGGCAAGTCACTTAACTTTCATTGCTTAGCCCTTACCACTCTTCTGCCTTGGAACAAATACACAGTATTGATTCTAAGATGTAGGCTAAAGGTTAAAAAACCTATAGAGGTCAAGAAGCATGAAAATTAAAGTTATGGTTTGGATTTGATGATCTCTGAGGCCCCTCCTGGTTGAATGGTGCATAGTATGTCCCACATTATAATAACATGGCTGGGGCAGCTGGGTAGCTCAGTGCATTGAGAGCCAGGCCTAGAGATAGGAGGTCCTAGGTTCAAATCCGACCTCAGACACTTCCTAGCTGTGTGATCCTAGGCAAGTCACTTGACCTCCATTGCCCACCTTTACCACTCTTCCACCAAGGAGCCAATACACAGAAGTTAAGGGTAATAATAATAATAATAATAATAATAATAATAATAATAATAACATGGCCATCGTGTTTTGTAACTGGAGCCTTGAGGAGTTGCTTGGCTACCTGGTCCTGTCTATAATGATGGATGATAACAATTTTGAATTCCGTGCTATAGCGTGGTTTAAATCCCTGGGAAAGAATGCTATTAACCATTCTAGCTGATAGAAACTGGTGGGGATTTATATTCTTCTTGAGATTGTTTTTGTCAGAAATCTTCAGTTTTCCAACTTCATTCCAAACTTGGATATTAAGGCCATACAGCTTTGTCAGCCTCTTACCATGTTGGTTCTCTGGAGTTTCAAGTAGGTTGCAGGAACATTGTTGTTATGAGAGAAACTCAGAAATAAACCAAGTTTTTAAATAGGCATCTGTTTGTAACCCAAACTGGGAGACAGTGAGAATAGGATGATAGAGAAAAACAGAGAGGGAAACCTCAACAAGCTACAGTGCGAGCAGCCTAGGAGACATGGCTAGAGGGCAGCTGGAGTACAGCATAAGGCAAGACAATTATCATACATACATGAAGGGTAGAGATTATTTTGTTCAGTGGTTTTTCAGTTGTATATGACACTTCATGACTCCATTTGGAATTTTCTCGGTATAGATGATGGAGCAGTTCACCATTTCTTTCTGCAGCTCATTTTACAGATGAGGAAATTGAGGCACAAAGGGTTAAGTGACTTACTCAGGGTCACCCAACTAATAAGTGCCTGAGGCCAGATTTGAACTCAGGAAGATGAGACATCTTGACTCCAGGTGCGGCTGTGCCACCTAGCTACCACTAGGGACTATATTCAGCATTTATAATAAAACCTAGACATCAAAGAATTTATGTTGCCTATTAAATTTGCTATTCTACCAGCAGAGTACCTTATGTTAGAATAATAAAGGAATAGTCTTCTAGTGGCCTTTGGAAAGAGCTTAATTTTTCTATATTAATGTGAGTATTTTTTGTTCCTTTAGGACAGGGTGGTTGGTTCAGATAATATTACTGGACCTCTAGGAAACAACCATCTCTGTGGGGGGAAAGAAAATGGTACTCCACTGGCCACGTCTTTCAGGTGCTATGAAAACCATCAAGAACCAATGTTCCTAGAAAGGGATGGATATGGCAACTCTGAAAAGGAGAACGGCCAAATTCAGCTGTCTCAAGTTCTCTGATGTGTCCTAACTAAAGTGTTTCCTTGCACTCCATCAAGAGCCCTTGAGATCCTGGCATATAACATGGGAGGAAATTACAACAACAAAAAATAGTTCTCTGCACAGAGAACAAAAAATAGGGGAAAATCTCTTTTTTTTAATTGTAAGAAGGGAATGGTCTAGTCCAATGGGAATGCTGCCTATGGAGTGAAATGTCCCAGCTTTGAAGTCTAGTGTTGCCACTTACCCCTTATATGATAATATAGACGTTACTCTATCTCTCTTGGCCTCAGTTTCTTCATCTGTAAAAATAAAGAATAGGATTAATTAAACTGTCCAATCAAGAGTAAAACATATAGGTAGGTAGGTAGATAGATAGATAGATAGATAGATAGATAGATAGATAGATAGATAGATAGATAGATAGATAGATTTGTGCCTAGTACAATAGGAGAATGAATTCTAGTACCATTAATCTAGATAGATCAGACCCAAGAGGAAATCATTTAAGGAAAGGAGGAAGATGAGAAGTTCCGTTTTAGATAAATGGAATCAGAGATGATGCAGAGATCCAGGTGGAAATGTTCAAAAGCTGGATGAAAATGAAGAAATGAAATCTAGGGAAGAGATTTGGGCTAAAAACTTAGAAATGTGAAGCATTTGTGGAGGAGGCAAGTTGGAAGCCATATAAGGAAGAGAACCCTGGTTTTTTTGAGTCAGAAAACTTAAATTTAGAACTTACTTCTGATACTGTGTCCCCTTGGGCAGTGAAGTTTCCAACCTGATCCCCAATTTCCTCACCTATAAAATAAAGGGGTTGGACTACACAATCTCTTCCTACTCAGAACCAATGATCCTGAGGAGCAAGGTTGTTCAGTGAATAGAGTCAGGTCCAAAGATTAGAGATCTCCTTTTAGATATGGCCCTTCATCCCATCATTACTTTGTTGCTTAACATAGTCAAAGACAATGCTGGCAGATCAAGAATTTTGGAATGTTCTGTAAAGCTAAGCAGGCTTTGGGTTGGGCTCAAGTGATGGAGTGTGTATTTGCTGTCAGAGGACCAGATCACAAAAGCTTCTTACTTAGTTGGCTGGAAGGGGATGAATTTTCCAGCCACAACAACCTAGGAGACAGGATTCTTAACTGGAGCCCACTGATCCCCAAGGAATCCATGAATCACTTTCAGGAGGTCCATGAACTTAGATGAGAAAATATTTTAATAACTCTATTTCAATATATTCACTTCATTTGTTACCCTATGTATTTTATTTTATGTATTCATTTAAAGACACTCTTCTGAGAAGGCTTCCCCAGACTGCCAAAGGGGTCTCTGACACACACGAAAAAAGGTGAAGAATTTCTGCTTTCAGACCATTTACTGAGTTCCCAAGAGGCTCCATTTGTGGATGTTTGAAGTATTAGATTACGGATTCCCTGAATGCAAAAAATAAAAAGGAATATGTGTAAGGATAAAAATGAAAGTCGTTTTCAAAACTTACCTTCCTTAATAACTTAAGGATACATCAATTACAAATGCCTGTCATATTGATTCTTTTTTTTTTTTTGCACAAGGGCAGTCAATAAATGTTAATTGAATTAAATTCATAACATTTGCTCAATGGTAATAAAAAATTAATTAACTGTCTGTCTTTTCTGTTACTTAAGTTTATGTTCATCAATTCCTGCCTTGACCTTTAACCTCGACGTGAATTTCCTGTTTCACGGACCCTCTAAAGGAGATAGGTTCCATCTTGTTGAGCCTTTTGTCTTCTTCTAAGAAATCTAGTTCTAATTTTAAGCCCTCTGCGCTCTTCTAATTTTGACTTATTTTTACTGTTTTGGAAAAAATATATTTTCTCCAAGTCAATGTCAAGAACTATGTATAACATTCCAAATATAGTTTTGCAAGTTTCTTATTTAATTCCAAGATACTTGCCTGCACACAAGATTTGATACCTCCTTTTATGCGTTTCTTCTTTTAGCTGCTGCTACTGTATAATACTTTGAGTACAATGTCAAAGAACCAGGCGAAAGAAGAAATCTGGGAAATTTATTGCTAGCTTCCCATCACTCGAAGATGGGAAATGTCACTTACATACACCCCAAGACTGTGACTCATTTCAGATGTCAGAACTCTGGGTTGAACAGGCTGGGCTCTGAAATGCGTATGTCAGATGCTCTGTTGAAGAGGAAGAGATAGTTCCCTTTGGGGAATTGGAAAAAAAAATAACAATATAAACAGGGATATAAAAATTTTAAAATAGCTTTACAAATGGCAGCTTGGATGTTCCATAAAACCATGTCAGTATGGGACCAGTTTGCTCCAAGTGCTTGCTTGAATGCAGTATATCATCTCCATTCAAAATGATATACTTTATAAAGGTCTCAAAGTTAAAAAGAGAAGCATGCGATGTGTTGCTTTATCCAGTATTCTCAGCATGTTCTTACACTTTAGTAACCTCTATCCAACTTTTTTTGTTTCTGAATTACTTTGTGCAAAAGCAATTTAAATTACATGCAGCCTGACTACATGTGATAATTTCAACTGATTGTTAATTAATTCTGTAAGTAAATAGCTCCTGCAATCTCTCTATTCATCAAGGTTTTACTATCTATCAACCTTCTCTGGGCTGCTCTTTCTTTTATAGACGGTGGGAAGCAGCTGTATTCTAGCACGCTGGATCCCAGCCTACGGAAGCAGGTAGCCCAGCTTTGGAAGGCTCTCAGCAGCCGCTCTCCGGATGGCAGGCGTGTGCAGCTCAGCTATTTATAATCATCCGGGTCTGCGACATCACTTCTGAGCAGGAACAGTGGAAAGAGCATGGCGGACCTTGTACTGAGAGCATCTTCGTTCAAGGTCCTTCTAAGGCTTTGCTCGATGCGTCACACCTTTGGACCAGTCGTTTACCCTCCGGGGACCTCGATTTTCTTATCCGTAAAAGAAGAGAGTTGGACTAAATCCAGTTTTAAATCTCTGATATGATTTTCCATCAAGCAACTCAGTGGCTCAATGGATAGAGCGCCATACCTGGAGTCGAGAAGTCTCATCTCCCCGAGTTCAAATCTAGCCTTAGACACTTACTAGCTGTGTGACCGCAGGCATGTCGATTCACCCTGTTTGCCTCAATTTTTTTATTTATAAAATGAGCTGGAAAAAGAAATGGCAAACTACTCTAGCACTTTTGCCAAGAAAATCCCAAATGGGGTCAAAAAGAGTCAGACTGGGACATGACTGAACAACAACAATCAAACAAAAAATCCTTTCCAGTCATCTCCTCTTCAATCTCACAGTGAATCAGATAACCAAGAAAATAGAAAACAGACTATTGAACAGATAAGAAGGAGATGGCCATTTCCTTCTCTAGGAGATTAAGGCACACAGAGGTCAAATGACTTACCATGGTCACACAGCCAGTATTTTAAGTCTTCCTGACGCCAAGCTCAGCACTCTATCCACTGAGCCATCTAACTACCCTAGAATTATGTACACATCCCCTATTATTATTCCAGCTCTACTGGCTATGAAACCTATAACTGCCTTTAAAGAGTTTACAATTTGAAAAGCAGGAAAAAAGGAGGCATTAAGATTATATCAGCCAGAAAGAAGTACAACTTACCTATCTCCTGTGTGCTGGATTTTTAGAGCCAGAAGCAGGAATATGGGTGCTGCTCTGCTTCGTGCCTACTCCATAAGATTGGACAGAGATGAGCATTTCCCCCATCCAATTGGCCAACCTTCCTGTTTACCCAAATATCACTTTAATTGCTCTGTTCTACTGGAGATGTTTCCCTGAGCCCCTCTGACATACAGATTTCCTCTTTTCCTAGTCTACACCTCCTGCCAACCCTCTTTTTCGAGATCAAACCATAGCTAAGAAATTCGAAGCCAACATTAAAATGGAGAGGATACGACAAAGCAAGTTGAGAACGAAGATGCTTTGCAATGTCTGAAACAACAACAACAACAAAACTAAAAATCACCTGAGACAAATGGGTGCCCCGTGCCGTTAACTGTGGTATCTCCTCTGATGGATCTGCCAGCACCTAGCTTAGAATCACTCATTGAGAATCAGTGAGGCAAGAGCCAGCAAGCTGTTGCCTTTCCCTCTTCTGCTGGCCAAAGTTAAAAGGCTGTAATGAATAAATGGGTACCAAGCCGACTTTTCCATCTGCACTGCATTTAGATGCAACTCACAAAAGGACTGGGATGGAGATTTGACAAAAAAAAAAAATCATCTTCTTATCCTAGGGTCATGGGCTCTGCTAGTTAATTCAGTACTCCATTCCTCATAGAATGCAAAAGATACTATTGCTTGTCTTGGTAAATAGGTGCCATGTTGGAGAAAATAGTCTGCTAATCCTGGGATTTGTGAACATTTTCTCCGCGTTATACTTTGAGAGCTATACTTTGGCTCAGCTACGTGGCTCAGTGGATAGTGCACCAGGCTTATGGTCAGGAGAATCATCATCCTGAGTTCAAACCTGGCCTCAGATATTACTAGCTATGTGACTCTGGGTGTCACTTAACTCTGCCTCCAGTTCCTCATCCTCAACTGAAGAATAAAAAGGCAAATCACTCCAAGATCTTTGCTGAGAAAAACCCTCATAAGGAGTCAGATATGACTCCGATAAAACAGGGAAGGGACACAGAATGGACCTGTGAGTCATTGTTGCAGGGATATCCTTGATGAAGGAGACTCCTTCCATCGATTCCGGTGAAGACCTTTTCTCTGAGTTAGAGTCTTGGGAGAGTTTCAGCACTGAAGGGTGAGGAGACTCACCTGGGATCAAAGAACCAGCGTGTATCATAGGCAGGATGGGAACTCAAGTCTTCTTGGTTTAGGAGGCCAGCTCTTTAGGCCTTCTTCTATACTCTCCATCTATAATAAAATCTTTCTTTATTAAAATAGAGTGAATAATTGTTTACTACCATTACACATGAAATTTTCTTAACTCTACACTTTCTAGTTCATTCCTTTGCCTACATTCCCATTTCCAGTTTCTCTAAAAATTATCCTAAGTTATTTCATTCATTCACTTCAATACTAAGTACCTAACTTGGTTTTTTGAACCTGTGTTCCATGCTGGGGATACAGAGACCCCCCCCAAAAAAAAGGTTCCTGCCCTCAAAGAGGTTATATTTTATTAGGAGGAGACAGTTTGTTCATAGGCAAGTAAATATAAAAATGTATATAAAGCAATATTACGGATGAAAATTTTACTCTTGAAAGTCTAGAATGTGTATGTCTTTTTGGCCTGAAGATCTCTGATTTTTTTAATTCTCTCTTTGTAAGAAGGCTGGGTGAGAGTTCCTATAAACAATCTCAGGTTTGTTTTGTGTGTGCATGTGTGTTTTTATTCAGATACTCAACTCACAAATGAAAAGCACTCAGATGAGAAATCTGTTAAGGGCATCGTTATAAATTCAGTATCCGAATTCAATATTGCCGACGCACCATCCAAGGAAGCCCCCAATGAGAAAAAACTGTCAGCATCGAGCACATCGCTATCTTCTCTTGAGGAGTGCCAAACTAAATTCTCCTACCTCCAAAACGATACATCAGTTCATCAGAGAGACAATGATGGTATGTTTCTTAAAATTCAACATCTCTTGAAATAAAACCATTTTTCTCCCCCCCCCCCGCCCCTCCAGCAACCCTGTAAAGAGCATCACATATGCTTACTGTTGGAGAAATCTTTATGAATATTAAAAGAGAGGGCTCAGGATCTAGACAACAGTGAATGACACATGTCAAGGTCACTTGGCAAAAAAGCGCTACTTGGCAGATCATTTGCTCTCAAAGCTGGGAATCTATAGGAAAAATGTTTTTTAAGTGGCTAGGGTGTAATCAGTCTTATTTGCTGGGCTAGGAAGGGCGTGCAGGCTTCTCCTCCCCACCCCACTCCCCTCGCAGCTCTGGGATTCGTTTTTCTTTTTTTTTTATCCTCTGCCATTGTGTAAAGAAATTGGGAGAAGAAGCATGAGAGGCTCTAAAAGAGAAAAATAAAGCTCATAGGAAATGTGGAGAATCAGATACCAGCTGCCTATGGAGGATGAAATGTCTCCAGGAAGTATTGATTCCTGGGCATGCTGATTGGTGTGAACATGAGCCATGCTAGACCTGGGATATCATTAAAGAGACATTCCAGTTACAAAGCAAATTGAAAGGGGTTTGAGGGTAGAACCCTCACCAAAGCCATTTGGCTCAGTATAGATGCCACCACAGCTGTGGGAAATTGTTTCTTCCTTTAACCTCCTTGGAAACTTTTCATTATTTTTCCTCTTTAATATATTTTAAATCCTTACCTTTCACCTTAGAATCAACATTATGTATCGGTTCCAAGGCAGAAGAGTGATAAGGTCTAGGCAATGGAGGTCAAGTGACTTGCCCAGGGTCACACAGCTGGGAAGTGTCTGAGGCCAGATTTGAAACCAGGACCTCCCATCTCCAAGCCTGGTTCTCTATCCCCTGAGCCACCTAGCTGGCAGCTTTTCAAGGGGAAAAAGTTGGCACACATTTTTTAGCTTTGCAGAGTCCTCCTTTCACACCTGAAGAGAGCAAGCTACTTCCTGAAAAACTGTGATGAGTCCTAGAGGGAGCATGTAGGGCTAAGGCAGGTTTGAAGTGGCCCCAATGGGAGCTCTTAGCTTGGAACTGTGTTTTCCATTTTTTAAAGCAAACTGTCCCTGATTGTAAACAGAAGCGTCTCCCAGAGTTATACATTTATAAGAGAGCAGGAGTTGTCTGGATTTTACGTTTGTCACCCAAAAGCCTGACATACGGGATAAAGAGTCAACTTGGAACTAGGAAGGCTTGAGGTTCAAGTCTTGCTTGTGACACATTCTATTTGGGGGATTCTGGGCAAGGAACTTAAGATTCCAGCTTTCACTGACAAAGAGTTCCCTCACCAAGGTGTTCTCTCTTCTGGAAAACTCACTCATCCAGGGTTATCCTAGCCGTTACTCATTAGTAAGCACTTAATTCTTATTCTTTCACTTTGTATAATACTACTTCCTTGGCGATAATGGCAAATCCAACCCAGAATCCACACAATTATATCTAAGTAAAAAAACCTTCCCTCTTATTTTCCATATTAAAATGGATTTATCATTGCCAATACCTTTGGACAGTTTACTTTATCTCCCTGAACTCAGTTTCTCTATTTGAAAAATGAAGTGGTTAGACTAGATGACTTCTGAGGTCCCTTCCAATTCCAAGATTCTCTTTCTTTGATCTTGGAGCATCAGCTCAAATTCAAAGAGTCTACATCCATTCTGATGTATCCAGAAGTCCACTCTACAGAAAATTGCCCATGCTATAAATTTCATGAGGCTATACTACAAAAAACATTGTTGCTTTTTTCTTTATCCATTCACATTTCTAAAATAAATCAACTGGAAAAGACAACATGGATTACTGTTAGAAGATACTATACAAAGATTGGATTATCTCCAAATGCTAATAATAGGGTGTATATGCATGAAGGAGAGAGAGAAAGAAAGAGAAAGAGAGAGCGAGAGAGAGAGAGAGAGAGAGAGAGAGAGAGAGAGAGAGAGAGAGAGAGAGAGAGAGAGAGAGAAAGGCAGAGAGAGAATAAGAGACAGAGAAAAAAACAATGCAGAGAGAAGAGAGGAAGGAAGGCAGAGTAGAAAAAGGAAAGAATGAAGGAAGAGAAATCTCAAAAATATGGAAGGGAAAATGATGCCTCCCAGGCCATTCTCCATCATTGCTGGATTTTTCCCCTCATTTGTTTAATTTAACAAACACTTATTCAGAGCCTGCCATGTGCCAAAATGCTGAAGGTTATAAAGATAAAAAAGAACCCACCCCTGCCCTCAAAATGCTTACATTCTCCTGGAAAGATTTGGCATGTGTGCAAGAAAGTAAATACAAAGAATATGCAAAGAACTTTCAAAAGATAATAATTAGAGAAATCAAGAAAGGCCACATATGGGTGGTGGTAGCTAAAATATTCTTTAGAGTAGGCAAAGGTTTGTCCCCCTTCTTCTTCCTAACACTGTGAATGATTGCCTACATGATTAACGAGCTTTTAACAGGCATTATCAAATGACTGGGACACCATCAAAAGTTCATGATGAGGATTCCAATAACAAAGCACTTTACCTGATAATCCCCAGGCTACTTGGAACTTGTCTTATGGGATCAGTCTAAAAATCCTTGAATTAAGAACTCCCAGAGTATAGATCAACACCATAAAGGTATAACGTTCCCAAGGAAGGCTGCTGATCTATTGTATTGATGATCCCAGAATAACGAGAATGGCTCATAGCCTGTGATGAGTACTGGGGACCTTGCATTCTCAATGAAGGACCATAGTAATTGCTCCATTAAAATGGTAACTGGTACACAGTAGCTTCATGCAACATAAATAACAGGCTTCTCATTGTTAAAAATAGCCAAGAAAATTAATAAGGCTAATTGAATGAGGTTGCTTTTGTTAAGATCTGGAATGAAGCCAGCCCGACCCAGGAAACGCAAGTTTATGACTGACCTGTCAGCCGACAGTCCATCCTTTACTCACCCCATTGTGACAAGACATCAAGGAAAGAGTGTGTGTGTGTGTGTGTGTGTGTGTGTGTGTGTGTGTGTGTGTGTAAGCAAGAGCATGAAGTACCCAGAGTAAGGCTCCAGGGAAGGAAGAAGAGCAAATCACTCTCACCATCCTAAATTCTAAAAAAAAAAAAAAAATAGAAAAACAACAATCAAGAAATTTAAGAGTTTCAGAGTCACCTCATTAATAGAGGATTTGGTGGCTGCAATTAATTTAATAATATAGGCATTGAGAAATGGGGAGGGGGGTCATTGTTCTTACTGAGATAAATATAGTCAAATCTTTCAAGAATAGCAGGAGAAAACAGGAAGAGAACAGAGAAGCTGACATTCACTTTTATGCAGTTTGTGGTTAATTTATTTTCAAATGTATAAATGCGTGCATCGGAATGGATGCTTAATTGCTAATATCTATTATTTATATACATCGCCCCACTTAAAACAGGATGAAAAAGCCTCACCCATGCAGATTTTGTAAAATGTGCTGCATCCATTAGCACAGTTCATGGTGTGTGCCCTGATGGGAATTTAACAGTCTCTTCACTGAACATCGTAGTCTATGTGCTACAACATCACTTTGTTGTTAAAATGTGCTTTTTTGTGTGGTCCCTCTCTAGAATAATGGAGAAAGTCGAGAGAACTCTCTCTATCTTCAGGGTCTTGGACTATCTCTCTTTCTGATTGCTAGGGCATCACTGGGGTTAATGAATGGAAGGATAAACTTGTTATTAGAAAACAGATTTTGTGTGTGTGTGTGTGTGTGTGTGTGTGTGTGTGTGTGTGTGTGTGTTTAAAGCCTGAGAAGATGCCTAATGGATGTGTAATTTTGAATTTGATACATGCTATCTAGGTGGAGGGGAAAATCATAAATATAAGGCACCTAAAAAGAATAGTCTTAATTACACCATGGCCTACTGGATAAAATGATTACATTTTCTACCCTGTAAATTTCATACAATTAAATGCAGCCGTGTCACCTTATAAAATGTTTCAATTTTATAATTATTTCAGTTCATTTACTCAGAAAAAAATAAAAGCACAAATTTACTCAGGATCACCCAAATCCAGTCATTCTAATTCTAAAGAACTGACTTAAAAGTTAGTTGTGCTTGTCTGAACTTAAATAGCTCTTGACATATTTAAATACGTATTACAATTGATAACATTGGGGATGATACACTGGTTACAGAAAGACACTCAATCACACTTTATTTATTCGTATTATATGCTAAAGAATTTTTAAAAAGAGAGAGAGAAGCCTTTGCCATTGTGTAAGGGGTGGGATAAGGATTTTATTCTTTTGGACTAGAAACTTTTAAGTTCTCAGGTTGAACGGAAACATCATAATCCTGCCTGGTGAAAATTCATCAGTCATCCTGGATATTTCCACACAGTAATAAACTAGTATATTAGGGCACATGATGGAGAAAATTCAGTTCTCACCTGTACAGATCACTCCCCACCACTCCAATCATGGCTTTCCTGGAGGCAGCCTCCATGTTTTTTCCCACCCTGGTTACCATCTCCAATGGTGCCGACATATTGCAAGGAAGTAATAAATACTAAGACTAATGGGTTACTGCCCCCAAAGAAACCCTTTTACTGTTGCCCACTGGATGTAGGAATAACACTGAGTAGCAGAAAAATAAAAAGGCAGGAAGCATTAGACGGTAGACAGCATACGGGTTGTCTAAAGTCATTGTCCTGGCTCACCTAAAGTTTACCAACACTAAGCATGGAAATAGAGAAGATGCTCCTAGTAAGTGAGTTATCCTTCTATATGGTTAGCTTTTAGGCATGCCCAGCCCTCCTCTCCTTAAAATTGATTATGACACCCTAGTGCAAACAGACCAAAAAAGGCAGGCAGGAATGAACTGCCTCCCCCTCACAAAAAAAAAAAAAAAAAAAAAAAAGAAAAAAGAATAAGGATGAAGAAAGGGTTAGGGAATGAGGTAGGATATGGGAAAAACCAGTGAGAATAATAGCAGGATTAATCAGAAGGGTCCTGGGGACCCCAGCTCTTTTCAGACTAAATTCCCCAGATGAAATCCATGTTACGACTTTTTCTGTCTTTACCTTTTTGCTCCCAGTAAATCTTTTTATGCAACCATAAGTGCATATAGTATCATCCTAAGCCTGGAACAAAGAGGACTCCATAGATTTCCATTCCAGTGATCTTAAATTGTATGCCCTAAAAGGAGAAGGGTGTAGAATAGTATGCTTGGACTCACTTGCTTCATGTGAAATGCTTTCATGGAAAGTGGTGGATTTAGAAATAGAAGAGCTGAGAAGAAATCTCTCCTGTGCTGCCCTGTATTAACTTGATCATAAGAACTAGTATCTTTGGGGATCAGTTTCTTCATCTGTAAAATGAGGGATTTGGACTGGATGAACTCTAACATCCACTTTGAGAATAAATCCAATCAAAAATCTACCTATACTTTATGTTTTAGTGAAGCCTAATTTTTATGACTCTTTAAAAAAAAAAGATGAAGAAAGAAAAGCATGCTAGAAAATTGCAGGGTTTCAAGCAGTCAAGATCATGAAGGCTTATAAGATCCATAACCCAGGAAGAAACAAAGACGTGTCCTTGACCAATTTTGGGAAAGAGGCTGGGATGGTGGCAAAGGACTCCAACCATGCATTTGTTTTTTATTAAACATTAAAGTCCCTTGAAAAAGTACAGCAAGAGGAAAGAAAATATCCTTGCTCTCAGGAAGTAAAACTCCATTTCTTTTTCCAGCAAGTTGCAAAATTTCCTCTGAACTACATATTTTACTTTTGTGCAAACAAAAACAGGCCATATGCAAAACGGTTTCCTCTGCTTGTGTAGAATTCCTTAATACTTCTTTTGAGAAAGCAAAGGCTGGAACATATTTTCAAGTTAGGAGAGAAATCTGTTTTCAATTCATTAATGCCGCCATGTTTACCCTGGGCAAGAGTAGCCACCTTTTACGACCAAATAAAAAAAAAAGACTAATTTAGAAACAGAGAAAACAAGTTCTATTCTCAAGTGCAAAATGGGGGAGGAGGGAGGGAAGGGGGTCTAAGGATAATTCTGCCAAAGGACACAGAAAAAAAATAACATTTAAAATAGGGTGTACATGTGTCCTGGAAGCCAAGACCTGAGAAGGCTGCCAGCTGCAGACAGTTTGGCAAAAGCAATCTCATCATCAGTGCTGAAAGTTATGGAATCCCCAAAGCTTTGTACCTTTGTCCTTCCGAGCAAATCCCTTCATTTCTCCCTGCCTCAGCTTCCTCCAGTGTCAAATGAGGGAAAAGCCCTGTTCTAAGTTCTGCCTCAGGTATAAATTTGTTTTCTTGTGTTTTTAGACATATATTAGTAATAACTCGTTATTAACAGCTAGTATGTGTATAATAATTTAATGCATGTATATATATACACATACATACACATAGGCACACAATTTACATATATACAGAATAAAATGTACATATTGTGATAATGAGATTAAATCCAAGAATGGGCAGAGTAGATTTAATCTCATTATCACAATATGCATATGGATATGAGCATTTGTACACATATGCCTGAAATTGTCATATAAATGCTACTTATTAAGCTATTATTTAACATTTTTATATTATCATGTACTATATAACATTATTGTGTATTATATTCTATTATAGTATACATATATTACCATATATGTATATATAAACAAATGTATATTATATGTATATATAGTTTGTACCCTTCTGGATATACTCCCTAAAACGCTGTGAAGTTGGTGCTTTTATTATTCTCATATTACATATTATGAAATTGAAATAGAGAGAAGTTAAATGACTTGTTCAGGGTCACAAAGGTAGGAAGTAAATAGAAATGGATTAAACAATTAAATGCTTTACAATTATTATCTTATCTTATTTTCTCAACAACCCTAGGAAACAGGTACTATTAGTATCATTTCCATTTTACAATTGAAGAAACTGAGGCAGACAGAAGTTAAATGTCTTGCCCAAGGAGCAGCTGGGTAGCTCAGTGGATTGAGAGTCAGGCCTAGAAACGGGAGGTCCTGGGTTCAAATCCGGCCTCAGACACTTCCCAGCTGTGTGACCCTGGGCAAGTCACTTGACCCCCATTGCCCACCCTGACCACTCTTCCACCTAGGAGCCAAATGCACAGAAGTTAAGGGTTTAAAAAACAACAACAACAACAAATAAATGTCTTGCTCAAGGCCACATAACTAGTAAGTATCTGAGATAAGATTAAATTCAGGTCTCCCTAACTTCAGTCCCAACACTCTATCTATCCACAGGATATACATATATTACATATATTATTATATATTGTATATATTTTTTTACCAAGAAAGGTTTTATTTTCTTATAGTAGCTTTGTTAATTGCACAAAATCATATATTATTTTGTCATTTAAACATTATCACACAATCCTATTCTAAATGACAAATGTTAATTAAAACAAAGAAAAAATAAAAATTCACAACCTTATTTACCTAAAGGGTTTGTCATTAAAAGGAGGGGAAAGGACACCAGCTGCTCTCCAAGGTTAAGTGACTTGCCTAGGATCACATATCTAGTATGGCCAAGAGGCAGGATTTTAATTCAAGACTTCTTGATTACATTAATACATCAGATCTTCCTGATTTCAGATGTCCAATGAGCTGTCCACTCGGATACCTCTTAAGAGAAAGGAAAGTCCAAGAGACAATCAAATTTAAATATCTTTAAATAGATATTAAAATTTATGACAATAGAGATAATGCATTGGTCACAGAAAGACACAGACTCACTTTACTTATTCTTACTATACATTATACAACTTTTTTTTTTTTTTTTAAAGAAAAGAACTGGTACTCAGTAGATTGAGAGTCAGGCCCAGAGAAAGGAGGTCCTGGTTTGAAGTCTGGCCTCAAGCATTCCTCAGCAGTGTGACCCTGGGGAAGTCACTTAATCCCCACTGACTAGCCCTTAGTACTCTTTTGTCTTGGAAACAATTACACAGTATTGATTCTAAAATTGAATGTAAGGAAGAAAGAAGGAGAAGAGAGAAGAAGGAGGAGAACAAGAGGGAAGAGGAGAAAGAAAGAAAGAAAGAAAGAAAGAAAGAAAGAAAGAAAGAAAGAAAGAAAGAAAGAAAGAAAGAAAGAAAGAAAGAAAGAAAGAAAGAAAGAAAGAAAGAAAGAAAGAAAGAAAGAAAGA
>NC_058130.1:35374141-35408831 GCF_016433145.1 Gracilinanus agilis | reverse complement strand
ACATATATATATATATATACAGAGAGAGAGAGAGAGAGAGAGAGAGAGAGAGAGAGAGAGAGAGAGAGAGAGAGAGAGAGAGAGAGAGATAATGGACACTTTAAAACTAGTTAGCTTGGGTAGTAAAATTCTGAATATCTTCAAAATGCTTTTAAGATCTGCACACAACAGTAAATTGTAAATGCAGGGTCATCATAAAATAACTTCATTGGTATTCCAAGATCCTGGCCTCAAGCATCTAAGGAAGGGGAGGAACTCACCTTGGAGTGGTTCATTTTGGCAAGGACCCTTGGATCTCTGGACCTGTTTTCCACACCAACAGGCCAGTCTTCTCATCAGCATTCTATGGGAGGATTATAGAACCATAAATTGTTTTTATCAGTCAACAATGATCCGGTCAACTGAAGGCATCCTGATGCTTAAACCTTTTACTTTGAGAGCTAGGTGAAATCCAAGGTCAGTAAGAGCCTGTCCTCCAGGCTATTGTTCCTGAAGCCTACTTAGGATGCACCTATAAAGCCATGACTTGAATGAATACAGTTTTCTTTTAACCCAATGTTTCCCAACAACCCCTTGGTTTCCTCTTTTGGGGCATCTTGCCAACATTGGAACAGAAAAACAACTGATTGGAATCGAGGATCTGGGTTAACATTCTGTATCTAATCCTATCTCATAATCTTAGGCAAGCCACTTAAATGTATGGGCCTCAGTTTCCTCATCTGTAAATTAAGAGATTTAGATTAAATGGCCTCTGAGATTGCTTTCAGCCCTAGAGCAGTGACACCAGGATTCCAGAACTCAAAAGCCAATCTGGCATAATAAACAAAGTGCTAGACTCAGATAGGGGGCAGCTAAATGACACAGGCCAACAGTCAGAAAAGCTCATCTTCCTGAGTTCAAATCTGGCTTTAGACACTTACTAGTTGTATGACCCTAGGCAAGTCACTTATTCCCATTTGCCTCTATATCTTCATCTATACAATCAGCTGGCGAAGGAAATGGCAAAACCACCCTAATATCTTTGTCAAGAGAACTTCAAAACTGGTCACAAAGAATCAGACATGAGCCTTAGTTAGGCAGAATGGTGTTCTAGTCCTATCTCTGACATGTGTAGTTATGGTCAAATCACCATTCACTGAGTCTCAGTTTCTTTATCTTTAAAATGAGGATAATGATTCCTGTAGTCCATAGCTATCTCATAGGGTTGATCAGACCCTCAAATAAAGGGCTAGAAAAAATGGCAGTCATCATGATTCTTATTTAAGAATTTCCCATTAAATATTTAAAATAAGTTGCTATTATTCTGAGCCATCTTCTTATAGTACTTAAACTGTTCATCATTTATAATCCAGTCCATTTGCTGGTTGCACTGAATTTTCAAGCCTCTAGTGTACTATTTAGTATAGCAACACAAGGCAATAAAGATCCATAATGGGGGCAGCTGGGTAGCTCAGTGGATTGAGAGCCAGGCCTAGAGACAGGAGGTCCTGGGTTCAAATCTGGCCTCAGATACTTCCTAGCTGTGTAACCCTGGGCAAGTCACTTGACCCCCATTGCCCACCCTTACCACTCTTCTGCGTTGGAGCCAATACACAGTTTTGACTCCAAGACAGAAGGTAAAGGTTTTAAAATAAATAAATAATTAGAATAAAGATCCATGTAGGCAAGACTTTGGGTAGGCGCAAGAGGAAGGATAAGCATTTATTAAGCATCTACTATATGCTTGGCATTGTGCTCAGTACTTTACAATACTATTTTGTTTTATCAACCACAGCCCTGGGAGGAAGGGAGGAAGGGAAGAAGGAAGGGAGGGAGTGACTATTGTTATCCCTAATTTACAGGTGAGAAAAATAAAACAAACTGAGATTAAGTGACTTTCTCATGATTTCTCAGCTAGTAAATGTTTGAGGCAGAATCTGAACGCATGTCTTCTTGACTAGCTGCCCTGAGTTCATGGAATATTGGTATTAGAAAGAATCTTTGAGAGCATTTAGTAAATATCACCCCTCTCATTTGACAGAAAAAGGAACTGAAAGTTAAAGAATTTGTTTGCTCAAAGACATGGAGCTGGTAATTGGATGATCTAGAATTCAAACTCAAGTTTCGTAGAGATTAATCGATTACTCTTGCTAGTCTACCATGCTGTAATCTAACAAGATGCAGAGATAATCCCATTGGTATTATTATAAGTGCTGAGGTTGACATCCTATGAAGTTATATTCACCACAGCAGCACCATTTAGTCTGTGGAGCTCTCCTTGGACATATGGGCTCTACAGAAGGTCTTCCAAACATTCAAAAGTCAAATAACCTTTTTAGGTGACATAATGGAAAGAGCAGTGAATGTGGAGTCACTTTAATTCAAATCCTACTCCAGACATTTGCTGGGAAAGTCATTGAACCTCCTTCAGCCTCGATTTCTTCCTCTTAAAATAGAAATAAAAATATATATCTCACGAGATTTGTGAAGATGAAATACATCAATATAGGTAAAGTGTCTTCCAAAACCCAACCTGCTACATAAATGCAAGCTCTTACATTTCCTAGGTTGCCAGCATCACCATCAGTCAAAAGCTTTTACTAAGCACCTATTCTGTGCCATGTACTAAGTAAGGCTTGGGAAATAAAGAAAAGTAAAAGATAATCCCTGTTCTCAAAGAGTTCATGATCTAATGGGAAAAATAACAAAAAAATTTCCAGGTAGAGACGAGCTTTATATATTATAAATCAGATAAAGATACCCTCAAATAGCTTCGTAGCACCAAAGGTGCATTTTCAGATCCTAAATTTGTTCCTTGTGTTCTAAAAGTCTCTGCCCTTATTTAATAATAAAGCAATTCTAGTAATACTATAGCATAATAAGAAAGATATATTGGTCACCTAGGAATGCCTTACCGTGAAGGGGAAGAAGGGTCAGTTTGTATTTTTCGGTATTTTTCCCTTGGTCCATAACTATGATTTCCTCAGTGTGAAAGAATTTCCTGGTATAGAATTTCACTTTACCAAATGCAGAATGGCACAATCATTACAAGTCACAAGAAATTCATGCAAGAAAGAATCATACAAAGAGTAATATGTACCTGGAATGATAGATACACCAGAAAGTTCTTTAAGGCCAAAGAAATTGGGAAACTCCTGGATGTTGGTAATATCTGCCCACTTACATTTCCTTACTTAAATTCCCTCAGGCAGCTTGGAAGAAAGTGGTGGATTGGAAACCAATGGATGGTGATTTCAATAAGAAAATTTGGGGAGTACTAAAGGCCAACAGGAAAAGATAACAGAGTTCAGATCAATTATAAAGAACAACTGAAGAATGTCAGTTCCAGAACACTAATGATGAAATAATCTTCGTCTTATTGGAAAAGATGGCGGATGATGGTTGAGGAAAGTTGCGTTCACTTTGTCACAGTATTTGATGTTGTTCAGTTATTCAAACTCTTTCTATGGGGTTTCCTTGGCAAAGATACTGGAGCCAAGAAAACCCCATAGAAAGAGTTTGAATAACTTAACATCAAATTTCCTTCTCCAATGAGTTCCCATTTTACCGATAAGGAATTGAGGCAAATAGGATTTAAGTGACTTACCTGGGGTCACACAGCTACTAAGTGTCTTAGACCCAATTTGAATTCAGATCTAATTCCAGGTCCAGTGCTCTATTCACTACACCACTATTTAGATAATTATACTTAATTTTATGGTTGATGTAAAACAGAAGTTCCAAACACTTTTGGTATGCCATGGACTACTTTGGCAGCCTGGTGAAATCTACAGATTCCTTCTTAGAATGGGTCTTTAACAACTTTGAAAGACTTTAGAACTCCATCAATGCAATGAAAAATCATTATTCCAGAAGCCTGAAGATAAAACATGCCTCTCACTTCCTGCCAAAGAGGCGTTGAACTTAAAATGCAGAGAGACATAAATTTTGGGGCACGGCCAATGTAGAAATGTGTTTTGCTGGACTACTCATATTTATGATGAGGGTTTTCTTTTACTTTTTTTTTCAATTTTTTTTTCAATTGGGAGGAAGAGAAGGCTTTAGGAGGGGCAGATTTTGAATGCATATAAAAATAAATTTCTTTTTTAAAAGAATCATACTTTTAAATTCATAGAATTACAAAGGAACCCAAAGGTTACTAAAAAGAGATGCAATTTTTTTTCTCTCATTCAAGTTAATAGATTCCCTGAAATCTCTCAGGGGCTCAGGTTAAAAACTTCTGTCATGGGGTGGGGGGAAGCACTATGAAGATTTATTGACAAGGGATCGTGTTTTTGAAATGCGTCAATACAAACATGTTTTAGCAATTTTTGCCCGGGGACAGTCCTGTCAAAGTGTCTATCTCGCCACTGAGTAGCATGGAGAGAATCTGGCCTATTTGCAATTGGATCCCAATTCAGAAACAGAGTATTGATTTTCAGCCAATTCTCTATAACCCAAAAATTTATTATTCATTCATTCAACAAATTTATAGTGAGCCTCTATACATACATGGCACTGAATTAGGTATCTTGGACTATTCAAAGTGGAATGATCAGTCCTTGTCCCCAAGAACTTTATAATCTTAGTCCTAAAGATAACAAGCCAATATGTGACTACATGGCGTGGAAGAATTTGACAAATGTAACCAGAGTGGAACAGGCAAGAAATATTAGAAAGCATAGAAGAATGAGATGACAATTCCTCCCAAGAAAATAAGGAGAGGCTTTATAGGAGAGGAGATACTTGAGTTAAGTCTTGAGAGATCAGTAGTAATAGCAATAATTATGAAGACCTGAGTTCAAATCTAGTCTCGGACACTCACTAGCTATGTCACCTTGGGTAAGTCACTTAATCCTTTTCGTCTCAGTTTCCTTATCTTTAAAAAAAATGAGCTGGAGAAAGAAATAGCAAACCACTCCAGTGTCTCTGCCAAGAAAACTCCAAATGAGGTCAAGAAGAGTCAGACACAACTGAATTGATTACAAAAAAGATTATGGAACACATACACATCGGAGAATAATGAAAAATGAGGCTAAAAAATAATTCAGAGTCCAGTAGGGAGTGGGTGGGATAGACAAAAGAGGGGAAGGAAGCCATGGGGACCTATTGATGGTTTCTGATCAAGCAAGTGCTATGATTTACTGCTGCTACAGGAAAATGCTCTTGGCACTTCTGAAGAGTGAATTGAGGAGAAAAAAAGACTATTGGAAAGGAATTTTGTTCAAACATCATTTCAGTATCACAGGCATGAGATAAGACCCTGAATACGGGTGGTAGATAGTAGGAATGTCTAGGAAGGAACAGATGTGAGAGATATTTTAAAAGATCATTAGTCCTGGGCTTATTTTAAAATTCAAAGATCCCTACTGTCTACCGCATATATGAGTCACGAAGTCATCATCTTCATTAGGGAAGAAACTGGTGGTGGGGGTTGGATAGGGGGACACCTATACTGCAGTTGGAAAGTCTAGGTATATTTTTAGCGACATTAAGCTAGTCTTCTGCAGCTCTGCACACTGATGCAATTCCAACATAAAACATAATCCATAATATTCCAGAGGAACAAATCCAATTCTTAGTCATATAAATTTTCATATAAGTCCATCACAATTCATTCCAAAAACATCTCATTCTCTTTGAAAGCTGAAGCTGGAACAAGGGGTAAAAGAAAGTCATTTCAAACGGCTTTGGAATTTCCAGAGATGCTAAATCTAACTTGCCTATATAGTACAGGACCAATCCCCCAAACGTTAAATCAGAGGCAAAGCACTGCACCCTTGAAAAGATATATTCCACAAAAGTTTATCATGGTATATTAAAGTCCAATGTGAGTTATTACTGACCAGATCTGGAACTGATGTCTCCCTTTGATTGCCCTAGCTAGACCGCAGTTAAGTATTTTCCAATGAGATATATATTTCCCCCTTTTCATCTGCCTTTTTCTATTTACAATAGAGTGAAGAATAATAGTCAAGGGTTTGAACAAAAGGCAGATTCCATTCCCCGGGACCCCAAACTGTATTTCTGAAACCCTAGAAATTCTGGAAAGATGAGAGCAGACTTATAGTCCTATAGGAAAAATCTAATGAAATTGTCTACAATACCCTTTTAATAAAGCTGGAGAACATCTGGTGGAGGATATTTAGAATGGTGAAGGGCCTTGAGACCAGACTATGTGAAGACTGATTGAAAAATGATATTTTAAGCATTTACTGTAGTCCAAACATTATACTGTAGTCCCTGCCCTTAAGAAACCTACATACTTTTTTTTAACCCTTACTTTCTATCTTAGAAACAATACTAAGTATTTGTTTCAAGGCAGAAGAGCTGCAAAGACGAAGCATTTGGGGTTGTGACTTGCCCAAGTCACAAAGCTAGGAAGTCTCTGAGGCCAGAAATAAACCCAGGACTTCCCACACCTGGCTCTTTATCCACTGAGCCACCTAGCTGCCCCAGGAGCTTATTTTCCAATAGGAGGTAATCTATAAAGAGGTCTGGTGACCAGGGAGAGATGTTTTGGTTTGGAAAGTTGTAGGGAAAATACTCCAAAAAGGAGGGGTACAAGGAAACAAAACAACCCCTCCTCTACCTCCATTGTCCAATTCTACACACACAACTATGCCAGTTAAGATCTAGGAAGAGTAATAGACTAGGAAGTAATTGGGAAATCCAAGCAGAAAAGAAATGAGATTTTCTTTTTGAGTCTAAGGAGAAGAATAGGACTTAGACTTATGCACTAGGGAAAGGTCTGACCTGTAACTATTTTCTGGGCCAAGGAGTAATGATATAGATCCAGCAGGAATAGAGTCTAATTGTATAAAGAGCAACCAAAGGGTCCAGACTACAGCTATAGGACTCTAACCCAAGAGCTAAGTTGCTGATCCAGCATGAACTTAGAAGGGGCCCTGTAGAAAGTAAGCTCCTGGGGCACCTAGGTGGTTCAGTGGATAAAGAGTCAGACCTGGGAGGTCCTGAGTTCAAATCTGGCCTTGGACGCTTCCTAGCTGTATATCCTGGGCAAGTCACTTAACCCCATTTGCTTAGAGCTTATCACTCTTGAACCTTGGAACCAGATCCTGTAATCCTGGCCCGAAGCCATATATTGGCCAAGAATCAGGCATGTAAGCTGTGTAGCACTGATCTTGAAGTGAGGTCACAGATTCTACTCTTAGCCAAGTCTGAAGCATACCACTGAGTGCCCAGGGAAGGGAGTTCAGATTGGGGGAGGAGGTAGTCTTACACACCTGTTGATTTTGACTTAAGAAATCTCTGAACTAGTTAATGATGACTAGGGTCAGTAATAGTCTACTGGAAGTTCAACCGGAGAGTGGTCTACAATTGTGTTGCTGAGACACAAACTGTTGACAGGAGATTATATAACTCAGACTAACAGAGTTGGTTACAATAGTCTGATTACAAGCATAACCCTAGATTAGATTCTTTAGGATGGATGCACACAGAATCTATCGATCCCCATCCTGAGATACTTGAATACCATAGCACCCAATGTTAAGACAACAAAAGGACCATGGAAATTACAAAACAAGAAAAACCAAGACCTCAAAATTCATTCCACAAGCTTATAGGACTGCATGACATGATTCCCCAAAAATAAAATGGAATGAATAGAAAGTAATGACTCCATGAGACAAGAAACATAAAAAGCAAAACACTGAAAACATGGAAAAATGTCAAGGATGCTTATTGAAGACCAAGGAGAAATAGAAAAAAATGGTCAAAGGAACTAGAGATGTTTCACCTGGAGAAAGGAAGATGTAAAGTAAGAAGGTCATAGAAATGATGCTTTCTTTAAGGATGGGAAGGGCTGCCATGCAGTCCTAGATTTGTTTAGTTTGGTCACAAAGGACAAAACTAGGAGGAAGAGGTAGAAGTTAGAAGGGGTGAACTTCAGATTGATGTTAGGAGAAACTAAAAATGAGAGCTTGTGAAATGATTTTTATGAGTCAGGAACATAGACAACTACCTGTTAGGCTAGAAAAATTTTTGGAGTAATAACCAAACTGGCCATATTCTGGGAAGCACATTATCTTTCTAGTTGGGGCTAGTTTGTCCCTTCTTCTTTTACCAATAACCAGATAACTTTTAGGGTCAACTGCTTTTTAATTTATAATCAGCCAACAAGAGGACTGGGGAAGTTGCTCCCAGTCAGTTATACACTCTTATCTTACACAAATACCATATAACACTATAGGATGCTGTCAGACAACCATGAAGCTCTCTCTGGATCTCTTGCTGCTTGATGGTTCTCATACCCACTTACTCAGGCATTCTGTAGACCAAAATGGTTTTCTCTTGGGGTTTGGTACTGATCCTAGATATAGACATGGGAGTGTAGTCAGAGCACATCTTGTACAACCCTCTCATGTTATGGATGAAGAAAAGAGTTATAGGAAAATCTAATTAAGTACCTTAGGTTGTATGACTAGTAATGACCAGTACCAAAACTGGAACCCAGATCCTTTGGCTAACTCAATCCTTCTCATTAACCTGGTGTTTGGCATCAGTTGTCCAGGTGTGTCATTTTTCATCTGGCCTCATTCTACTCTAAGAAATCTCATATCATTCATCTCAAGCCCCTTTGTGTTTTTGATCTACTCAAACCTCTGTGGGTAGTTTGAATATACATTTAACTAAATTAATTTTTTTTAAAAAACAGAAGAATAAATGAGGGTCAGCATCAAATCTCATTCAGTCATACAAAAGCTTAAGTCTCCCAATCCTAGCCACATTGTTCCATCGCACCATTCCCCATCCTGTCCCTCCTACATGAATAGGAGCAAGGAAGTATAACTGTAACCCACTTTCTCCCTAATTCAGAAAAATATGACATGTGGAGTGTAGTTCCAAAGACCCATCTCACTGCATCAACAAACCCTATTTGGATCTGGCTAAGTACTTAGTCTTTCAGCATCTTAACCCAAGTGAAAAAGCTAGAGGGCATGGTATAAAAGCTCTATCCCAAACGTGAATCCTTCTCTTTTAGCTCTTTACTTTCAGAAGTCCCCAGTCTCCTTTGATGGTAGCATGCACTCCATTTTCCTATTCCTAATTCTGGTGACTAATTAGGAAAATGAAATTGGATGGCACATCCTCAGGACCTACAGAAAGGGCTATTCTATCTTCAGCAAAGAGGTCTCCCAACTCGACTCAGGTCTGATATTTTCTTGAAGCAGTACCACAAAGGGATCTCCTGTGCAGAAGGTCAGAGGTGAATGATTACATACTAGAAAGGTTATAAAAAGAGTTCAGGGTCAAGTACATGCTGATGGACTTTGTAGGTGCCTCCCAACTTAGAGATATGTGATTGGGAGTTGTGAAGAATAGAATAAAAAAACTAATTTTAAAATCAAAGGACCTGGTCAAGTCCAAATTCTTTTTATCTGTGTGACCTTAGGCATCTTTAATCTCTCTACAACTCAGTTTCCCCATCTGTAAAATGATGGGATTGGTCCTTAGCACCGGGGAGGATAGGGAGTCAGAGTAGAGGGCAGTATCTAACATCCATCAATTCTGTGAATAAGCCATGAAAAGATTGTTGTAAGACCTTCCTCCTTAGACAACCTGGCATCGATTACTCCAGAAGACTGAAGATAAAAGCAAAGCTAGTTTATACTTTGGCAAAGATTGTTTTTAAATTACTTGATTAAAACCTAATAGACTCAATGTTGGATTCAACTTGGCCCAAATGGTCTTACATGACCTCTATTAGTAATGACTGAATTTAATTCAGCCTGCATCATGCTGACAGGGACAAGGGCCCCCCACAAGATCATGGCGGGAGCCCTGCAAACCGCTGGTCTTAAATCCTGACTTCTAGTATTCATGCAACAAAACAGTGGTCTGCAAGGACAAATGAAGGAGGCTAAGGTTACCCAGTATGCAATAGCAATGCATGCAAGAGCTGGATCCATAGAAACACAAATGTGGCAAACATGGCAGAGGCATGTTATCAAATGGAGACATGAAGAAGTGAGAAGTGATCAATAACAACTCTTATCACAGATCTTATTCCCATTTTACAGATGAGAACATAGATTTTCAAATTAGAAAGCCTCTCACAGGCCATCTTGACCAAATCCCTAATTTTTGAATAGGAAACCGAAGTCTAGAATAATGGCTTGCTCAAGGTCATGTGGATGTTACTTAACAGAAATTGGATTTGAATCAAGGATTCTAAATCTAGCACGATTCCCACTGTACCAAACTTGTCTTCAAAATCAAGACAGAGCCAGGTTAATGACTTGCCAGAGATCGTCAAGGCAGTAAGTAGCAAATCCAGGAATTGACCTCAGATTCCATAATTCTAAATATCACACTATTTTCAATATACCAAAATCCTCTTAAAACTAAATGCTATGTTCATGGTCATAAAGCTAGTCTATGAAAGAGACATGATTTGAACTCAGCCCTTTTTGAATCCAAGTCCAACACTCCCTCCTCCCTGCCATGCTGTAAGGATGACAGACAACAGATGTACCTCCTAACTCACAGATTAGATCCCACAGGACCACAAATAGCCAACCAGGAGGCCAAAAACTCAGTGGGATGCGCCAATAATCTGGTTTTTTGGACAGAAATAGAAATGCCTGTCAGCACCAGGCTAAGATGTGTTGGCAGACCCTCACGGTACTCTGTAGGTGGGGCTGACTTCAAAAGCCACCACTTGCAATATTCAGTAAGCATTCAGAGCTTCATTATGACTTCAGCTCTGCAGAACACATGTAAGCCCCTCTGAATTGGGGTGTTTTCTTGACCTGGCCCTTTTAATCAATTATACCTTCTGTTGCCATTTGCTCAGCACACCCATTTATGTTCCTTCCACTTTCCCATTCCCGTGTTACTAGTCAAATCTCCTGCTATTGGAAACTGGTTTGAACTTGATAAATACTTCCTGTCTGCCTTTACTCCAGATTTTCTCTCCCTACCACTAACATGGACAAAGGTAAACCCAAGATGCTAATTTCTGGTATTCCATCTCCCATCACTGGCTCAGCTTCACCCTTGATTCTTTCCCCTTCTTCACTTTTCTCTCCCATCATCCAATTCTTTTTTCAAAAATTTATTGATTCCAGAATCACATGATCTCCCTGATCACATCATCTCTGTCCACTGCTATGGTCACCCCTAGTTCAGGCTTTCATCACTTCTTGCCTTTGGCAGTAGCCCCTTAAATGCTCTCCCTGATTTCAGACTCTCCTTTCTGACCAACCTCCTCTACCTGGTTGATTCATTAATTTTCCTAAAGCAAAGTTCTGAACCTGTTCAAGAAACTTCCATGTCTCCCAATAGCCTCTGGCAGAAAATACAAACTTCTCAATTTGGCACTTAAAACTCTTCACATTCTGGCTTCTCCCTGTCTTTACAGCATTTTTCTTCACATCTCTCTCCCTTATGCAGTTTCTATTCCAGCCTTACTGGCATATATGGCATTCCCTGTACATATTACATCTCCTGCTTCTGTATCCTTGCTCAGGATGTATACGATGCCTGGTACACGCATGCCATCCTCAGATTTGCCTCTTAGAAAGCCGAACTCTCTTCAAGGTTCAATTCAGATGTCATTCTCAATTTTGGTATTTTTTCTGAGAGCCACCAACACCAGCAGTTGTCAGTGCAATGCCAAACAGCTTTATCTACAATTATCTATATGTACATATGGCTTTAGACTATCACCACCAGCCTTCCAAGACAATATAAGCCCCCTCAGGACAATGCTATTCGTTTTTACCTTTCCAGCCACTGAATCTAGCAAGTTTTCTAATGGGTTTTGTGTAATCAAGCATAAGATGTGGTATCAGAGGTCCTGAGTTCAAATCCTGTCTCTGCCACAAAGTATCTGTGTAATTGTGAATAAGTCGCTTAACCTGTGTGGCTTCCAGTATCCCCAACTGTAAAATGAGACCCTTGGATTAGATGAATTTGGTGGTCCACTTCAAATCTATATCTGTGATCCTATAATCTGATTAGACATGGTTTCATCAGTGTGAGGACCTCCTATTTAGAAAACTCCCTCCATCAATACAGATCAGCGACTCATTTATCCTAGAGAATTACTTGGGTCACTGAGAGCTTAAATGCCTTGCTGAGGGTCCCACAGCCAAGTCAAGTTGAGTCAATAAGTATTCATTAAAAACCCAATATTTCCCAGGTTAAATGCCTGGGAAAGAAAGAAATACAAAACTATGCCTTCCCCTGAAGGAGCTCACAGTCTAATGGGGGAGATGATATGTACCATGGAGAAGACACCTACTTATCCACAAAACACACACGGGATAAAATGGTGGGGAGTCTCAGAAGGAAGGCAATAAAGCCAAGGAGAACTCAAGAAAAGCTTCTCATACAACAAGGGTTCGGCAACCTTTTTGGTCATGAGAGCCATAAACACCACATTTTTAAAAATGTAATTTCATGAGAGCCGTACAATGATCACAGTGTGCCTCCTGTAACAGCACCTGAAAAAAAAAATGGACTTTATGGCTCCTGCAGAAAGAGCCATATCTGGCCCTCGAAAGAGCCAGATATGGCTCGAGAGCCATACGTTTCCAACCCCTGTCATACAAGGTAGAGCTTCAGCTAAGACGTAAAAACCCAGCAGGGAAGGCAGAAAGTAAAGATGAGGACAGAGTGTAGTCCAGAAATGAGGACAGAGTGTAGTCCAGAAATGGAAGAGATCCTTGTACAAGTATATTTGATCCTAGAAACGGTATCTTCTAGGTCAAGTTATCTATCGTCTTGTACACAGTAGGCACTTCTCAAATTGATCTGAAATGAGTTTTTTGAGATGAGAACTGAAATGAGACTTTGAAAAGAGACTGAAATGATCTGTGCCCTCATAAAAAGAGCAGCGATTAGACGGAATGAATGATGGAATGGACTATCTTTGTCCTCTCTCTGTATTGCTAACCGTTCCAGTGAAAATGAAAAACTTCAGCCCCAAACCTGGATATTTTGCATACACAACTCCACTATTTGCAAAGCTTTGGGTCTCAAGTTTTCCTCATCCCATATAGATATACTCAGTATGTCCTGGGGGCTTGGGGAGGGCAAGGCACCCTTAGGGAACAAAGATGGCTCAGAAACACTCAGGAAGAATGTCTTGTTAACATGGGAACTTTTCCTCCCTCATATTACTCAGCAATTAGAGAGGTAAATAAATCTTTATTCTATTTTGTTTTTGATTCTTGCCCAAAAAGATTTTTTCTGTTATCATATCAAATACTTAAATAACTTCCAAATCATTCCACTACCAAAGAAATGTGAATGAGGTTGTTTTTGTTTTTGTTTTTTTTAACAGAGAAACCCATGTAAAATAAAGTTAAACAAAAGGGGAAATAGATCTTCTGGAAGAAAAATTAGAATTTTTCCATATTTTTTTTCTTCTTAGGACATGTAAAAATCATTTTCTAGCAGAAATCAGTATTCTTATAAGGTATACCTTTCCCCTCCATGTTTGACAGCTGGAAAAAGTGAAGAATGGAGGCATAAGTGATAGTCTGAAGATTGAATTGCAACTCCATTTTCATTGTTGTACATACATTGCTCTCCCTCTAAATTTTCCCCTTGTCTTCTTTCTGCAACTTTTTGTACTGGCCTCAGTTTCCTCATTTGGAAAATGATTCATGTTATATTTAATGTCTTCTAAAATCCCTGGAAGCTCTAAATGAGAGGCAGCAGAGAATGGTGGATAAAGAGCTTTTGTATTTGGAATGAGGAAGACCTGGCTTCAAATCCCATCTCAGACAAATACTACTGGTGTGTCCTGCTCCACCTCACTGAAGCCAGCCACTTAAGTTCTCTGAGTCTCAGGTTCTGCAGCTGAAAAATGGGGATAATAATATTATCTTAGTTATGAGGATCAAATGAGCTACTGCAAATAGATCAGTACTCTTAATGGGTAGGGGGTTTCCTACAGAGATAGAGATTGCCTTTCAAAAGTTCATCAGAGGGGGCAGCTGGGTGGCTCAGTGGATTAAGAGCCAGGTCTAGAGACAGGAGGTCCTAGGTTCAAATCTGGCCTCAGACACTTCTTATCTGTGTATCCCTGGGCAAATCACTTAACCCCCATTGCCTAGCCCTTACCACTCTTCTGCCTTGGAACCAATACGTAGTATTAATTCTAAGGCGGGAGATGAGGGTTTTAAAAAAAAGTTCATCAGAAGTGGTCAGTCCCATCATCCTGAAGACCTTCCTCAATTTGTCCTGACATTGAGAGGGTACCCACACAGCATTCTGTCAGCCGTCATACTTATCACATGACCAGCCCATCTTTTCCTCCTATCATATAGTCCCTTGAAAGGTATTTTCCTGCTGTTTTTATTCTTTCGAAAATGAAGAGATAATGTATATAAAGTCTTTGCAACACTTAAGAGGCTATATAAATGTGAGTTGTTATTATTAATAAGTCTATGATTCTATTATAAACTACTTTGTATCCCCAGACCTTAGCTTAGGGTCCAGCGCATAGTAGAAACTTAATAATTGCTTGTTCACTGACTGAGAAAATTCAAAGGTCAGAATGGTGTTGAGAGTATCAAAGGAGCCTAAAAGAATTAAAGGAATTATTTCAGACTGGCTGATGGTGAGTACCACTTAACTTACTGGTGTCAGGAGGATGAGTTAGTTCCCAATACAGAGAGAGGGAATAAATTCCTCTTTCTCCCAAGTGCCATCGCTCAATCAATCCATCAACAAATATTTATTGAGACCCTCCTGTTAGCCTGGCACTGGGAGAGGTGCTCTCATTTGGTTCTCCCTTTGGGCGCCAAAGTTGCCAAAGAAAATGCTTCCCAGGAAAGTGAATCAACCCCAAATCAGACATCCTGAGCCCCATCTCCAAATGATGTAGCTTCAAAAAAAAAAAAAATCTGGGCTAGCAGACACTGAGCCTCCATCTGGTTTTCCTCACAGCCACTAAAGACTGGGAAACTCTTCAACATGACTTCCAAAAGAAGGTTGTGAATTTGCCATAGACCGTTTGTAACATTTATTCTCTTTCTCTTCAATTCAATGCAAATCAGCAAGGATTTATCAAGTGTCTACTTTTTCAAGACTTTGTATTAGGGGGCTGAGGATACAAGACCAAAAAAGAAATGGTTGCCACCTTCAAGAAAGTTATATTCTACTGGGGAAGGGGAATCCAATATTTACACAGATAAAGACTTTCAGAGAGAGCTAACAAAGAGGAATTGGGGGAGGGTGTTGGGAAAAGCCTAGGTGATGGGTATTCAGACCTGGCCTTGACTGTAGCTAAGAATTTCAAGAAGTAGAGGGGAAAAGAAAGTACTCCCGGTCTTAGAACCAAAATGTCATGGACCTGGAACAGCGGAGAAATCATGTTGGCTAGAACACAGAGGGCATAAGAGGGAGGAATGGGGAACTACCATGGAAACACAGTGGAGACAAACTGGGAAGAGCTCTAAATGTCCAACGAAGAGTTAATATTTTATCCTAGAGCCCTGATGGCAAACCTATGACACACATGTCAGCACTGACATGCGTATTCATTTTCGATGACATGCAGCCACGAGTGGCCACATACAGAGAAGTATGTTATTTAAACTATAAATATTGTGAAATTATGATTTTTTTTCTCAAAGTGACACACCACCTGGGTTATGCTTGGTTTTTTGGTGAATTTTGACACACCAAGCTCAAAAGGTTGCCCATCACTGTCCTAGAGGCAAGGGGGAGCCACAGTAGCTTGTTGAGGAGGGGAAGGATATTACATTGAGGAATACCTCTTTCTTAACTAAACAAAGGATACTTTGAAGAAGAGAAAGTGAATAGACAAGGCTATTCTATCTCTAAGGAATTTGTTTAGTTTTTAAATTAGTCGTAAATTAGCAGGTGGAAAGGTCATGTTCTATTTACTGGACATTTCTGAACCATTGAATACCACTTATGTTTTGAGTCATTGTGTGTGTTCATCTTTAAACAGGAATCTCAATATTTAATGTCCTGACTCTACGCAGAGCCATTGGGGGCTAGGTACTATACCCTATCCAGGTCAGTAGTAAAGAAAGGTCTGACTGACAGTCAACTGTCAAATTTTCAGGGTGAATTGTCTCTGAAATGTACAAACACTACAAATCAAGGCCAGATTTATTGTAGTTTTCTCGATTGTCTAGACTTAGAAAAATAAGAGAAAATATTAATGATGCCAAGTGAACAAAAGTGCGTCATGTACACTGTGTTTATCCTAGAGGTTCTCTTGTTAACTACTTACCAGCCCATTCCTGCAAAGATATTTCTTCTATTATTATAATTGGAGGATCAAAGGTTTAAAGACTTGGGTCTAGATCTTGAAGAGACCCTCCTATCCATTGCCTTGGCAGCTGGGTGGTGATAGAGTGCTGTGCCTGAAGACAGGAAGAATCATCTTCAAACCTGGCCTCAGATACTGTGTGTCCCTGAGCAAGTCATTTTACCCTCTGGCCTCAGTTTCCCCCTCTGTAAAGTAAGCTGAAGAAGAAAATAACAAACCACTCTAGTATCTTTGGCAAGGAAAACCCAAATGGGGTCACACAGAGTTGGACATGACTGAAAAACGACTGAACAAGACAACCAATACCCATATTCTACGATTGAAGAAATTATGTAAGGTGATGCAGGGAATAAGGAAGAGAGCTGAGATTAGAACTGAGACCTCCTGTCTCCAAATTCAGGATTCTTTCCATTATACCAGAGGCAAAGCTGTTGGCATTAAGGGATAATTTCCCTTATCTGTTTCCACACTGATGAGGGTGTTGCTACTTGCAGCTTTGCTCATGAACTGAGCCAACAGCATGTTTTAGCTATAGTCCATGGTTCTGACTTCCAGACAAGCAGTATTCTCAAACTAGGAAGAGTATTAAAATACCCATCAGTCCCTGAGTCCGCTGGGCCTGGATCCATCAATGTTTTTGCTTCTGGAAGACTTATGAGGGCTCCCCGGAACTTCTTGCCATGGACAGCAATCCCAGAGGAGTGAAAGCAAAGAAGTCTCTGCAGCTTTCATTGTCATAATTAGTACAACCTGAGGGTCCTGCAAAGTCCACAAAGAAAGAAAAAAGGAACCTACATATGGACAAAATAGCTTTGCAAGACCCTTATATTAGGAACATGCAGAAGTCCATCAAAACTAATTAGCAAAAGGCAAGTACCATGAATAATTTCTTAGTGATTATCCTGTAACCAATCTTTGCGGTTTTAGGAACTCCTCAAAGTGATGAAGACCATTAACAGCTCTGAGGACCTAAGCAGCTTCAGCAGCTGCTCACACTATAGCAGTTGGAAGGCCAGAGTATTCACGTCTCAGGATTTGATTAAAGGTCTAGGCCACTGGAGGCCACAGAGGGATGATCTGCCTTCTTTTCATAGAAAGAAAACAGCAATGATCTCTTCACTCAGCTACACTCAGGATGGACAAATTCACCTAGGAATACTGAGGGACAAACCACCCAGACAATTGGCTTAGCAGGGAAGGCCTGGAAGAAAAGATGAGAGGATAGACCTCCCTTTTTTTGCAGAAGTGAGGGGCCTATGGGTACAGAACAGTGCACAGCTCCTCCAACTCAATGGATGCACTAATCAGTTTGGTTGAATTGCTTTTTATCCTTTTTTTAAATTGCTTTTTATCCTTTTATTCTTTTTTCATTTTTTGTTACAGAAGTAGTCTTAATGAAGATATGGTGATATGGAAACAAAAGAGATCGATAAAAAGTAAACAGAATGATCAGGCTAGAAAGGAGAGCCTCGTAATAGCAAATGATTAACAGAAGGTTCTCCTAGAAGAAAGCAGGAGAAAAACTTTAGAGGAAGGAAATTATCCAGTCACAGGGGAAGAAAGGTCTATGGGTAACGATTCAAGTAAAATGGAGTCATACCTTTGCTTGAATTGCCAGGTAAAACAGAGGTTTTTAGCTGGTGACTTTCAATTTTGACCATGGGGAAAAAAGCTCACCCAACTATTATAATTTCTTATTTAGAGCTCTTAACACATAAAAATTCAAAAACAGAATTACTTCTTAGTCCCTTGAAATTGCATTAGCATTCATCAATTCATATTCAACAAATATTTTTTGAAACTCCTTCTATGTGACAGACACTATGCTAGGTTCTCATGATATAAAAACAAAAATTAAAACAGCCCCTATCTTATGGAAGGTTGTGTTCATTTTGAGGAAAACACCACACAGACAGACAGACCGATACACACACACACACACACACACACACACACACACACACACACACTCACACATGCACACAAATTTTTGCTTGCTCAAAGTTACGTAGACAATAAAATTCGGGGTTAGAATTTGAATCCAGAACTGCTAACTAGAGTTAATAGTCCTTTTACTGTGACAAGCTGCTTTAAAATTCCCTATACCTAAGCAAATTAGCACATGTTCTCTAACTGAAAGCCTGGGCTACTGAGAGGTTAAAGGATTCCCCTGGGGTGCCATAGTAATTACATGTTAAAGGCTGGACTTGAATCTGTGTCTTCCTTGCTCAAAGGCAGGCTACTTATCCACTACAACATGCAGTCTTTCCAAACTAAAATATTTTAATGTAAATAAAATTAATGGGGGGGGGCAGGGAGGAGGTTCTACCAAAAAGGAAGCTTCTTAATTCCTGTCCTCCCAAAATTGATTTTGTATTCATTTTGTGGATAGAGATAGATACATTCATGAACAGGAAGATAGATAGACAGACAGACAGACAGACAGACAGATAAATAGCAGGCAGAGAGGTAGAGAGACAGAAAAACAGAAAGAAAAACTACAGACAGGCAGATAGGCAGACATAAATATTTAGATAGATAGATAGATAGATAGATAGATAGATAGATAGACAGATAGACAGATAGATGAGTAGATAGATTGACAGATACAGACATAGAGATAGATAGATAGATACATACATACATACATACATACATACATGGCTAGATAGATGGATAGACAGACAGACAGACAGATAGATAGATAGATAGATAGATAGATAGATACAGAGATACAGAGGTAGATACAGAGATATAGAGATACAGAGATGGATAGACAGACAGACATATACATACATATATACACAGATGGCTAGATAGATGGCTAGACAGACAGATAGACAGACAGACAGACAGATAGATAGATAGATACAGAGATACAGAGGTAGATACAGAGATAGATACAAAGATAGATGGATAGATAGATAGATAGATAGATAGATAGATAGATAGATAGATAGATAGATGGATAGAGAGATAGAGAGATAGAGAGATAGATAAATAGATATTTATCTTAATGCTGCCTCCTCCAATGAGATGTATTTTCCTTAAGGACAGGAACTCTTTTTTATTTTAGTTTTGGCATCCCTAGTGCCCAGTGCAGTCCCTGGAACATAGTAGGGTCTCAATAGATGCTCAGGAGAGAGAGAAAAGAGACAGAGACAGAAGAGAGACACAGAAAAATAAAGAAATAATGAGAGGAAGGAGGGAGAGTTGGAGGGAGATAGAAAGACAGACAGGGAGAAAGAGAGATGAATAGTGAACTCTGAAAATTCATTCATAATGAACTTCAATGAAGATGGGAGCTCAGTCCCTCTGGCCCTAAATTAGAGAGAAAGCCAGCATGGAGGACTTTCATACCACCTCCTGTTCCTTAGGGCTTTCTGAGATTTATGTTTGAATTAAATTGAGCTCAAGTGAACCTCCTTCACATTTGGGGGCTTTCCCATAAATTAAACCCCATGAAATAATAGAGAACAAGGTAAAGTCTCTAAAGCTTAATCTTCATTGGGAAAATGAAGTGATAGACAGCAGACTCAGCTGCCCTTCGAAGAGAGTTAGCTGCCCTCCAACCCAACCTGCTTCCTGTCCAGCCCATGTCCAGGACTAGCTTCCCCTGCTGCCCGGGTCCCCAGAATGCTCTCTCCTGTAATCCCAGTTTAAGGGCCAGCTGCACTCCTGAGCCTGTTTCCCATGCCTGCAGGCTCAAGCACACACTACTTGGCAGAAGCCAGAATCTATATGGGCTCATGAAGACTGTAAAACATTTGGTGCTGAATGGAAAAAGACGCCTGTGAGCACTGCCAGACATTTTCAGCTTTTTTGCACCTGGGCCAAATGTTTTTTGGATTTGGGGAGGAGGTGGGGGTGGGGAATCAAGATTTCATGTAACATATGCCGTACAAATCGAAAACGTCTTCACTGACAGCCAGACATCGGTTTCCTCCCCTGTCACCTCTCTGCAAGCAAGGCCTCTACCCAAGGCTGGGTGTGAACATGGAAGGAGATCATCGAAAGGGACAACCAGATAGCGGGATTCCTCAGGTCTGATCCAGAATGCCCCGCATGTGAGTTCTTCAGGTTCTGCTCTAATGCCTAGCCTTTCTACTCTAAAAAATCCCAGTTCTGAACTCTCCCTTTAATCCATGCTGCCCGCCCGCCACTGGTGCTAATTTGCCAATTATTTTGGGAAAATCAATTGCACGTGAAGACAGCTTATACCATGAAAAAAAAAAGTGTGTGGAAGAAAATATATGTTTCTTATAGGAAGACTCAAAATGTTTCCCGATCAAAGTCTGAAGGTGTCTAAACATAGATGACATGGGAGAGATCATGGGAGAGACATTTGGAAACCATGCTGGAGTTTCTGGAGCTGAAACTAGCACAGGGCCAGTCCATCTTGTACCATAGCCATCAGGGTGGAGTCATTCAAGGACTTTGGGCCTCAGCTTCTTCACCTGTCAAATGAAGGATTAAACTATCCAGGTTCAGTTTGTTCGGTATACCACAGGAACATCTACTGCCTACCATCTCTGTGCTTTGCATTCCTAAACTACAAAATGAGAGGGATGGACTAGTTAAATGGACTCTGAGGTCCCTTTCAGCTCTATGACTTTCAGAGATCAGAGAAAAAGAGACAGAGCGTCAAAGAAAGAGAGAGAGACAGAAAGAGATAGAGGAGAGAGAGAGAGAAGGGAGAAAGAGACAGACAGACAGAAACAGAAAAAGAAAGTTAGAGAGAGCTACAAAGAGAGAGACACAGAAAGACACACATGGAAAGAAGCTTTTAATGAATTTTGTTATTGTTCAGTCATTCAGATGTGTCCATTTCTTGAAGACCCCATTCACTCTTTCCTTGGGGTTTTCATGGCAAAGATACTAGAATGGTTTGCTATTTCCTTCTCCAGTGCATCCCCATTTTACAGATGAGGAACTGAGGCAAATAGGGGTTAAATGACTTGCCCAGGGTTATATGGCTAGTATCTGAGCCTGGGTTTTGAATTCAGGTCATCCTGACTCCAGACCCAATGTTCTATCCACTGAGCCATCTGGCTGCCTCCAATGACTACAGAATGGTCAAAAATGAAATGGAGTTATTTGGATGCAATGAACTCTAGGTTACTTGAAGTACAATGACAAAAGATTCAAATAAAAAAAAAACCACTAAAGTCATTTCTAATTCTAAGTATCCATGATCTATGTGGTAACAGAAATTTGGGAGTGAATCCCCAGGCATTCTGGGTGAACCACCAATTTCCTCTGACATCATCAACACAGCTCACAATAGCATTTTAATATCTGCAGACTACTTTTCAAAACATCTCACCTGATTCTTGCAACAACTCTGAAGCAGGTTCTATCATTATCCCCATTTTACAGATAAGGAAACTGAGGCGCCAAGAGGTTAAATGGCCAGCATCAGCTAGCTAGCGAGTTCCTGAGGCAAGATTCACGCCCAGGCTTCTTTAATTCCAAGTCTATTCCACCAGGCTGTCTCATCCCTGCTGCAGCTCAACAAACAGCCACTTTTTTTCAGTATTGGGCATTCAGCATAGAAAGACGAACTCTTAGCCTCGGGTTATAGCCACCGAGGATCATTCCCTCAATAATTTAACTTATTTTCCTACACTGCTCTGACTCTTCCTCTAACAGCCAAGGGTGCATTAGTGGGAGATTTATGCTAATATCTCAACAGTGGAAAACATGAGGCTCACTATATTCTCATTCAGTCTGAGACAGGCGGCCAGGATATGTCCTTTAACGGTATTTCCAGGAATGATACTGCAACTTGAGAAAGGCTGATTTGCTGCTGTTCATATGTGCCTAGAAATCTATGAATACATCGATGGATAAATAGACAGAAATATATATACATATATATATGCATACATCTATATCTTTATATATAGATATGTACATATATTCCCCCTGCCCACCCCCTGGAAGAAGGTAGACCCTATCTATGTGTTGCAGAGTCTTAAGCCAAAGATTCCTAATGACAGCCCCACCTCCCTCCTCCATCCATCCCAGGAACAGTAAAAGCAAAAGCAAACTTACCAGGCAACCTGCTAAGTAGAGATCCCGCTCCAGCAAGGTCAGAGCCTGGCAGAGACAAACCAAGGGTCATCCTGGAAAAGGCTGCGCTAGACAATCATGCAGCCCCCTCAGAGGGGCCATCCATCATCGGTGGCATCTCTAAGGACGGCCCTGCCAGGAGATGGAACAGAGAGTCCGTTCAACTTGCTAACAACGATAATGTATGATGCACAAACAGCGTGTACTTAGAGATACATAGCCAGGTGTACATCATGGATTATTCTCAGCAAGTAGACATAGAGGTCATCCAAATGGAGACTTCGCAGGCACACGAAAACATGCTTTGGTTTTACTTCTTTTATTCTAGTTTGCTTTTAACTATATACTCGATTATCCATGTGTACTTCTTCAAATTCGCTTTTGCTGCAAGTGGAGGAATCTTTTCTAGCAACACAGTCGGCACTTTCTTAGAGAATTGTCTCGAAGGCCAAGCGCTTAAGTAGCTCGAAGCACTGATGTCCCCACTCGCATTTTTGTTCAACTGTGTGGTAGATGCAGGACTTGAATTCAGGTCTTCTTGACTCTGAGGCAAGCTCTCTAGTTGCTATACCAGGAAATAAAGTATGAAGGAATGAGTTCTCTCAGCAGAAAAATGAAGTATTAGAGACAAAAAAAAGGTAATTAGATAAAAGAAACAAAAAAATTTCAAAGAAATATGGGAAAGTTTGTGTAAAAACTGTTACTGAATATACAATTATAATATACAAAACAGCTACAATATACAATCTAATTGCAATATACAAATAATATACAAAACAATAGTTACGATATATAATAAAATGCAGTTACACTATATAAAACAACACAATTACAATATGCAACATAAATATACAACATAAAATGTGTCAATGATATAAACAAAAAAAAACTATATAATCTAAGCTAAACACAATGAAATTGGAATAAGTCCTTTTTTCTATTCCTCTTCTTTTATTCTATTTTACTTTATTTTCCAACGTTATATGAGTCACGTTGGCTCCTTCCCTTCTTCCTTCCCCCCTCCAGGAGTTGACAAGCTGAATTGTTGAATTATTGAATTCTCTGGGCTGTACAAGTATTATCACTCAAAAACTATTTCCATGTTATTCTTTTTTGTAAAACAGTAATCTTATAAAAACCAAATCCCCTAATCATATACCCAAATAAACATATGATAAATCATATGTTTTCATCTGCATTTCTACTCTCTACAGTTCTTTCTCTGGTATAGCAATTTTTTTTCATAAATTCTCAGAATTGTCCTAGATCATTGCATTGCTGTTAGTAGCAAAGTCTATCCCATTTTATCATCCCACAATATTGCAGTTATTGTGTATGATGATGTCCTGGTTCTGCTTATTTCACTCTGCATCAGTTCACGTAGGTCTTTCCAATTCTTTCTGAAATCATCCTGCTCATCATTCCTTATATCACAGTAGTATGGAATGACAAGTCTTGAATTCCAAGATGATATGAAAAATGTGCTCTCCTTTCCTAAGGGAGATGGAGAACTATGTTACTACCTTTCCTTTATTATGTTCTATTTAGATCTTTTTAAAATTTTTTTTAAAAGCTTTACATTCTGTCTTAGCATCAATTCTCTGATAGACAAGGAGTGAGGGCTAAACAATTAGAGTTTACTACTGACTCTGTGAAGGTACTGACTCACAGACCCCACCAGAGAGCTTACATACACCTAAAGAGAACTTCTCAAGGCTAGACTTGCCCAGGTTCACACAACTAGGAAGTGCCAAGACCAGATTTGAACCCAAGTTCTCCCAACTCCAAGAGTGTTCTATCCACTGCACTATCTAGCTGCCTCCATTTTCTATTTTTCTTACAAATATCTTGTTGGCATATAGTTGCTTGTCTCCTTTATTGTTCTATAAGTTCCTCAAGGACAAAAACTGCCTTATATATAGTGGGTGCTTAATAAATGCTTGTTGACTGACTGACATTACATGTACTGCCAGACTTACCTGTTCTCTGTGTCACTTGTTTTCGATGGCTTTTTTTCTTTGTTTCAAGGGAAGGGTCAATGGGGGACTGCAGATGTGGAATGGGGAAGATTCAGAAATGATTGTGATGTAAAAACTAAAGGAAATACCAAAATGTAATTTTCTAATTACAAAGGGAAATTTTAGATGTTTTTATTTTATTATGTTTTAAACCCTTACATTCTATATTAGAATCAATACTATGCATTGGTTCCAAGGCAGGAGAGCAGTAAGGCAATAGGGTTTAAGTGACATGCCCAGGGTCACACAGATAGGAAATGTCTGAGGTCAAATTTGAACCCAGGACCTCCTGTCTCCAGGCCTGACTCTATCCACTGAGCCATCTAGCTGCCCCAAATCTGTTTTCTTTTCTTTTTTTTTTTAAACCCTTACCATCCATCTTAGAATCAACACTATGTATTGATTCCAAGGCAGAAGTATGGTGAGGACTAGGTAACAGGAGTTAAATGACTTGCCCAGGGTCATACACTTAGGAAGTGTCTGAGATCAGATTTGAACCTAAGACTTCCTATCTCTAGGCCTGACTCTCCATCCACTGAGCCATCTAGCTGCCCCTGAAGCATATTTTTAAATGATTAATATACATTCTGTAGGTTGAGTTTCTAACGCAAAATTATGGAATGTCACTTTAACACCTTCTCTAGGGGCTTCAGCAGTTTGAGATAGTTCGGACCAAGGCCAAACTGCACTTTAGACAGTTTCTGTGATGAGCGAAGTGGCAGATTTGTTTGAGGTTCTGAGTAGGTTAGTAACATCCTAATTAGTATCAGACAAAGGAAGGGCTATGGAAAGAGATGCCACACAACCTGGAAGTGACAGTACCACCAGCCATGCTTCCAGTCATGTGCATACATATTCCTCATACCTAGAAGATCCACCCACTCTACTATCCTGTCAACATCCTTTACACAGGTGGATCCACCCTCGTCCCCAATTAATCCCAGAAAATCCAGACGTCTCAACTGGGTCAATGAGCCAATCAAAATTAAATTACCTATTCATAAGTCCTTAATCAATTCAAAAGGTCCCAGGGGACTTTGGATGAAAGGAGATGATGTCACACAGAAAATCCTTTCCAATTGGTTGCAGACAATCAGTATAAAAGGAGTGAGCTACTTGGAAGGGGCTCAGTGGAGGGGTAGGTGAGTCCAGGGGCGAAGGACTCCTGGAAAGGAATTAGCCATCAGCAGGGAAAGCAAGTTTCTCCTCCCCTGGCTGCAAACCCTACACTAAACAAGGAACAACATTGGAAACTGAGGTTAGGAGATGTGGAGGACCCACTGGGAAGAGCAGCAGAGCCTGAGAGAAAGTGTTTGTAATAGGAGCCAAGAGACACACGGAGGATAAATGACATATGAAGAGCAGGGGTGACTTCGGGCAGTGAGAAGCTTTTACTATTGACTCTGTGAAGGCACTGACTCGCAGACCCCACCAGAGAGCTTACATACACATACGGGGAACTTTTTGAGGCTAGAGAGATATCAAAGGGACCTTAGAGGTCAGCAAGTCTAACTTATAGGTGAAGAAATTAAGACACAGAAAAATTATGACTTGCCCAGGGTCACAGAGCTAGGAAGTGATCGAGGCAGGATTCGAACTCAGGTCTTCCTGACTCTAAGCCTAGAAATTCAACCACTGAACTACCTAGCTGCCTCACCATATACTAGTCTCTGTTGTATCTTCCACTCTCTATCCCTTTCACCGACCCTTTGTTTTGCTCATATTCTTACCGATGCCTGGAATTTCCTCTCTATCTCTCTTCATCTTAAATACTTTCTGCATGAATCTTGCAGCTAATTAAAAAGATTTAGAGCTGGAAATGACTAAAAAGGTGTCTGGTCCAGCCACATAGATGAGGAAAATGAGGCCCCAAAAGGTTGTGACTTATTTAGTCACACAGGTTGCAGAAACACAATTTGAACCTAGGTCCTCAGTCCCCAAATTCAGCATGCTTTCCACTGCCCTATTCCTTCTCCTTAAGGATCTCTTTCTTATTCTATACAGAGTACATTGTTTTGCCTCTGCTCTAATGCACATACATCTTTTTTCTATTATACTTCCCTGGGTAATTTCATACTGGCAAGTAAACTTTCTATTTTCCCCAGAACCTAGGACTGTGTTCCCCATAAATCAAAGCCCCAGGAAGCATCTGTTAAGTGGAAGTATTGAGTTTTGGGGTGCTGATTCTAGTGCTCCCTCAAAAATATGAAATGGAAAAGAGACTCAAACATTAAAGTCATCTGTGACAACAAACTACTTTTTTTTAATAACCCTTACTTTCTGGGGGTAGCTGGGGAGCTCAGTGGATTGAGAGTCAGGAACAGAGACAGGAGGTCCTTGGGTTCAAATCTGACCTTGGACACTTCCTAGTGTCCAAGTGACCCTGAGCAAGTCACTTAACCCCCATTGCCTAGCCCTTACCACTCCTCTGCCTAAGAACCAATACCCAGTATTGATTCTAAGACAGAAAGTAAGGGTTTAAATAAACCTTATCTTCTGCCTTAGATCAATGCTAAGAATCGGTTCGAAACCAGAAAAGAAGAGCCAGGCAATTGGAGTTAATTGACTTGTCCAGGGTCACGCAGCTAGAAATTATTTTGAGGTCATATTTAAACCTAGATCCTCCTTTCTCCAGGCCTAGCTCTCTATCGACTGGGCCAACTAGCTTCCCCCAAAACTTACTCTTAGTTTGAAAAAAAGAGTATATTTTTCTTCTTCCCCAGCATTCAGAGACATCAGGGTATAGTGGAAAGAAACTATGAGTTTCAGGCCAGAAGGTCTAGTTTCAACTACAACCTTTGCCACTTCCATCATGCCAAGGGCCTCAATGGAACCCTCTCTGGGTCTCAGTACCGTCATCTTTAAAATGAAGGAAAGGGACTAGATAACCCCTTTGGTCCTTTCCCATTCTAAATCTACAACTAGGAAACAATTCTTTTGTAATATAAAGAGAAAACCAAAGTAGAACTGGATAAAGATTATTAATTCTTCCTCTTGAGCTGGGGCCATGATTATTCACCCTCTTGAGAAAAATGGCCATCCATCCCAAAGCTGAGGTCAAGCCGGCTTTGGAGCCATTCTCCATAGTCAAATGAATGAGCATTATTAAGCACCCATTATGTGCCAGGCCCTGTGCTAAGCACTGGACAGAAAGTCTTTTCAGAGAGCAAAAAAATAACAGCGAGCAATTCAAGCTGAACTGGTGCAGTGAACTTTTTACCCTCTCACTCAGGCCAACAAGAACTGGCAGTAGCTCTGACTTGATGCCTTGGAATGCTCACAGAGTTAAAAAATAAAACTTTTTGTGTTTTTTTTTTCTCCCTCTCCCTTGCAGGTGGGACCATAAACCCTTTGCAAGCATGACGCAGAGAATTAACCATGGCCAAAAGGAGGCTGTCACTTAAAAAATAAAAAAAGTGCTAATGAAATCAAGTAACAACCAAAAGTGGGGGTGGGGGAGGGTACTGGGCAGGGAATGTTTGGGTTCCAGTAAAAAACCAGGCTGCGAGGAATTTGAAAAGATTTTGCCTGGATAGCAGTTACGTCTTGAATAAAGACAAAGATGCAAGGGGAGAAAAAGTCTACAAGAAACTGATCAGTATAAAAAAAAATCTCATTTCTAATGGCAAGGATGGTCTGTCTAACTGACATCATTATCACTTAACAGATTTTTCCCTAGATGTTATCCCATTGTCAAGTTGGTACCTGAAGAGAAAATGACTGAGTCAGTGCCTACTTTGGGAAACACTTATCAGCCTAAGGTACCCTGAGAAAATGAAAATCGGTGGTTTGATGGTTCTCCACCTTCACACTATCTCTCCCTATCCCCATCCTACCAGGTGACTCTTGCTGAAATCCAGAAATGTCCAATGAAAGTCCCTGCCCAAAAGTGACAGCACCCAGCACAGAAGCCCTGAGAGTAAAGAAATTCAGGGGAAGCCATTCCTTGGAAAGTCACCTTTGTATTTCCTTTGTGGCTAAGGACGATGATGCCTTTTGAAACTGTCCTCAGAATTTGTGGATGGAGAATAATAATATTAAAAAGAATGAATGAGGGGGCAGCTGGGTAGCTCAGTGGATTGAGAGCCAGGCCTAGAGACGGGAGGTCCTAGGTTCAAGGCTGGCCTCAGACACTTCCCAGCTGTGTGACCCTGGGCAAGTCACTTGACCCCCATTGCCTACCCTTACCACTCTTCTGCCTTGGAGCCAATACACAGTATTGACTTCAAGACGGAAGGTAAGGGTTTAAAAAAAAAAAAAAAGAATGAATGACACAGTACTGGAAAGTTGGTAGAAGACTTGTCTTTTTTGAAAAAAAAAATTTAATGGATCTGAAATCTCAAATTTATCATTTATGGATAAGGAACCCAGAGCACTTCCTCTGTCTCACAAAGCATCCTGTTCTAAAGGAGCCTGGGGTACCGAGGGTCCTACACCTGGAACGTAATAGGGTACACAAACCCAGAAACCAGCTCTCTATCTCTCTATCTTCAACGCCATACTGCCCCCTTCCATTCATGTGAAATGAAGACAAAGCAATATAACAATCATTCACATCTCTCTAACTCTTTAAAATCTGAAAATTAGCCCACTTGTCCATCAGAGCAACCTTGTGATGTAGCTCATCTAAATATTACCTCCATAATTTTCAGGTGAGAAGACTGAGGTCTAGAGGGGATAAATGACTTGTCCACTGTAACATATCTAATCAGAGTCAATGGATATAGAAAAATGTCAGAATTTTTTCAATGCATGTTTCAATGTGGCTGATTTTTTTCCCTCTTTTTTTCTGCTTTTTCTTCAATCTTGTTGTTATAGTTGGATGGTTTTCTGGGAGGGGAGAGGAGAAGGAACAGTGGGAAATTTGGGGACTATAAAAAATAAAAGATGCCAACAAAATTTATTTTTAATAAAATAAATGAGTAGTAGAAAACAAATCTAGGGAATATGGTTGTCAATTTAGAGCTGAAAGGGATTGCAAAGATCATCTTAGTCCAGTTTTCTCATTATTATTATTGTTCACTCATTTCTGTTGTGTCCAACTCTTTGTGACCCCATTTGAGGTTTTCTTGGCAGAGATATGGGAGTGGTTTGCCATTTCCTTCTCCAGTTCATTTTTTAAAGATGAGTAAAGGATTAAGTGACTTGCCCAGGGTCACATGGCTAGTTAGTGATTGAGTCTATATTTGAACTCACAAAGAAGAGTCTTACCCATTTGAAGCCCAGTCTTGCTGCCAGACCCAGAGAGGTTAGAGGGGCTTACCCAAAGCCAATCATAGTAAGAGAGGTGAGATTCAACACAGGTCCTTGGATTTCAAATCCATCTTCTTTTACTGCGCTCTACGGCTCCTTGTATAATATTTAGTTATACTGAAGAGCATGGAAACATTCCTCTTTTGGAGGAATGAAGGTGACTTGGTCTAGCTAGATAATACCAAAATAAAAATTACCAATATTGAATAATCCTTTCATTCCATCAAACTACAATTGATCTGTTGCCTGTTCTCCATTCTCCAGAGTGATTTTGAATTTTTCTTAATTTAACTTGATGCACATAAAACCTTTGAACAGTAAAACTTCGATACATCTGAGGATATTTTCAAAGAATTCTTCACAATATCTTGAGGAAGAAATACGCCAAAGTGAACGTACGAGCCAGGCAAGCTTCTACATAACCCTCTTTGGCACCACCAAGTTTACTAGTGACCATTTCTACACACTTGTGAAAGACATGGGACATTCTCTCCTTGACATTTTGCTATACCATTTCCATTATTTTTAATATGATTTCCATAGAGTTTCCAGGGAGAATAAATCTCCTAATTTATGAGAAATGGAATGCAGAAAAAAGAAAGTAATAGGAGAAATGGGATTTTTTTACACGCATTTTCTGGACAGCAAAAAATACAAGCCGTTATTACTGGCGCTCATTCTCCGCAGCTAAAGAAATCACTGAGCCAAATTCTGCCCTCTGACGATTCTCCTTGAAGTCACTAGAGCCCATATGCTTCCTGAAGTAGAATGTGCTTCATTGCATTTCAAGGTCTAATCTTACTGTTATTACACCAGCAGAATCTCCATGAAATTGAATTTTTGTTTGTGTAAGAATGGCATATTTGAATATTTCCTGAAGCAAAATATGGTCATAGATGGTGGAGAATTAAGGTTAGTGGTAAATCCAATTGACATATCTCGAAGACTTCTCAGCACTTGCTAATTTGTGCGTGTGCATGTGTGCGTGTGAGTGTGTGTGTGTGTGTGTGTGTGTATGTGTGTGTGTGTGTGTGTTGATTTCTTTTTCCACTTTGAAAGGACCAGGAAGACTTCTGAGAGTCAAACAACATATACACACACACAAATAATAACCATAGGGATTAATGTTTACAGTTACTATAAGAAAATTAGCACGCTCTTTTTGAGAAAAAAAAGTCTGGTATAATGGAGAGTATTGAATGTGGCTATATCCTGTCTCAGACATTTATTATCTATATGACCCTGGATAATTCAATTTGCCTCTTTGGGCCTCAGATTTCTCATCCAATCCAACAAGCATTTATTTATCATGTATTATGCATCAGAAATTGTGCTAGGTGCTAAGGATAAAAAATAATAATAATAACAAAAAGATCCCTTCCTTCAAAGGACTTACATTCTACTAGAAAAAACAACTTGGACACAGCCAAAGGAAATAAGAAATTTTACAACAGATATACAACATTCCTTTTTCGACACACTCTTCATTCTACCCACCCAAATTTCTTAACCATGAATTTTACCTTGCTCTAAAAATTTAAGAAGTTAGGTGGGCCAAGGCATAGAATTCTGAATTTGGAGTTAGGAAGACCTGGATTCAAGTCCTACCTAAGACATTAACTGATGGTAGTGAACCTGATCAAGTCATTCTGGCTATCTATATTTCCTCATCTTCAGAATGGAAGTAATAAAAGCTATTTTCTCACAGAGTTATTTTGAAGATCAAATGAGAATATTTGTAAAGTGCTTTGTAATCCTTAAAACACTATATAAATGCTAGCTATTATTATTAGCTAATTATTATTAAAATGGAACCTGGTTAGACTTTGATTTCTGCCTCATTTGTATAATCAAGGTCCCAATACTTAGAGCAGTCGTGTCACAGAGTTGTTGTTAGTTTGAAATGAAATCCAAGCATACTTCTTAAGAGAATGTATGCAAAAAAAGAAGATAGATAAAATGATACACTTCTAGACAGATATTTCAATTTCTATAGCAAGGGCTTTGCAAACCTTAAATTCTTCAATGGCCCCATGAACTGGTCAATCTGGATATTCCATCCAACAGTGAAGCTAGAAATACAACTGGATCTAGCCACCCAGAACAAACCTCAGAGCATTCTATAAATGTTGGCTATCCATTCTTTTCAGGATTTTTTTTTATTATTTTTTCAATTCAGGACAGATTATTTAATTTAAGCAAAGCCAGAAAATGAAATGCCTAATTACATGCACATCAGTGAGAATGGGAGAGTGAGGAGGGTGGTGGGGAAACCAGACTGTGACTGAGTTTGCTTCAACTGTGTGTGTGTGTGTGTGTGTGTGTGTGTGTGTGTGTGTGTGTGATTTTTTTTTCCTCCTTATTGGTCTGATCATCAGTTTAATGCCATCTGGCCATTAATTGAGCTGTATAAAGTGAAATATTATACGGCTTTCTGTATAATTAATGAACCTTAAATTCAGGAATAAAATAAAGCAAATGCCATCCTCGTAGGTTCCAGACATTCAGGAACCTCAGTAAAACATCTCAGATCTTCTCCATTTTTCAAAACATTTGTCATTTTCCCACTATAGACCTATTCATCGACTAGCAAAAGCTACCTGCTTCATTTTTCAAATAATAAGTAAAAAGAAGGGTGGATGGAATGCTTCGACATCTGCACAAAATATGTCTATCCTCATTAGATCCATTTTCTCAATTAAATTCAAGTTTCTCTGTCCAAAAGGCATAAATCGGAGTATTGATTTAACTATAAAATAATGAAACTCCCGGTAGTCTTCTAAAACCATTTTACTTGGATGAGCATATAAGCTTTTAAAATATCAAGTTATTCCAGTATTTAATACATATAACTGCTTCCAGAGGTTTTGCAGGCACTAAGGCAGAGCTCCCCACTCCACTCGGAGAACCACACCTACACTCCTCGCCAGTGCTTCACTACTGTGGGGTTTTTTTTAAGCCTTTGCTTGTATTTTATTCAGTATGAGTTTGATACCTTCTGAACACGAACTACATACCCAGCAGCCAAAATCAATAACCTATCTAATCAAGCCTCTATAAAGTAACAACAGACCTTCAGTGTTCTGTTCCTATAAAGAGTAGTTCAGCCTAAGTTCTTCCTTCCAAACAGGTCTAGTTCTAAATTTATTAGCCTCTTCTGACAAGGTTACCATATTGTTGTCTACCTGGAGCTCGGGCAAACCACTTCGGGGAAGGAAATCAATTACCTCTCAAAAAGGGGGAAAAGAAAAAATTCTCTCTACTCACCTTGAGGTATTTTTCCCCTTTTCGGCCTCAATTTTATTTGCCTTTCTTTGGAAATCAAGGAATAGGAACTAGCAGCTGTCTTGAGCAGCCACTGCTTTTCAAATTTAAAAGAAAAAAAAGTCCCATTTAAATATTTCATAGAAGTATCTCCAGTGCAAACAGTAGAACAGGAACAAAGAGATGTAAAGGAAATGTTTTGATAAATAGCATCAGATGGGAAATACAAACATTTTTCTGATTCTGGGGAGTTTAAGCAGCAAATTCTCCTTGCATAATACATCATATGCTCTTTTGATATCTAGAAAACAACTTCTGAATATTCTTCCCTCAATGGTTTTGCAGTACATTTGATACAGATACTCATACATTTTTTTTTCAAATAATGCTTTTCTCACTAACAACAGAGACTGGATTTTTTTTTTCCTCATGGAAGATTTTTTTCATGGTTGGTAAGGGAAGGTACATTGGAACCCATCCTCATCTTTTTGGTCTCTGTACCTTTAATCCTTTGTCTCTGACCTTACTTGAACATAATAGAAACATTTATTAAGCCTGATAAATCGATGTTTAAGTATGAAACATTAGTGATAAAAGTCAACATATATAGTATGAGTTTTCTCTGGGTAGTCCCTCATCTATTCTGAAAGACCTTCTGGTCTTTCAGGAAACCATATCTAAATGTCAGCATTAAAAACAAGCAAAGTAGGTGCTAACAACCTGTCCTGGAGATGCTAAAGAGACTGCCCAGTATCTTTGTGCTGAGGCCTAACTTTAGAAAAGTCAGGCCATAAAAAGCTATCGATAGGGAAGCATTTGTGCTGAAGTCGGCGGCTACCAATGGTTACATCTCGCACCATTCTTATCTTCATTCATTGATCTCACTGTAGCTTCTCTCGCCACCCCACCTCAGTATCCACTGATCGCCCCATATTTCAAAGAGCTAATCTCATCTGGTGCCTTGAAAGATATAGCTTTCACATTCATCCTCATCAATGGTATCTAGACTTACATTCCTTTCAAATTCCCAGCACTTCAACTTAGGATACTGCAGCTTCTCTTTCCTATGACGAAAGCCTTAAATTAAGACTATGGTAGGACTGTCATTCAAAAGAAGAGGCTACCATTGACTCATGATCACTAGACTTTGGTCTTTCCAATAATAATGAGAGAAATATCACTATTCTAACCACTTCTTTTTTTTTTTTAACACAGCCCCTCTTATGGCATCCTTTGGGAAAGCTAACTGGGAGAGAACCCTGGATAAAAAAGGTTCTCCATTTTCCATGGTGATAAAGTGCCTAGCCTTCATCTAAAAAAAAAAAAGTTTTCTTTCTACTTGTATCTGTATTCCCATAAACTTAGTACAATAACACCTGGCACATAGTAAGTGTATGTTTGATAAATACTTGTTAACCCATAAAGAGTGTTTTAACCAACTGAACCAGACATCAAAGCCCAAGAAGGGAGTATTACATCAAGAAGCATTTATTATAAAAAACCATTATAAAATATATTATAAAGATACTATAAAAACAAAGTATTGATTATAAAAATATTATTATAATAATACATTTAGTATAATTCAGGAGCTGGATTAGATGGTAGTGATATAAATACAGAAAGGAAATAGTCTTAACTCTTCTCTATATTCTATCAGAAGAGAAAACATATAAATTTACATATATGCATATATGTATATCCTTACCATGTATTATATGTATATATGTGTATGTATATATATGGATTATCACTTGACTGTACATGTGTGTATATATGTGTATGTATATATATATATATATATATATATATA
>NC_058130.1:35355123-35369183 GCF_016433145.1 Gracilinanus agilis | reverse complement strand
GTTTGGTGCTATAATTATCCCCATTTTACAATTGAGGAAACTGAGGTATATAGAAAATAAGTGACCTGCATAGGATCATACAACTAATAAGTGTCTAAGGCTGGATTTGAACTTGTATCTTCCTGATTCCAGATTCAGTGCTGTATCCATTGTGCCACCCAGCTACCTCTATATAAGGCAATAGCTTACTTATACACAGATATGCAAAAAGAACTGGGATCTAATCAATGTAGATATATGCTCCAATACTGAAGATCGTAGCCCATCCATGTCTACCCACCTTGAGTCATTCATGTTCATAATCTAGCCCCTCTTCAACACTGAATTCACTCAATATTTTTGGACCTTCTTTGCTTATCCTTGACATTGTAAAGATACCAGTTGAGGGAGTAAGCTGCCCACCAGTTATTCCTCACCAACAGCATGCCCCCAGCACATATGATTCTCTGTTCCTGCATTTCTTTGATAAAAGCCTTGATTCAGCTTTTCCTCAATAATTCCCTTTTTGTAATGTACTGCAGCCTACTCACAATCACTATGCAACTTTTCATTTGCCCTTTGGGTGATCCTCATTTTCCATCCTCCAGAGACTATAGTGTTCCAAGTTTCACAAACTTACAATAATACCAGAAGAATAATGGTATTAAAAGAAGAGCCTTTGTTCCAAGAAGAAGTTTAGAGCCATTAAAAGAACAAGACAATCGAGTCCATTACCTTCTTCCTATTCAATTCTGGGTCCAAATCATTGACCATTGGCAACCTCAGTGCAGAAGATAGGTGCTGATGGATGGCCCTGATACGTTGTTCCTCCACCTGCATACCATAATCTGGACACGAGGCAATGATTAATAATAAAAATAACAATAATAATATCATGAAAAGTTTATTGTACTATAAATTCTTAAGTTATTTTGCTGTACTTTATTAAGTTTGGAATATGTTACAACATCTAAAAATAAAAAGAGGAACACATTGCTGATGGGGATATTATTGGGGAGGTAAACGCTAAACAATAACTCTAGTCTAACTATCAATAATATGGAATTAGGTCTTGATCACATGTAAAACCCAGTGGAATTGTATCAGCTACAAGGGTGTGAGGGAGTTCAGGGGAGAGGGAAAGAACACGAAATATGTAACTATGGAAAATATTCAAAATAAAATTTAAATTTTAAATTTTAAAAAGAAAGAAAGAAGCTAACTTAGAGAGATGGCAAAGTTACTGAGAGCTCCTAATACCTGATGGAGGTAAACCTTTGTAGTTCAGCAAGTAAAACCTAAAAGACAAGAACTTACAGGAGGGAAAACAGAAACAAGTAAAATTTTGAGAAATCCCTTCAGTTTATATCTAAAGACACTCAAGTCCCAGTAGGTATTAAATCTATGATTTCATTATTATGAGGTGCATTTATCTTTCCTATTAATTGCTATTAAAATTTTTAAAAAAGTAATTTCCAGAGGGCTAAGTAATATTTTTTTCTGGAAAGGGGGAGGTAGGCCAAAAAAGTTGGGAACCACTGCATTAGAGGATTGCCTAGAGGGCTGAGAAGTTATCCTTCTCAGGATCACACAATCAGTATGTTTAAGATGTAGGTCTTGGCTCTGGGGTCAGTTTTCTTACCACTATATCCAGGTGCCTCTTTAAAATAAATAAATAAATAAATAAACATTTATAAATGAAAGTCAGGAAGTCAGTCAATAAGCTTCTACTAAGTGCCTAATATGTGCCTGGTACTGTGCTAAGCACTAAAAATACAAAAAGAGGTAAAAGATAGTCTCTACTCTTAAGGAACTTACAATCCAATATACTCTGTTTCCAAGCCATGATCATGGGAACAGGTAGCTAGACTGGACAGCTACTATGTTTTTTACCTGCCAATTTAGATACTGGAGAATTTGACAAAAAGTAGAAAACTTTGAGTACACTTGGACCACCTTTATGTGTCCCTTTGAAACTGACGCCAGGCCAAGCTTGTACTTGATGCTCCCTACTTATTTAGTGAATAAAATGAATGTTGGTGAAAACACTTTGAAAAGTGAAGGGTTAAACATAAATTATTGGGCTCTTTTCCACTTCAACCAGGTGTGAGAGATCTCTTCTTTTTGTTAACCTTTGCTAAAGATAAGCCTGATTATCAAGCTTTGGAAAGTTTCCACACTCCAGGGAGCCATGGAAATGTACTGGGTAGGCATTGGAAGTTAAGGAGGGTGAGGTTCTGCAAAGGCTTCACCTCATTACAGAATTCTAAGTGGCCATGGTTGATAAGTCGCCAAACTCTCCCAGAGCATCTGAACATCTACCACCAGTTTTGTGAATGGGATCACACTTCTGATGGCGGCATTCACAATTAGCCTTTCTTATTAGTAACTTCTTAGCAACTCTTTCTTAAAATAGAGACTCCCAGTGTAAGCTTTTATCTTATATAATCCTTTTTTTAAAATCTCAGACACCTTCTGGGACTGTGAATATCAAAACTTCAACCAGAGACCTGTCTTTATCAAAGGAAATAGCTGCTTTATCTAGAGTTTATATTCTTTAAAAGATTCCTAAATCCTCCCCCCGCCATTGCTTCTTTTTTTTTAATATAGCTTACGACAGATAACCACCTACATCATTTCATTTTTTTGTCATTTTTTGATGGGATCTTCAAATTTCCCATTTAAATATATATTTAACATTTTACCCTTTTTGACTTCAAACTCTATTCATGTCTTTGTTGAAATGTCAGTAATGCCAAAGTTTACTAATGCTTTTTAAACTGAAAAACCTTAAGCTGAAAGTCAAGAACCTTGGATTTCCAGCTTTGTTCTGAATTGACCATGGTGGGACTGTTGAGAAGGTTGCCCTTTCTGACATTTCTCCCAATATACAAATGCATTCTACAGTTGTACTGATAGCATTAGGAAGATCATAGATGCGAAAATGCATTCAGGTATGTTGGTACAAAATTCTGTGTAGTGTAATATGCTGAAAAGAATAACAGATATGGAATGAGAAGGCATATATTCAAATTCCAGATTCACCCCATATTTGATATATAAAATAACCTCTCTGGGCTTTTGTTTCCTTTTCTGCAAAATGAGGAAACTAATAGACAATCTCTGAGGTCCCACTGAGGTCTAAATTATAGATGGTACTTAGTCATAAGCATTTAAGTTCCCAAGTAGCAGAAACAGCATCATTATCTTTACCTTTGAAATGCTAGTGTAAAGGTTCTTAACCTGAGTCTGTGATTGTTTTTTAATTTTATTAACATTTCAATATAATTATTTTTACTTGTAATCCAATGATGGGCAGTGAGTGATGCTGGAGATACAAAGAAGGCAGAAGACAGTCCCTGCCCTTAGGGAGCTCACGGTCTAACTATGAAGACAATATGTAAACAACAATATCTAAATAAAATAATTTTAAAACTAAAAATTGAACATTGAACTCCTTATTATAAGATGGGGTCCACAGCTTGCACTAGACTGTGAAAGGGAGATTCATGCCCCAAAAAGGGGTTAAGAATCCTGCTGTGATACCTAGAACCATGCCTTGCACATTTATGTTATATCCAGGGTGTTCCAAAAGTCTTAGTACAGTGTTAAACTATTAAAAATATATAATTGATATAAGCACACACATATATACATATGCAAATGAATTCAAGCATATAAATAAATGTATTTTTTATTCCAAATCTGTAATTTCAAAAGCTTGTCAAATTATCACTTAGCTTGGTAATGGGAGAACCACCAAAGACAAATTCTTATTGGTGACAACAAAGAATATAGACGTGAGTTAAAATTCCTCTCCTGATACTTTTTAGATCTATGATCTCAAGCAAGTCACTTAAACTCATTAAGCCTCAATTCCCTCATCTGTAAAATGGGAATAATATTCATAATGAATCATAAAATTTTTGTGGGGTTCAAATGAGGTAATGTGGTTTAAATGCTACACAAACCCTTAAATGCCCTATAAGTGGCTCTTATTGTAGTAGATTAAAAGCTCATCTGAAAGACTAGAAGAGAGATCTGGATTGAGGGCTTTCCTTGGACACATATGAGATATGCAATTGCAGGCAAAGAGTAACTAGCTTATTAATACAAGCAGCATATTGTGTATGTGTATATGTATGTCTGTCTATATAAGTTGTGTATAATAGTCTATAGATATAAAAACTATTTTATAGTAAAATGTTATTTTAATTGAAATTTTATGATAGAATTTATATATATATACATACAAACATAATATATGTGTATATTTACATATCTAAAATCAGCACCACATAATTACCGATATGTCAATATATACATGCATATAGACATATATGTATGTGTTCATGTGTGCACACTGCATATATATATATATCTTCACTATCATACAAGTTTGAATTGAAAAATACCATGATTTCCAAGTGAAAGGAAATATAATCTGATCCTTTATTATTTCAGATTGCTCTGTTTTAAGGTAAAGATTGCTAAATTCAAGCTAATCTCTACCTTCCACAAAATTTGGCTTTGTGTCTTTCATTTTTATTGTATTTGTAGCGAAAGTACACTGCTCTGGGAATCTGGAAACTTGGTTTCTTGTCTTAGCTCTCCCTCTAACCTTGTGCAAAACTAAGCAAGACTTCTTCTCTCTCTTTACCTCAATTTCCTCTTTGGTAAAATGAAAAGACTGGGCTAGATGATCTCTGAGACACATTCCTGCTGTAACTTCTTTGACTGTTAGGTTGATGCTAAACTCTCCTTCCCAAGTGTTGCCTTTCCAAACCAGACTATAGCTTTGCAAATGCCGGTCCCCATGATGCCCAAAATTAAGGACGATGCTTCTTATAAATTGTGTCTTTTGTGATAACAGACAATGTGGAGTGGGGGAAGAGGTGGAAAGGAAGCTTCATTACCAGAGAGGGCAATTTGACTACTGGGAAGCTAATTAAACTTGCTTCGTGTATATAAAATATATCATCAGAAGATAACAGCATATGGTTAAATTCTTCATCTTATTAAGAGCTTCCATTAATGCTTCTTCCACATAAATTTGAAGCAGAGACAGGTGTTATTGGAGAAGACTCACAATAGGACTGACCTGAATTAGGGTGACAGAGGCAGAAGATGTATTACCAGGGACTGTCTCACCAAGAAGAAGAATGAATATTCTATGCTCCATTACGGCCCTAGACTGATGTGTTAACATTATCTCCCACAAAACCTTCCTCTGGCCTGGCCTTGCTCTGCTTTCCCCTCTTTGAGATTTAGCAGATAAAGAAAGGAACCCCAAAACAATTTATAACCGAATGTTAGAGCTGGCAGGGATCTTAGAAATCAGGTAAGACGTGTCTTCCATCCCCGACATTTCATAGATGAGGAAACGGAGATGTCATTCTTGGCCCAGATCACCAAAGCTGACAATCTTTATTGTAGGTATAGTGGTAGATGAGGAAAAAGCTAGGAAAGACATCGGTGCCATCTCTTTTCTCTCCAAGAGGCAGAAACTAGATAGGATCCCAATAATTGTCTTATTTAGCTCCAGTTCAATGTCCTCTAGGTTCAAACTGTGCAGTTACAATTCTGCAAGCCCCCTGCCCCATCAATTTCAAAGGAAATTCAGTCCTCTCTCCCAAATATGCCACAGTGTCCCAGGAAGGATGTCCCACAATTTAGGGTTGCGTGCGATGTCCAGGACTGTGAGGTCACTAGCACCATCTTTCATCTATTGATTCCTGTTTTGTCCCTAGTGGCCCTCAAAAAGAGCTAAAACATCTTCTCTGTTTTTATATCCTCATCCTGATTTTTTTACGGAGAAAACAGGACAATTACCCAACTGCAGGAACATTCCCCAAGTATATTATTGGAGCTTCAGAGAATAAGTCACAATGTCTTTCAAGGCTTCCAAAAATCAGAAATTCCTGGAAATTAATAGGAACTCTTTCATTGACATTGTAACGTTTCTGTGTATTAGACATTTGATTGACACCATGTCGGCTTTTTGAAAGCTTAGTCTATGTCAGTGCCAATATAATAGAAGTAAAAGAAGCAGTATTTGACTTTGTAACAGGAATTTTGAGATTTAGAAAATTTTATATATACATGTATATATATATACACATACCTATATATGTATGTATATGTATATAGTATTATATATATAAACATATACGTATATATTCCATTAACATCTCAAGGGCACTTACATTGACAGAATAATACCTCTTACCATGGGATAGTTTTCCTTGGAAGGAAAAATAAAAAAACTCCCAATGACGACACATTGGCTCAGCAACCTCTCAAGATTCATTAAAGGGCCAATGGAATTTCTACTATTCGTATATTTATGCCCTGTATGAGACGGTTCTACTGAAATTCAATTGTGTCGGCAGAAGCTTCAGACCAGATATCATTTTAACAATTTCTGCTACTCGAGTGGTAAGACCAAATAGCTATTTAGGATTCACATTTCCCTTTTCCAATTGATCGTGGGGCTCCCCCTGGAACGCCCCATGCTCCAACTACCCTGACTTTCGGATTCATTTTCACCAGAAAAAAAAAAAAATCTAAACACGAAGCAGTGTCTTCCATTCTGGCTGGCACAGCAGTTCCCCTAAGGGTATTTTTGTGTTGAAGCCAGTCACCGAGTAGCAGACTGATAGCTTTTTGTCTTCTGAAGCTCATTGACTAAGAAAATAATACACATAAAAGCAGCCTATTCCAACAATATCCCAGAGGGAAAATAGTCGATTGTCACCCACTTCTCCTGATGGGGATAGAGAGGGTTAGAGAATCACATAACTTGGAGGCCACAGAAAAGAGAGTGATGATTCCACAGGGTTTTGATAAAACAGTAAAAACAATAGAAGACAAAAGCCAGGCTCGTGATAGAAATCTCGGACAAGGCACCTTATGATGCGCTAAACAAATTGGAAAGGAATTCACAAATAATCAAATATCATGCAACAGAAATTCCCTTGAAATTGGGGTTGGTCCTTCTAAGTGCCAATCCACAAAGGAAAAGTTCAAAAAGCGTGCAAAACCATATTTAAAAGAATAAAGGAAATCTTCTCCATAGACTGGAGCACAGAATTCAAATTGTTCTCAAAAATGAATGCCTATGTATAATTATATAAGGACCAATTTGGGCTATAAAGGAAGATAAGAAAATGCCCCTCTCTCTCTTCTTTGCAGACACGCAGGGCTATGGGTAAGAAATTTTGAATATACTGTCAGACTCAGGAGATATTAATAGTAGTAGTAGAAGTGATAGGTTATTTGGAGGAATCGCTTTCTACCTATTCTCTTCTTTGTTATTAGGGTTGGCTGTTGGTGAAGGGAGAAGTAAGAAACTATTGAGAATTAAAGGTGATATAAAAACAAAAGATAGCAATAATTTTTCAAAAGGAAAATGCATATTTGAATTAGTAACCCCCAGAGATCAGAAACAACCAAAGATGGAAATCTTCTGCATTGGATAACAATGTAAACACCAAGTTCTATATAAAGTATCACAGATTTGAAGGATAAATATATTACTTACATAAGGCATAATCACTACATACAGGGACATAAATATTTTCATTCTGGCCTGAGCAAAAGCCGTATAATTAGAAGAAGAAGAAGAAGAAAAGGTGTTGGGGGGCAAGGAACATATAATTATGTGTTTCTGTCTACAATTTGGTAAACGCAACCGGTATTTCTCTTTAATTGTTATGATTTGCAGCTGTATTACATAGCATGCTATTTTTATTGATCTGATTTTAACTTGCCTCATTGCCCTTGTATGTCTCTCTTTGCACAAAAGGCAACTGTGTTTAAGCAAAGTTTGAACCAAGGCAGTTCCCTTAGCCAGAAAACCACAAAAACGAGGAGTCCTGGCACTAATTTGACTTATTCTCATGTGCTCCAAGGCAATAGAAATGAGGATTGGGTTGAGAGAATATAATAAAGAAGAAGGCAAATTCAGACAGAGGACATTTCACCCTGATTGAAAATATCCTTCATCCATTTGGACCAGAGTTAAATCTGGTATTGTCAACCCGATGGATCCTCAGTGTTCTTTATTGTGATAAAAAGGCCCACAATTAGCTCAGACCTTTTCTAGGATTGACCACTGTTAAAAAAGATAGGCACTAATTGTGTCCCAGTGATGAACAACAGATAAACAAGTCAACATCGTTCAACTCTAAAAGGATAATATTTTCTATTTTAAAGCTTTAAATTTGAGCAAGTGACTTTCACGCTCTCCTAGTGTAATGGTGTCTTCAGAATCCATAAATGGCTTTTCTGGCTTAGTCACTGGAACAACTTCAATAGTGATCTAGGGAGATGTGATGCTGGTCCCCTGAGAGCACCTTTCACTCCCATGCTCCCCAGGTCACCTGTTGAAAATCAGTTCCCATGTATTAGGAGGAAGTCATCCCTAACTATTCCCTCCTAATAGCAACTATTCATTAGTGGACTTGTGGATCCTGCCTCCCTTTCCCCACACAACCCCCAAATTCCTGACATTGGTTAGGTCCCATGAAATCTAGGCAGGTCAACTATCAGAGCAAGATCTTGACTGCAACAAGAGGACATGAGTCTGACCCTCTCATCCCCCTGAAGTTAGTAGCCAGGGGGAGAAAAAAAATGTTTTCTATAGCTTTCTCAAAATCCCTAGTATTTTTAGGCAACACAGATTAGGTGCGTTAGTCACTCAGTAAGCATTTATTAATATCTGTGCGTGTGTGTCTCTCTGTCCCTCTGTCTCTCTCTCTGTGTCTGTCTATCTCTCTCTGTCTCTCAGAGAATCCATATTAAAGACTGAGATTTAAAAGAAAGGCAAAAATAGCATCCCTTTCTCTAGGAACTCACTTCCTAAGGCAGTAATGAATCAGTTCTATATTCCCATATTTTATCAATTCATAAACTAAATTTGATTCAATGGGTTTATAATTGCTTTTAAGGAGGCTATATTTTCCCAAATCATCACAAAAATATCCATTGCAAAAGTTTGATTTAATAAGCTTTTATCTTACTATCACTTATACTTTTTAATCACCACCCCAGATATCTTTGCTTACTCCCAACCCCTCACCAGAGTGCCATCCCTTATTTTAAAAAAAGAACAGAAAAGAATGGAATGTTGGCAAAATTAAACTACGTATAGAAAAAGTTTTATGTTATATGCAGTATTCCACACTGATAGTCCCTCATCTCTGAAAATAAAAAATGAAAGAGGTATCTTCAGTTTTCTCTTCTTTGGGGCTAAGCTCATTACCCTCATTTTCTGGCATCCAATACTGATGATTGTATTGTTCTTTCCATTTAAATTGTTGTAGTCATCATTAAAACTATTTCTCAAGTTCTGTTTATTTCATTTTCTATAATCCATATTATTATCTATGTAATATTCTATATTATCATCTAAGTCTTCCCATTATATCTTATGGGAAAAAAAACCTCCTATCCCAATGACTCACCAGTTGTGTAGCCATTCTCCAATTGAAGGACATTGCCAAAAAATAACTATTGATAAATAAGAAATAGACTTGTTTGTATAAATCCACATTAATCCCCAAATGGTTAGATTTTCAGGCCTGACCTGGCTCAAGTCATTTCTTTTCATTCCCAATATTCTTAATGGTCCCAAATTTGCTCTGTACAACTCAAGTTTGGGGAAGAAGGATGGAAAATTAGTATTTCCGTGGTCCCTTTTGATTTGTCTGAGTTCCCAGTGGTTAATTTGGCACATCGCCTCTTTTCTGCAGGGCTTCACAAAGGTGAGGCTTAAATGCTGGTACGACATTCCAAGCTTATTTTCACATATGCGCTTGCTAATTACCTGTTACCACATGTGTGATTACATTCTTTGCACAAGAAAGAGTCCTATTTTCTGGAAATATTCAAGGAACAACACTGGCTTTTTAAGCATAAAGACTCAGAAAGGGATCTTGGCCAAGGCTTAGAAGGAACCCAAAACTTGATCCAATGTTCTACCCTTCATATTGGTTTATATTTCATAGTGTTACTAATGACATCCTATTTTTCAAGATTTCAAGAGGTGTATGAGTCTTGGACGTGAAATGGACCTGGCAAATAATCTTCTGATGAGTTAAGTGTAAATGAATCAGAAACATACGACTCATATTTCCCTTGAAACACACGGGGATTTAAAAGTTAATGGAGGGAAAAAAAAAGTTCTGGCAAATCACATTCAGGGTTTTTATTGAAACCAGGATGTTTGAATAAACATTTGAGATATCCAACTAACCCAAATGGTAATTGGGTTCACCCATCCCTATTTCTAATGGTGCTGGGAAACAACGAGGAAAAAAAAAAAAAAAACATGTCACAGTCAGGTCTCTGATGGAAAGCTTTATTTGGCAGACACTTGGGAAATCTTGCCGGCACATTTTGGCAATGAGTAGAGAATATTAAAGCAGACGGTGAAGTCTTAAGTCCTTTTTGGTTAGTGCCTTGAGAAAATGATTTGAAATTAGAAGAGAAGCAAGGGAGGAATAATCAAATGTGAAAAGGACAAAAAGGAAATATGCTCTGGAGATGATGATGATGATGATGATGATGATGATGATGATGATGATGATGATGATAGCATTTACATAATGTCTTAGAATTTGCAAGGTAATTTACAAATATAATCTCATTTGACTATCATAATTACTCTGAGTTAGGTATTTTCTCTACTTCTATTTTACAGATGGAGAAACTGAGGGAAAGAGAGGTGAAATGATTTGCCTACGGTCGCACAAGTAATAAGTCTGTAAGGCTTGATTTGAACTAAAGGTATCCTGACTTCAGACCTAGAGCTCTACCTACTGCACCATCTATAATAATATTTCTCCATTGTGCTATATATTTAAATAATAACATCTGTAGGGCACTTTAAGGCTTGCAAAGTGCTTTCTTTTCACATATCACCTCAGTTGATCCTTGCAAAAACCTTTTGACATAGCTAACATTAGTGTAGTGTCTTTTTCTAGGCAGAGAGAGATCTGAAGAATTCTCCTCAATGTGAGAAAGAAAACCTGTTTAAAAATCTGTCAACCAACAAGCATTTATTAAGGACTCAGTCATTTTTCAGGCATGTCCAAATCTTTGTGAGACCAACTGGGAGGTTTCTTGGTAAAGATACTGAAGTGATTGGCCATTTTCTTCTACAGGTCATTTTACAGATGAGGAAACTGAGGCAAACAGGATAAAGATGACTTGTCCCGACTCATACAGCTACTAAATATCCAAAGCTGGTTTTGAACTCAAGAAAATATGTCTTCCTGACTCTAGGTCTGGTACTCTTTCCATTTTTCCATCAAGCTGCCCCTTTAAGTGCCTACTACTCATCCAACACTGTTCCGAGCAGCTACAGATAGAAAGAGAAAAATGGAAAGTCTTTACTCTCAAGGAGCTTATATTCTAAACAAACAATAAGGAATTTGAACAGTAGGTCAGGACATATCAGAAAGAAGTTCCATTACTTAATCAAATCATTAAGCTCTACTTCAAGTCACCAGAAGAATGGTCCCCATGTTGTTTCCTTTCTGTTCCTTCTGGCCAAAAGTCATTGATCCCTCCTTGGGTCTTGGAATCTTTTGTTCTCTATCACCTTTATTTGCAAATCTTTCCCTTGCTCTTCCCTTGCTAGAGAGCCATCCCTAGAAACTAATTATAAAAAAGAATGAGAGAAAAAGCATTGGGAGGGAGGATTCCACCAAAATTATCACTGGAATCTGACATCCCATAAAATGTTTCACACCCATTAGTGCCCACATTCCAGTGAGGGCAAGTTGCTGCATTATTTATCTCTTCTACTAGACTATATTTGGTCAATTAGAATTCATTTCCAGTTTCTTTTTATTATTGTCATTGTTGCTCTTACATCATGATTATCTTTGCATTTTTAATTTCCTTGGTTCTGTTTTCTTTCACTTTACAGCAATTCATTTGAGGCTTCTCTGTATTCTCTCAGGCTTGCCATTTCTTATAACGCAGTAATACCCCATACATTCACGAACCACAATTTATTTAGCCAATTCCTCAATCACTGGGCATCTTCTTTATTCCCAGGTCTTGGCTATTACAAAATAGTCTGCCATGGATATTTTGGTGTAGATGGAACTTACTCCATTTTTTCACATTTTTTCACTTCTTTAAGGCAAAACTGAGATAACTGAATCAAAAGATATAATAGACATTTTAGTTACTTTCTTAGCAAAATAACAAATTCTAATTATTTATTATTTTCAAATTTTCAGCTTATTTAAGGGAAGAGCTGTTTTTAATTCTTGCCTCTCCCCAAAACCCAGGGCAGTGACTAGTAGATAATAACAACTCTAATAGTTAACGCTTAAATAGCACTTTAAGGTCTGCAGCTTCAAGTTTCCACTTTAAGGCAACTGGGTACATCAGTGGATTGAGAGCCAAGCCTAGAAATGAGAGGTCCCAGGTTCAAATCTGTTTGACATGGGACTATATAATGAGCAACAAGCAACCTTTACAAGGAAAAGGAAGATTCAAAGGAAAAACCAGGGAACTCGATAGCAAAGAGTACGCCATTCTCTCTGTGATCCCTTAAAAACACAATGCAAAAACAAGAAAATTTGTGAAATATTCTACATCATTTTTAAGTTGTCTACCTTTTCATGAACAATTATCATATAAACTCTCTGAGGGCAAGAATTTTTTTTCATTTTTTTTAAATTTGTAACCCTAGCCCTACTGTAGAAAAATATCTTAAACACTGGTTGTTGTCATTCAGTCATTTCAGACATGTCTGCCTCTCTATGACTTCATTTGGAGTTCTCTTGGCAAAGATACTAGAGTGTTTGCCATTTCCTTCTCTGATTCATTTTGCAGATGAGTAAACCGAGGCAAAAAGAGTTAAATGACTCACTCAAGATTACACAGCTTTTAAGTGTCTGAGATAAGATTTTTGAACTTAGGTCTTCCTGACTCCAAGCCCAGCATTATCCACTGTGCCACCTAGGGGGTCATCTTACATACACAGTAGGCACTTAGTGAATGTTAGGAAAATTAAATAGTACTTCAGTAAGAAAAAAAAGTCCAACCAAAAAAAAGAAACCACTTCAAACTTACTAGCGTTTCATCAGAAGCGGGCTCAAAGAGCTAGGGTTCTGTTTTATATACAATAGTTAGGCTTATTCATTACAAATTTAGCATTAACATTTTAGTGCAAAGGCCAATTTGCCAATTTGCTGCCCATCCCTGTGAATGCTCTTTTTAATAAATAATGCAGATTGTATAAGGGGGAAAATGATGGCCGAGGTAAAAATGCAAAACATTTTAATGGGATGTCTTTATAAAAGGTCATCACCCTTTCTAAATAGTTTCAATAATTTCTTTTATCTTAAAAGATCCTTCCTTTTTTTTTCTTGCACAGCTTACAACAATCAGCTGTTAGTTTAAAGGATATTCAACTGATAGGAAACCAAAGATTTCTCCTGAAATGATGGATGAGCAATACATGCCTGCTTTGTTTACATTATAAATGTCTTATTGCATGCAGGAATAATAATAAATAACCGGGCCTAGTCGGGGAAATGGTTTTCTTATGAAGATAAAATGAGAGTAAATTTGTATGGGTTGTATTTTAATTGAAAGCATTCCTCCGGGATGTTGAAAACTGTAAGGAGGCATTTCTCTGTAAGTATATTATTTATCCCTCCTTCCTCCCATTCCAAATGAGGAGGCTTTTGATTCTTAATTCCAGATGATGATGGATGGCATCCATTTGATCTCCTAACTCTAACACTCCAACAATATAAAGAGAAAAAAATTAATTATTTTTCAAAGATTCTTAAATTCAATAAGCAGTGTTTTCTATGTCCCAAGCAATGGACTTGGCACTGAGCATAGGACCAAAATAATAGTTATGTGACCCTGTATATATCACTTAACCCCTTATTGCCTAGTCCTTGCCCTTCTTCTGTCTCAGAATTGATACTAAGATAAAAGGGAAGAAGGAAGAAGAAGAAGAAGAAGAAGAAGAAGAAGAAGAAGAAGAAGAAGAAGAAGAAGAAGAAGAAGAAGAAGAAGAAGAAGAAGAAGAAGAAGAAGAA
>NC_058130.1:35343006-35352262 GCF_016433145.1 Gracilinanus agilis | reverse complement strand
GAGAAGAGAAGAGAAGAGAAGAGAAGAGAAGAGAAGAGAAGAGAAGAGAAGAGAAGAGAAGAGAAGAGAAGAGAAGAATCTATTGTGTGGAATGAGCATTTTTAAGTACTTATTAAGTACAGGCACTATGCTAACTAAGCACTGGAAATAAAGATAAAGTAGATAGCCAACCCAAAAATAACTAACTACCATTTAAATAATGCTTCAAGGTTTACTCTTATTTAATTCTCATAATAACTCCAGAAAGATAGGTATAATTATTATACCATAAAAACTGAGGCAAAGTGAGGTTCTGTGCCTTTCCCAGGGTGATATACCTGGTGCCTAAAGTCATGGTGCCTGATATATTGTGAGAGCTTAATTGACTTGACTTGACAAGCCATGCATTGAAGAAAGCTAGGGATTCTTCTTTCTTCTATTTCCATTACAACTTCTCCAACTTTTAGCCAAAACCTTATGCCTAATGGGAAGGGCTGGAAATTGAGACAATTCATGGCCAAGAAACTCATTCAAGTGACCTTAGAGTCTGTAGGAGAACTTCATGGAGCTGATCCAGAAGGCTCTTAAGCTCCTATTATTTAAAGTTGTTTCAGCTTGAAGTGGTTGACATTGGTTGTGAACCAGGATAAAGCTGAGTCCTTTGTGTTAAGTTCTTTGTGCTAATCTTTTGATCATGGTTATTAAAGAAATGAAACATTCTCTATAATGTAACAGCTACTTCCAAGGGCTTAAAGCAACTGAACTCTGGGTTGTTTGTTTGTATGTTTTTTTCAGTAACTTCACAGACATGCTTCCAACAGAATATGCAAAGCTAGCCTAAACTAGCATTCATGAAATAGCATTATTAAAAGAAATGGGTTTTAAGCCCTGTTCTGTCATTTGCTCCCTGTGTGACTTTAGACAATTTGCTTAACCTTTCTGTGCCAGTCTTCTCACTTGTAAAATTGAGGGAGTTCGACTTAATGATTTCTAAGTGAAACTTCTAGTTCTAAATTTATGATCTTGCAATTTTACTTCTGACTATTTCTGACTATAGTTCTACCCATAAGAAATGAACTATGGGGGGCAGCTAGATGACTCAATGAATTCAGAGTCAGGTCTACAGATGGGAGTTCCTAGATTCAAATCTGAAATCAGACACTTCCTAGCTGTGTGACTCTCGGGTGGGGGAGGGGGGCAAATCACTTAATCTCCATTGCCTAAGAGCCTTATCACTCTTCTGCCTTGGAACCAATACACAATACTGATTCTAAGATGGAAAGTAAAAGTTTAAAGGGAAAAAAAACCAGCTCTGCAAATATAGAGCAAAGACAAAATTTCATAACCAACTACTTAGTTTTTGAAATTCTTTTATTATCTTTGATTCTCACAAATTAGTTCTCAATAAACAAGATTATAAATTAACATAACACCCTTCAGAATTATGAAAAATATGTCATGTAATCTTGAGTCCTCATTCACCTGGTGTATACTCATTCTTTACAGAGGCAACAAAAAATGATGGAGAGAGCCCTGTACATAGAGCCAAGAGGCTTAGATTTAAGTTTAACTAGTCATTAACTATTTGGGCAAGTAATCTAATTTCTCTAAGCCTAAATTTTCCCATTTTAAAATAGGAATGATGATTGTTGCACAACTTCACATGGTTTCCTCAGGATTGGTGGAAGGAAAGTACAATATAAATGCAAGTTCTCGTTTTTAGAATTGATTTTATAATTTTCACTTTCTTTTACTAAACTATATGTCTGTCTCATAATAACTTAAAATTTTGAATGATAAGCCTTATTTTAAACATGGCTAAGTATCTAACTTAAATAGATTTTGTTTATTACTATATCAAGCTCCTTGAGATCAACAAATGTTTCATTTTTGTCTTTGTTTCTTTAGCATCTATCATAATGCAAGGTACCTAATGCGTGCATAATAGGTCCTCTTTCACCTCTCCTCACTGTTTTGTGAGGTAATCTTCCACCATATAAGCCTATAACATTTCATCTTCTTCTGTACAATGACTAACTACTGCGTGTTAAATTCATTTAGGAAATAATGATAGCGTTGGTGTTAATGTCTGTTCTTATATCCAGTTTCCATTTTTTTAGCATCAGTAGTTTATATAGGTCAGGTTGGAGATGTTTTGTTATCCTCTAATTTTTATTCTTTTTTCTAATTTCATATCAATTGTTGTATTTGATCTAACAGAATATGTATAGGCATATGATTCAAAATGACTTCCCTATTGGCAACCAGTTTTTCATCTATTAAAATATAATTGAATTCATCTTAATTATGTTGTTCAATGTTCATTACATCCACTGACACCCACTGTCCCTTTATAAATAAAATATTCACTACATATAGGTATAAGGCTACTATCTAGTCACAAATCCCTTGACCTTTATAATTTCTCTATCCTAAATCATGTTTTCTAACACATTTTTCACCTCTGTCCTTTATGTCCTACTTGGTTCTTCTAGTTGGATTTTTCTCTACATATTAGAGTGGATAGAGTACCAGGACTGAAGTCAGGAAGATGAAAATTTCTGAGTTCAAATCCAGCCTCAAACACTTACTAACTGCGTGACCCTCAGAAAACCACTTAATCCTATTTGTTTCCGTTTCTTCATCTGTCAAATGAGCTGGAAAAGAGAAAGGCAAACCAATCCAATATCTTTGCCAAGAAAAACCCCAAATGAGGTCACAGAGTCAGGCATGACTGATGCAATACAACAACAAAAACAAAAATCAAAATAGTAATCTCAAAGAATTTTTCCTTACTTCATTGGTTTTCATGGCCACAAGATTTTATCACCTAGTTTCCAGTGTCCCAGTTCTAAACCTCTGTATATTTTAGCTAGTCCTCAGAATAGGGTTATACTCTGTCACTGGAACTATATGCAAAATCCTTCTAATATGGAAGAAACAGCAAATGCTTCCATGCTATTGGCATAGCATTTGAGAAATTAGTTCCTCCATGTCACATTGGGATATCAAAACAGAAGTTTTGGGGAAGATTTTTTTTTAAATATAACATAAAACTGTATTATAAAAATCCTATGTAACTATATTTGTCTAAAAAACCTTTTTTATTTGTGATGATCACCAGTACTTTTAAACATTTTAAAGAAGAAAGACATTCTATATATCTAGCACTTAGCACGGTGCATGGCACACTGTATATACTTAATAAATATTTATTGACTGACTTTATTGACTTACCAACTATGATTTTACTGTATAGGTCAGAGAATTCATATCTGAGTTAAAAAATATACAAGTATAAAAATTAATATTATGTGTCACCCAGCTTTAAATTAAAACAGCTTTATTCCTTAGATTGCCTGGTTCTCTCAGAAAATTCTCAGCCTAGATCCGGAAAGGATTTCTACTAATATGGGGAAGACATTGACATGTTCTAAAATGTATTCAGGTCATGGAGACTGCTCTCAGCTAATTGTGAAAATGAGAAACTAGAGGTAAATTTCATTTGCATTATCTTCCTTTGATGCTCAATAAGGTCAAAGGTAAAGGTTTCATCTTTTTCTGGTCCATAAAATATAGATTGCCATTTTCAAAGTGCATCAACACTGGTAATAGCCATTCCCATTAGTCAGTCATATAATCTTATGAAATATTGACATGGTAAAACAATGCAAGTGGGAAAGGACCAATAGAACACGTGTTTTATTGACAAATAAATGCATGAGCTTAAATATCTCTTTCACCACCTTCCTTTAATCGGGATGATCATTTTGTCAAAAGCATAAAGATCTATAAAGAGCTGATGACTTTTAAATATTTCTTTGATACTCCCTCGAATAAAAATACAAATCCAATTTAATCCCAGTTCATATTTGTGTTCACCCTATTTTGACAGTGACATTTTATGGCAAAATGTACTTTAATATCATATTCTAACCCTTTTCCCATCTTTTTGTAGAAAAATCCACTTTTTAATTTATGGTACTTGCTTGCTCGATTCAAGCTGCATTCACTTTGAGATACTTTGCAAAGATAAATAACCAACATACTCTGCCATTTATGAGTAATGTAGTGACTATAACTTAGGAAAATAAAATAGGTGGCCACCACCAAAGGAATGTATTACTGTTAGAAATAAATATGTATCATATGGATAAGTAATAATAGAACTGTAAATTAGAAATACACTATGGAAAATGCTTTCCGATTTTACAAAGATTAAATTATGTATTGTAATATATTGTTGCTTCATATATATTTAAAGAATGAAATACTTTAGGCCATGCCTTGTGCTGAATAGACTCACAATGTGAGTGTGAAGAATGCAAACTGAAGTTACGTGTATACAAGGTATTACATACCAAGTCCTTCAGAATGTAGATGATATAAATAGAGATCATCATTTTGTTGGCTAAATATGGCAGGCCAATATGATTATCATCAATGGAAGCTTTCAAATAGAGTCCAATATGATTATTCTCTGCACTACTCTGAAAAAAAGTATTCGAATAAATACTTTGGTTTTCAATTGCCACAAAATGTATGATGGGAAAAGCATACGGGCCGAGTATTTTGTAAAAGAGGGGATTAAAGATGGATTGGTTGAAAGATGCCCTTGCACTCATCAAACGTTAAAAGATCCAGAGGAAGGCAACTACAGTTTTGAGTGAATTTTTTTTGGATGACCATCAAAAGAACATGGAGATGGGCTTCTAGGTGACCCAGTGAATTGACCTGGATTCAGATCTGGCCTTAAATATTTCTTAGCTGTGTAACTCTGGACAAGTTACCTAAGCTCCATCATCTAGCCTTTATTATTCTTCTACCCTAGAACCAATACCCAGTACCAATTCTGAGACAGAAGGTAAGGATTTAAAAAGAAAGAACATATAGAAGGCTTCTAAAAGATGAAAATGCGTGGATAGATTAGAATCTCCACTCTGAGAGGAAATTTTTTCCTTAAAGAGACCATGGACCAATTAAATACTCTAGGCAAGGTTGGAACTAACCAAATGACTAAAGTTAATAGACTCTTATGTCATCCAACAAATACATTTTTCATCTACAGTCAAGAGGAAGAATTTTTAGTTGTAAGGATCCAAGATTCGTTCCAGTATATTGTAAGTCTTATTGTACAGGAAAGAAACAGATTTAATACCACTAATGTTCTTAAGCCAATTTTTGTTGGACCAGATGGATGAAACTTCTCAATCTCCATCAAACTCACAAAATGTATTGTAAATACAAGCAAAAATGGCATGGGTATTTTTACTTTATATGTCATCCCAAACTTGCATTTCTAAGCAAAGGTCCCTTCCTAGGATATTTGTTATTGAGATGTGCAACAAGTGAAATGGTCTTACTTCAACTTGGCTTTGTGAACAAATCACTGTAGCATTTCACTTTTAAAATTCTGCCACTTTGTTTTTTTCTAACATTTTAAAGACAAAAAAAAAGACAAAATCCCTTTATAAAAGAAACAATCAGATTGCCTCCATTTTTTAATGAAAAGAAGATATTAATCAATCAATCAGCAAACTTTTTAAAATATCTGCTATGTGCCAAGCCCTGTATTAGGACCTGGGGCTACAAATACTGAGGATGAAATTACCCCTGCTCTCAAGGGATTTACATTCTATAAGCTAGAGCAGAACCTAGTAGTGCTAAGAAAATTCCAGTAGTACACAATAGGAGAAGAATGCTAATATGCAAACTTGATAACAATTGAGTTTAGCAATGAAAGCATCTATTCTGAAGCTATTTTAAAAAGTAGTCATTGGAAATTGCTGAATAAACGGTGCTATTTGACTGTACCAAAAAGGGTGATAAGTCTAAAACAAATGCATAAAAACTTATGCAGAGTAATGTACTGTGAATACAGCAAGACCAAAAAACAATCAGCATAATGATTGCTATAAACACAAATCAAGTCACCACTTCATCTCCACAGTCCTCAGTTTCCTTATCTATATAATAGCAATGGTAGTCTGCAAGAGATTCTAAGGTCCCTTCAAAGTACAATATTTTGAGATTCCTTCAATCCCAAGTTACAAAGTCTAGACCAGAAAATCTGACCATTTCCCCTGTTTTAAACTTACCCTTTTGCTAGCCTATTACCAAGGAGTTAAAGCTACTGGATGAGCATGTTGAATTCCATTGGGACAGTTCTTTCTAAAAGGGTTGGGTGGCCATGCTAATATAGTGAGAGACTTGAAGACCTCAGAATTAACCATAAATTGCTTCCCTAGTGCCACCACTTATTTCTAAAGGAGGCTAGAAGTGCTAAAGACAATATTTTCAGCACACAGTTGCATACACACACACACACACACACACACACACACACACACACACACACACACACAATGTTTTCTTGTCCCTGGAAATGCTTTGCTTACTATTTTGACTATGGCTTCCAAGAAAATATTTTTCCTCAAAATGTTTAAGCTAGGTGCCATGTAGATACAACCATGCACATTTAGTCCTAGCTTAAAATAAACATGATTTAAAAGCAGCCTCCTTTCAGCTGGCTTTAGACTTGGGAATTAGTCTATTGTTCTCAGCCTGCAAAATACTGTTTTCTATTCTATGGTCAATTCTAAGTCCTTGTTGTTTCCAAGACCAGATATTATTTGTATTTTTAAGACTTTAAACATTTGTGTTTAAAAGTGAAAAGAGGGGCAGCTGGGTAGCTCAGTGGAGTGAGAGTCAGGCCTAGAGACAGGAGGTCCTGGGTTCAAAAACCCGGCCTCAGCCACTTCCCAGCTGTGTGACCCTGGGCAAGTCACTTGACCCCTATTGCCCACCCTTACCAATCATCCACCTATGAGACAATACACCGAAGTGCAAGGGTTTAAAAAAAAGTCTAAAAGTGAAAAGAAAAAAAATAATATTCAGAAACTGATCCCTGAAATAATGCAAGCTTATAATATATCCCAGTAACTTTCTGACATGTTCCGGAAAGATTTTTTTCTATAGTGAACTCTGCAGGTGTTCCTGAAGATAGATATTGACTCTTGAGTGAACACACACACACACACACACACACACACACACACACACACACACACACACACACTCCGGACTTTCAAAATGAGGTGCTTACCATTATTAGCCACACAGGGTCATACGGCTACAAAATGACTGAGGCAGGATTTGAATTCTGGTCTTCCTAACCCCAAGTCTAGCACTCTATAAATACCACCTGGCTGCCTCTTAAAGGTCATCTAATCCAATGCCCTTATTTGACAGATGAAAAAAACGGAACCCAGAAAAGAGAAGTGATTTGCCCAGAGTCTCACAAATAATAAGTGAAGAGCTGGGGGTTGGTTTTCAGGTCTTCTAAGATTCAAATCTAGCTCTCTTTCCTCTGTATGGCTCTGTCTCCCTGAGAAGTTCAGAGGAATAGGAGGCTTAGAAGCACTGCTAGAAAGATTACTCATGCCAAGGAGCTATCGTGGATTCTCGTGTACCACCTGAGCATTTTGTTATGATTTAAAAGCATCCTTTCCCAAAGGTACACTATCCAATATCCATCTTCTAGGCAACCAAATGTAGCAGGTAATTATACTTGATTAAAACTATAATATTTTTTATCCTTACTCAGCTCTCCACAATTGATCTTTCCATAAAAAGCTACTAATCCAAATAAGAAAGGGAGAAAGGAAATTTATGTCAAGTATTTTTAAACTCAAAAAAAATGTTCTATGAAACTTCTTTGATGGATTTCTCCTTACTGTAAAATGTACTCGCAAAAGGCTTCATATACTTGCTTTTAGGCAAATTTCATAGAGAATCGGACTCTCAAATGTGGCAGGTATAGTGTTTTAGCAGTGTGATAAAGGAAGAACACTTACAAATCAGTTCGATGAATGACATTGAACTTACAATTTACCCAGCTCACGTTTTTCCCTTTAAAAGCATCATATGTATAAATCCATGATACTGTATGTGCTGGCAAAATTCTGCCTCTGTACAAGCCTAGCCTTGAGATTTGAACAATGTTCATAACACTTCATGAAGAAGCAGGTTAGCCTAAAACAAGGAAACTGGCAGGGTAAGGGAAGTTCTTTCCCCACAGGAAGAAGGTCGCTGCTCTCCCACAATTCAAGTAGAGTACCAAGAAGCCAAAGGAAGAAAGCATTTATTAAATGCCTTTTGTATGCCAGTCACTGTTCTAAGTGCTCTACTAGTATCTTCTTTCATAATTACAACAATCCTGGGGAGGAGGTGATATCCTGTATATTGTAATTGTAAATTGTAAATACCTGATTTACAATTGAAGAATCTGAAGCAGACTGAAGGTGAAGTGACTTGCCCAGGGTCACACAGCTAATAAATATTTGAAGGCAAAATTGAACTTAGTTCTTCCTGATTCTAGGATCAGTGCTCTCTCCACTATGCTACTTTACAATCCTGAAGAAGGAAAAGACACATTAGAAAGATTCAGAATCACAGCATCTTAAAGTCACAAACAACCTCTGCAGCCATCTGGGCCAATTCATGCCTGAAAAAGAGTCTCCTCTAGAATCCTGGTCACTGGATTTTGAACATGGGAGAAACTTAGAGATGACCATTAGTTCAAATTATTTTTATAAAAAAGTAAACTGTGGCCCATGGGTCATTTAGCAGCATAGCCAAGACTGAACCATCAGTCCACTCAACTTTGCTTCCTCTTCCTCTTCAGCAGAGAATCCTGAGGTCCACCAGTAGAAAAGTCTCTCCTTCATTCTTGCCTCTTCATTCCTAATAGAATTCCTCCTAAAGAGAATTGCTACCTATATTGGATTTATACAACTACCATGTTGCCTTTAATAGCTATCTCGACATTTGTCAATGTCTCCTTCCTCTTAACTCTATCAGTTATTGCTATGTCACAGCCCTTTTCACTCTGACCCTTTTTTGATGCTCTGCCCCCTAACCGAACCTCCTGAGCCTTTACTCAGGAGAAGCATTGGTGCTACCACTTGTAGGCAGGGCTATCCTGATTGGTGAGATTTCAGTGTAACTAGATTGTGCCCACAGTCATCATTCCCATAGTCCTACCTCTTGTTCCAGAAATTATAATCAAGTCAACCCTACCATTATGTCTACAAATGACCTGTCTATTGAGTGCCCTTCTCCACTCACCATCCTTGTGACTTCTCTGATCACAATACCCTTTTCTGGACATTATATCCTCTATCTGTATGGTCTCCCATTATTAGAAAGTCAGCTTCTTAAAAATAAGTGCTCTCTCTCTCTCTCTCTCTCTCTCTCTCTCTCTCTCTCTCTCTCT
>NC_058130.1:35309737-35340913 GCF_016433145.1 Gracilinanus agilis | reverse complement strand
TCTTCCTAATCTCAGACCTGGCACTCAATCCATTAATCCACCTAGTTGCCCCCAAAGAATATCATTTTAAAATTATTTTCAAAGAAATCTCGAGTGAGGAAAGGTAAGGAAACCTAAGGAAAGAGAATGTCTGGTGGATAAAAATAATGTGCTAGGAATTACTCCACCATATGTGGTAATTTAGGGAGCTCCATTTCAAAAAGTGTTTTGGTTTAGTAATGGTATGTGGTATGTTTTGGGTGGGACAGAAATTTAAGGGCAAAACAAAATGAAATGTCTTTATGTCCAAGTCCAAGTCTCTTTTCATGACGACTTGCCCACTGAGTCCAAGATCTTAAATTTCCTGGTATTTTAAGTGAATTAGATACAATGAGAAAATATTCTAAGTAGCATTTCTATAGCACCCGCCATGTGCCAGGCACTGTGCTAAGTCCTTCACAAATACTCTCATTTGATTCACCTAGGAGCTAGGTGCTATTATTATCTTCATTTTACATTTGAAGAAACTGAGATAAACAGATTAAATGACTCATTCAAGGTCTCATAGCTAGCCTGAAACTGAACTTGGTCCTGCCTCTAGACCTAGTATTCTATCTACTGTGACACCTAGCTGCTAATGGTCCATTGGATGAGATTCTCTCTGTCTCTGTCTCTATCTCTATGTCTCTGTCTGTCTGTCTGTCTGTCTGACTGTCTGTCTGTCTGACTGTCTGTCTGTCTGTCTCTCTTCTCTCTCTCTCTCTCTCTCTCTCTCTCTCTCTCTCTCTCTCTCTCTCTCTCTCTCTCTCTCTCTGTCTCTCTCTCTCTCTCTCTCTCTAATGAACTCTCTCATTAGGTGACTGAATGGATAAAGAGCCAGACTTAGAAATGGGAGGTCCTGGATTCAAATCTGGCCTTAGATACTTCCTGGCTATGTGACCCTGGACAAGTCACTTAACCCCCATTGCATAACTCTTACTGGTCTTCTGCCTTGGAACTAATATATAGTATTATATTCTAAGATGGAAGACAAGAGTTAAAAAAAAAAACACTGGGCTCCCTATCCTTGGAAGTCATCAAGCAAAGACTGCATCACTTAATGCAGAGATCGACAACATTTTTGGCCGTGAGAGCCATAAACGCCACATTTTTTAAAATATAATTTCGTGAGAGCCGTACAGTGCTCACAGTGCACCTCCTATAATAGCACCTGAAAAAAAAAATGACTTGATGGCTCCTGCAGAAAGAGCCATATCTGGCCCTCAAAAGAGCCAGATATGGCTCGAGAACCATACGTTGCCGACCCCTGCTTAATGGTTTGTGTTGGAGTGGGGACTGCCTTGGTATGTGACTTGAGCTAAAGATAGGCAATAAGGTCACTTCCAACTCTCAAATTTTGTGAATTTGTGATGCAATGACCCCTCCAGTACCCCTCAGAAAACACTCCAAGAGCAGATGCTGCTCTGATTTAGAAGAAGGAGTTACTTCACCAAGATTATCCTACACAGGTATAGTTAGATCAGTCAATGAGTAAAAAATATGTGTCTTGTTTGTTTCCGTGTTCTCTTTCAAGTTATTTTCTTTCTGTATACAATAGCCTACCTTCTGACCATTATTATTTATGGCTTAATATAATCATAATGTATATATTGTTTTTCTAATCCTGCTTTCTTTATACCACACAAATTCACATTCATTTTCATAATTCTTTGTATTTTTCATATATGTTGTTCCTTGTAGTACAATAATATTACATTGTGTTGATACACTATGATTTATTATGCTATTTCCCAATTATTGGACATTTATGAGGCTTCTATACTTGGTTTGGGGGGGGTTGCTATCACAAATAAAACTATTATGAGAGTTTTCTGATATCAGAGCAATAACTAGCATGGAAGGAACAGTGATCAGCTTCATATTGCCAACGTCAAAGAACTATTTCCTCTAATCCACAGCTAGTCCCTATACCTCACCTGATAGTTCTGTATATGTCCTGCTTATTGTTCATGTTCAATCATCCTTGTGTCTCTACTTCTCTCAATGAGATGGCACCATCAGTCAAATTGTCCTCTGTATCCAGAAAGGTACTGGAAGTAAATCATATTAATTCACAAGAGCTGATGGCTAAATTTTCATTGGGAAAAAATAGACAAATTCAATTGTCTAGACTTAAGAAAGTAGTGGAGAAAATGATAATGCTGGTTAATATTAAATGTGTTTTTTGCATGCATATTTTCTTCAGAAAGCCGGTTGTTAAATTTTTTAATAAATTTGAAATAAACCAACACATTGCTATGTGTACCCCACTTTCCTTGATCAAACTATCATATACAATGCCTCTCTCCTTCCCTCCCTAGAGATGGATAAGAACAAGTGCTGTGACTTTTTTTTTCATTTTCCATGAGATTCTCTCTCTCACTGCAGGCTGGCATCTTCTCTACAATTTATGGCCTTAGAAAGTTGCCTAGTTCACCAAAATATTAAGTGACCTACCCAGGGTAAAGACGCATGATTTGCACTAAAATATTCCTGGCTGTGGTTGCTTTCCAAACTGACTCTCTCTCATCAGAACAAGGTTTAGAATGTACTTACAGCTCTGTTATGTTTCCACTTTGTCTATGCAAACATCTGGGAACAACTTCTTCAATATGATGTAGTCATTAACAGAGTACTAAGTTTTACCAAAATTTTACAGATGAGTATATAGATGAGGCTTACTGACATTAAGGGTAAACTTTATTAAGTTTAAGATTAAGATTAGATTTATTTAAGATTAAGACTAAGTTCTTTAGCTATAAGTGGCAAAACCAAGGCTAAAGGTGCATGACACGTTTATGCATTTTTGTTACCACTTTTTAGCATTTCCTCCCCTTTGGAGGTCTTTTTGCATAAGGAATGTATGGGTTTTTACTTTCCTCTCAATTCTGCCTTATAGTCTACATTAATGATAAAGAAACTTGGCTAGAGAAATAGAATTATCAAGCATCCACTATGAAACACTGGAATCTAATTCCATATCTACTGCTATATCCACTATCCTATTCTACCATAAATCTGATACTGCTAAAGGGCTCTTTTTGAAAGTGAGATCTCTTCAAAGTACACTTTCTACTCTGTGCTTTCACTAGCCATGTGTGCTCCCCCCACAAAGATTCCTTACAAATCACCTCCATTTTAGTTATAGATTTCCCCAAGTTCTTTTCCTTTTCTAACTCTTCTCCCTATTACATAAATACTGCCCAAATGTCCTCTGAGTTTAACCCTGCTTGGATTGTCCCGAATAAGAGTAGTTAGAGTGAAAACGATGGGATTGAATAAGGACCACAGATAGACATAAATTAGGGGTTCTTTGTTGGTTAGCAACACATCATCCCCTCAATCTTAAAGAAAAGTCTCACCTGAAACACTGAGGAAGTCAAAAGAATCTTCCCAGTGTTCTGGGTGCACCACATATTTTATACATTTTAATACTATCTGTTGGCATCTCCTCCCCCTTTGGAGGCCTCTTTGCATAAGCAACTTGTGGGTTTCTACTTTCCATTCAATTCCACTTTATATTCTCCTTTAATGATAAAAAAGCTTAGCTAGAGAAATAGAATTACCAAACATTCACTGTGAAACACCAAAAGGGATCTCTCTCTAAGAATATAGGATCTACATGACTTTTCCATTCCTCCTGAGACCCCATTAGGAAAAGGCACACAAGGCTAATGTGCTCATTGGAATGTTTCACATGTGAAAGGGAGACTGGGGCTTCAGACTTTGGAATTAGAAAATATTGAAGCAATGGCAAGAAGGCCAGTGCTTACCAGAGATTAATGGAGATTGGCTTGGTCCTATTGGAGAGGGTCCTTTAAGGACAGATTGATAGGACTAAATAGGAAGTGCCTATTGAAGAGGCAATGGGAAAGGCACTATATTTGGTGAGCTAAGATTTGGGTTCATATTCTGGTTTTGCCTACATAAACTCTCTGCACCTGAATTTTTTATTGTAAAGGAGAGGATTGGACTTAGATGATATTGGGTCTCTTTCTAATATTTATAAAGCTTCCAATGCACTTTATCTACATTGTCTTATTTTATCCTTACATTAGTCCTATGAAGTGGGTACTATGGATTTAATTAACTGGAGGCCACTAGACATTGGTTCTGAAGTCAATGGATCTGGGCTCAAATCACAATCTTTGACACAAATTGTGTGACTTTGTGAAAGCCAATTAACATCCTGGATCTCATCATTCTTATTTGTAAAAGGAAATTAAACCAATCAATAAATATTTAATAAACACTAACTTCTAGGCACTTGACCAAGCAACGGGAATACAAAGATGGGAGAAATGGTCCCTACCCTCAAGTTTATATTCTAATTGAGGAGACATCATTTAACAGCATCCAAAACATTATGTACATACAACATGTATCAAGTGCAAATGGGAGGTAAACTCAGAAGAAAGACATTAGCAGGGGCAGGCAGTGAGAGAAATGCCTTTTGAAGAAGGTAATATTTGAGCATATTTTTAAAAAAAGTCAGGCAGGGATGGGGCAGCTAAGTGGTTCAATAGATAGAATGCCAGGTCAGGATTCAGGAGGACCTAGGTTCAAATCTAGCCTCAGATACTTCCAAGATGGAGGACCCGGAGGAAGTCATAGTCACTGATTGTCTAGCCCTTGCCATTCTTCTGTATGAGGAAAGAAAGAAAGAAAAAAAGGAAGGAAGGAGAGAAGGAAGGAAGGAAAGAAGGAAGGAAGGAAGGAAGGAAGGAAGGAAGGAAGGAAGGAAGGAAGGAAGGAAGGAAGGAAGGAAGGAAGGAAGAAGAATTAAGGAGCACAAGTATTCTAGAAATGGTGGCTGCCAGTGAAAAGACACAGAATGGAGAGATAGAGGGTAATGTACAGGAAGGAGAAAGAAAGCCAGTGTTAATGGATCGTGGAAAAGATGGAGGGGGAAAGAAGGATAAACTGTGAGGTTCTTCTCAGTTCTATAACTATGGTCACTGTTTTTAGAGGATGAAATTGAGGCACAGAAAGACTCAGCAACTGTCCAAGGTCATTCAAATAGAAAGCATTAGAGGTGAGATTTGAAATTTGGTCTATCAGACTCCTAAGTATAGCATAATATCCTCTACTATATTTTGTCCTTTTCTTTTGTGAACCCTTGCCTTCTGTCTTCTGAGACAGAGGAGTGGTAAGGGCTAGGCAAAAGGAGTTACGTGACTTGCCTAGGGTTACACCGCTGGGAATTATCTAATACCAAATTTGAACCCAGGTCCTCCCGACTCCACACTTGGCTTTCCATACACTGTACAACTTAGCCCCCCTCATTGTGTTCCTTTCAATACTCAAACTAGGATTTTGCTTAGTCAGATTGCTTTACCATGAAGGAAGCTTGAATCTGCCTCCATGTACGCAATTGACCCTAGAAAATCCATGTGCAATAATAAAATGCATTTGCCTGGCATATAATAAGAATATAATAAAGTATTTGTTGATTAAATACTTTCTGATTCATTTTTATTTTAGCTGGTTGTCATGTAAAGTAAAATATAATATTATATTCAGGAAATCATATAAATATGCCATAAATATTAATTCCCTGTAATCTGTAGAGCACTAATGTCAAACTCAAAAAGAAACAAGATTACAAATCTATAAATAAAGATCTTGGGGGCTACATATTAATTTTGTTTTAAAATGTAACATTTTCTATGTTTTATTGTACTTGAATCAATTCATATATTTTTCTTATAATATAAAATTTATTAATTTTTATCAGTGATTAATAGATTTTCCTAATTTCATTTTAATCTGATTTGGGCTATACTTGAAAATGTTTGGGCCACATGGGCAATGTAAAATACTGTGCTGGCATTTATATTTGTATAATGTTCCTGCCCTTAAGGAGTTTATATTCTATTATTGCAGGGGGAAGGGAAGAGGGAGTAATAAGACTTCAACACAGATAGCTAAAATATACAGCATTACATGATAAGTGCACTAGAGAAAGTAATGAGATTTAATCATCCAAATTTCCAAATGCAAACTAATTTTCTTTTAGTTGCTGTTTATTTAACATAATTGTTTTTAAATAACATGGTTGATGCTAGCAAGCTTGGATTTTATATATTAATATAAGTACAAAACCTCCTGTTACAGAATCTGGCCTTTAAGAACTGGGAGCCCTAATCACAATATTGACAACCTAATAACATGGAAAAAATGGAGTCAAGGGAATGATGTGCATGCCATAAATAAGACCAGTAAGTGGATGTTTTGTGTGTTTTAAATGTCTATTTTATCATTAATTATTCTTTGGTAAAGACTCTATGATTAAAATAACACCACCATATGCTGTTCTGTGTGTCCGCTTTGTTCTAAAGAAGATATATATGTCCTTTCATATGCTACGTTCTCAGCCATCTGTGAAAACTTATCTTGTGGCCAACATGGATCAGCGGTTCTTCATTTCCATGTTATAAGGCGTTAAGAGTCGGAATCCTAGAGCAGCCGTTAACAATTGCTATTATTTTTTTTCGTTTATGGAGAGCACTCCGTGTTCCAATGTGGAGATATATTTGGCGTCTATTATGAGAAAAAGTTTGAGTTCTCTTATTAGGAGTGTTTTTCCTCTATAAATAGTATGAAAAGAGAAACCAGCTCCGTGCTATAGTTATGTAAAGTTACTCTGTGCCCACTCTGTGGCTGTTCAGGCAGAGCCATTTGTCAATGGGTAACCTAAAGTTTATGCCTTTTTGGTGAGAGTGCTGGCCTCAAATTCTGTGAGAAAAAAAAAAACAGTTAAGTTTTAGTCTTCAATCTAGAACATCAACTTCTAGAGTCCAAACCTTTGGCAAAGAACCTTTCCCGGGAGAGCTAACTCTGTTCCCCACTACCATACCAGGATGGATCATCTAATGATGATAAGAATGAATCTCCACTCTGACTGCCAAATACTCAAGGGAAACAAGTCTCAAAATAGAGAAGAAATTTGTACCTTTCCCAAATAATATAGAGACAGAAATATCTTCTATGACATGCTATAAGAATGAAGATGGAGGAGCATGAAATGATAATATTTCTCCTGTCCTCAAAACAAAGTCCAACACTCATACACTGTTGGTGGAGGTGAGATCTGATGCAACCATTCTGGAGAGCATTTTGGAACAGTGCTCAAAGGACTCTAAAATTGGGTATATCTTTTGGTCTAGCAATACCATTAGTAGGTCTATATCCCAAAAAGATAAAAAAGGAGGAGACAACCTATTTGTACAAAAATATTTATTGTGGCTCTTTTTGTAGCAGCAAAAAATTGGAAATTAAAAGATTGTTCATAAATTGATACGATAGTTATGGAATACTTGTGCTATGACAAGCAGGATGATTTCAGAAAAGTCTGAAAAGACACATGAACTGATGCAAAGTGGAGTGAGGAGAAACAGAACATTGCACACAATGAAAGTAATATTTATTGATGAACAATTGTGAAAGACTGAGTTATTCTCAACAATGCAATTCTAGAGACTCATGATGACAAAAAAATGTCATCTACCTCTGAGAAAAAACTGATGAAGTCTCATTGCAGATTGAAACATACTACATTTCATTTTCTTTCTTCCTTTTTGTTATTTGACAAATGTCTTTCCCACAAAACTACTAATATGGAATAATGTTTTACATGATTACACATGTAAAATCTGTATCAGATTACTTACTATCTCAAGGAGAGAGAAGGATTAGGATGGGGAAGAGAGGGAGGGTCAGAAGAAGGGAGAGAATATGGAACTCAAAAAAATTTAATAAATATTAAAAAATTGTTTTTACATGTAATGGCGAAAAATAAAATATTTTTAAATGTCTGTCATATATGACTGGAGCGTCTTAAACAAACAGTGAGGCAAAGCTTCTGAATTCTGAGGGGAAAAAAGAATTGTGTTTTTCTTTCATGGAACTCTCCAATGTACTCAAAAGGACTATGCTTAGAATTCCTATCAGACCACCCTACCATAGCCCTAGGTCTCTGCTTTGAATGGAAATATAAGGTACTGCTGACTTCTGCCCTACTCTCTGGAACATTGCCCCAGAGGAAAATCATTTAGGGGGTATGGGAAAATATCTGAAAGGACAAGTACCCCGAAGGCTTGACTATTTGAAATCTGGCAACGGGAAAGGGAAACGAAGGTAGAGATAGTGAAAGAGCAATAAGGTAGAAGCTGACCTCTCTCTTTACTTGTCTTATGGCCAGAAATACCTATTTTCAGACTAACTCATATGGTTATAACCTCTATATTTTCCCCTTTAACCAGGGAGTAAAAATAGAAGAAGCAAGAAGAAAGAAAATCATCCTCTGCCTCCAAACCCCATTTGCTCAAGAAACTAGACAACCAAGGGCAGTACAAGTTATATGGTTCGATTACCCACTGTATAGACATCCACTCTAAACATTCCATTCTGTGAAAAGGAAGTACTTCAGGACATTAAATATTGGTTCCAGGGTTGCCATGTCTAGAAAATGGAAGAATGCTATGATCAGGGAGCCATAGTATCTTAGAAACTATTTGAGCTGAACCTTCTTTGCCTTTGAGAATTATTCTGCCCTTAATACTCATGGCCATACCCCTATACCTGGTAAGTGGAGATTATTATAATTTAAAAATAAAATTAGAACTTTATAATCAGAGGCTTTTTAAATTTTATTTCAAGTCTAAAGTTAGAGTACATCTTTAAGTAAGTGTGTGTGTTGTGTGTGTGTGTGTGTGTGTGTGTGTGAGAGAGAGAGAGAGAGAGAGAGAGAGAGAGAGAGAGAGAGAGAAGTCTGAATGAGGATGCTCATAGATACAGTCAACTAAAAGAAAAAGGTTGTCATTCTTCTTTAACTTCCTGGCATTTTTAGTCAAATTAGAAATGTTTATTTAAATAGCTAAACACAACCATTGAAAAACATTGATTTAAAAAAAAAAACTCTAGAAGGAGTAAGTCTAAAGGAAATAGGCCTCTAGGTACATCTTGATACATTTCTCACTAATTCTTAACCATTATGAATCAAAAACTGTAATCAAGTCAAAGGGCAATGACAAAACATAATGGGCATAAGGCTGCTTTACTCTTTAAACTTTCAGTAGAGAAGTGACATGAAATATATTATCAAGCGCATATATGACTACCACAAAAAATCAGTTAGTCTTATATTAAGAATGACAGAAAACAGATGGACAAATAAAGCACTCAAAATGAGATTCCAAGTTGAAATAATACAGATTTCCTATACATTTATTATATCATATATAAAAGATTTATTTTTTCCAAAGAAAATGAAAAGAATCTCAGAGGTTGAAGTGTGGAGGTGACCCCCAAAGAATGCAAGGTACATTCTTAAAGAACACATATGAGTTCTCTACCCCATAGGTTGGGTAAGTCACTTAACCTCTAGGTCTACATCAATGGAAGAATTCATAGATCTATTGAATTACCAATTAGTGCCTAATCTAATTCGTAATTTTATCTCAAGGCTTTACTAGACAAGAATTATTCCTTTTAACTCAGCCTGAACCCAGTACCTTGAAGCCTGATAAAAAAAAAAAGCAAACATGCATATTGTATGCATGCATATATTAGATATATTATAAAACAGACCTAGAGATAGGAGGTCTGGAGTTCAAATCTGACCTCAGACACTTCCTAGCTATGTTTCCCTGGGCAAGTCACTTAACCCCCATTGCCTAGCCCTTACCACTCTTCTGCCTTGGAGCTGATACTTAATATTGATTCCAAAACAGAAGGTAAGGATTTTAAAAAAAATAACACCTACTTTTGTGCAGATCAAATGAAATATTGTTTGTAAAGAACTTAGTAGATTGAAAGGCAGTATGCAATTAAGAGTTCTGACTTCGCTTTGCTATCTATATGATTTTTAAAAGTCATGAAAAATTTTTGTATCTTAATTACATTATCTGAAAAATGAGAAAGTTGGGCTAAGTAACTGTTAAGGTCCTATTAGCTCTAAATCCTTGATCCTATTAGGGTCCATGTTGCTGTCTTCTCTGTATCTCAAAATACTGAGCACAAAGCAAGGAAGAATACCTAAAACATTATGTAGTGGACTAGAACACTGGCCAAAAAATGTAATGAAATTTCATTAAAAATAAATGCAAAGACCTACACTTAGGTTCAAAAAACAAATTAACTTTACAAACACAAGATGAATGAGCAGTGACTAGATTTTTTTCTGACGAATATCTAAATGATAAGTTCAGCTGAATTCAAGATTAATATGAGTCAAGTATGATATGGAAAGAAAAGAAACTAATAGTCTCTTAAATTACTTTGAGAAAACAATTAGTGTCTTTCAATAGAAATTGTCTTCTCACCTAAGCAGATAAAATCTATAGAAATGTGTTCAGTTCTGGTTTCTACCTTTTAGAAATGACACTGATATGCTGCTACACAAAGTCCTTCTTGAACCTCCTTCTTCAACTAGAGTCAGATTTCTGTAGTTAACAATTACTTAATTATCTTCTATTTATTTTGTATTAAGTACACACACACATACATACACGTATTTCTGTATATACCTATTTTGTATCCTCTCTGGATTACCTAAAATTTGCACTCACAGATTGAATCACGGGAGGAAATGGGGAACTACCAAAGTGCTCTAAATATTCTATTGATCTTCCAAAACCATAGCTTATGAGCCCATGCCAGTGTACTTACCTTTAATAGTCATTTGGTAGGCACAATTAGCTCCAAGCGAAAGCATCTAATGAGATGTTCCATAAGAAAATGTAACAAACATTCCCTCCATTAATCTTGGGTGCACACTCCCTTAGCTATCATTTGAAAGACTGAGCATATATATTTAGATTATGTCAAACAGAGAGACACACTAGGGAACACATGTGACCAAGGCAACTCACATCTCTGACATTACAGGATCATAATGTTCTTTTCTTTTTTGTGGTGTCCTTATTCTTTCTTTTTACAGCATTTCTTTAAGAAAGCCTTTTGAGAAAGTTAGAGATTATCCAGAAGTAATTAAGGCCCTTAATCTGAGATGATTTAGGTCTTTGAGATCACAATATGCTGAAGATTGATTCTAAGAACTAGGGATGTTTAATGTATGGTAGACTTCAACTGGGGAAGTAGAACCCTTATGTAAAAGACCATCTTAGAGAAAAGGAATTTTACTTTGCTGTGCTTGGCTCTGGAGAGTAAAATTGGGAGCAATAGAGAGAGCCTGCAGAAAGACAGATTTAGGCTTTATATGAGGAATTGGGTCCTAAGGCTTTGAGTCATCCAAAAAATGTGGATGGCCTTGGAATGGAGTACTTTTCCCTGCCCATAATCCTTCAGATAATGATGGAGGTGATTCTTGGTGAGTTATGGATTGGATGAATTCTGCGTTCCCTTCCAATTCTATAATTTAATGGTTCTGCATTGCTATTTCAGAGCTGTGATCAAAGGAACTGCCCTTCATGCTCCCAAATGTAGATATGCTACTGCTGCTGCCATGAAGGGCAAAATAGTTTTGTCTTTCCCTTTTTCTGATGGTAGACATGTGTTCCTAGTATCCCATGCTGGAAGGTGGGATTAATTTTTCCATAGAAATAATATTATCTGTGATGCTTAAGTGCAACTAAAAAAATGCTAGAACACTACATCAAGAATACTATTCATATGTAAAATATAGAGAGAACTTTCTCAACTATATCCAAATAAAAGCATTAACCAATTGATAAATGGTCAAAAAGATATTAATAGACAATTTTGGGGTAAAAAAATCAAAGTTATATTGAACTATATGGAAAAGTACCCTAAAAATGCAAATCAAAATTCTAAGTTATAAACTAATACCTATCAGATTAACTACACTGATAAAGGCAAAATGACAAATGTTGGAAATGTAGGAAAATGGGGACACGAATACACTACTAGTGGAACTATGAGCTGATTCAACCATTTTATAGAGCAAACTGAAATTATGCTCAAAAAGTTATAAAGAGTTATAAAACTGTATGTATCTTTTGACCCCATAATATATTAAGTTTATTACCTAAGGTGATCAAGAAAAATGGAAAAGAACCTATATATTTTAAGATATTTATAGCATCTCTCTTTGGGGTGGCAAAGAACTGGAAATTGAAGAGATGTCCATCAATTGGGGAATGGCTAAACAATATGTGGCATATGGTTGTGATGGAATACTGCACCATAAAAAAATGAGAAATAGGTTGATTTTGGAAAAATATAGAGCAAATAAACCTATGAGATTGGCATGGGGATATAAACATAATTGATACTATTATTTCCATGAGAAAGTACATTCTCCAGTCCAAACTACCATTATCCACAACATTTTCAACATCAAAATCGTCCAGGGGACAGAAATTCCAATTGAACCTCCTCAGTGAAACACCTTTTCTGTGACTGGAATTTTGGATCCTTTTGATAATGCCAGAAAAACTTGTGTCATACCAGCCACTATGACCCTTATCCTTTACCAAGAAGTAAAATGTCGTATGTCAAGCATGCCAAAACTGGCAGTCAGCATTGTTAAATTAAAATCCAGAACAAAGATCCAACTGTGTGTTAGCTTATGATCTGACTATGGGCACAAGTCATTTGCCTTCCTCACATTTCTGTTTATAAATCTATAAATGGTATCAACTGGAAATTCTTTTCATAAATCAGAGAGATGGAAAATTAGTATGGTGAGATGAAAATGGCATGGGATTTCAAGTCTTTCCACTCCTAGCTCTGCCTTTTCTTTTCTATGAGATTCTGAAGAAATAAACATCACAACATCATCTCCTCATTTGTACAATGAAGAGGTTGGACTAGTTGACTGCTATGGCCCCTTGAAGCTGTGAATCCATTATCCCACGAACTCAATAAACCAATCAACATTACAAAGTACCTACTATGTGTCAGAGACTGTATGCATTTTGGATATAAATACAAAGAATGAAGTAATCCCTACTCACAAGGAACTTACATTCTAATGGTGTAAAAAAGGTTCCTATATAATTATATATGGAAAAATATAAAGAGAATATAAACAAGCTACTCAAATACAAGATTGTTGGAGAGAGAAAGGGTACTACTAGCATTAGAGGGATCAGGGGTTTTGTGTAGAAGATAGAATTTGAATTGAATCTGGATAATGGAAAGATAGGTTGGGTTTTAAAGGCTGTGAAAGACTTTAAAAGATAAATAGAAATAACGTCATTGAAAGCTCCTATTAAGCACAAAATAAGAAAGCTTTCCGAATGTATCAATTATAAAATACTGAAAATTCTAATAGAAATACTAAGGATTTATTCCTGAAATTTGTTATGTTATGTCTAAAATTATATTCAGTGTATTCCTCAGCTTAAAACCTTATACACACACATACACATATGTGTGTATATGTGTGTATGTATATATATATATAATATTAAAAATCACCTGCAAAATAACCTAAGCTTTTAATACTCATATAATATTGACCTCGGTCCTCCTCTAGTTTCCAAGGTGATTTCAGGTACAAAAGGAAGCACACCCCAAGCAACATGCTTAAATTTATCACTGTTCAAGATTAGTGGAAATGGTAACATAGAATAGAAAACAAATCACATTGAACAAATAGCGATCATTCTCCCTTATATTTTGACTTTAGCCACCAAATCTCAGCAGGGGAAAACTGACAAGGGAGAAAAATACCAACTGAACAGGCATACCTTCATGATCAGTCCCTGAAAAGTCCTTTCTTATTACATGGACAGAATTTGCCAAGCATTAGCATCGCAGGGTCTGTTAAGCCATAGATTTTCAGGTTGGGCTCATGAAATCAAAATTGTCTGATTTGAGCCTTTGAGAGAAAGAGGAGCCTCTCTCTAACCTCTATGGAAAAGGCCCAGAAGACCCCTGAGAAGGGAAGCAATATGGCCTCCCATCCACGCTGACACCCTTAATTATGCCGTTTGAGCTTTTGATGTTCTGACACATAAATAGCTAAAAATTTGCTATTTCATTTTTGTGCACTCGCAAGTTGGAAATGTCATCAAGTTTCATCAAGATTGAAATGGGGTCCAATTTGCTAAAAATGCCTCATGCATAAGGAAGTTTTGTGTTCTCTTTCACATGGGAGTCAGCCCGCACAATGCATTATGCACTGAGGGCTGAAAGAATCTTGACACACCGCTCAGATGGATTACTGAAATGGAGGGAGCATTCCAGCAATGGTGTTGTGTGTGCTTGCTGGGGTTGGGGGGAGGGTGGTTGGGAAACAAAGATCCACTTCCCAAAGAAAATGGTCCTCTGGACTTACTGAAGGAGTATTGATGTAGAAACGACATGGACAGTTTCCCTCTGCTCATTATTTCTGATTCACAGATGGTCACTGCTTTAATGTGTCCCTGACACAAAGGAAAAGATGCTAACAGGGAAAAATAATTGCTATTTTATGTCCTTTTTGCTTTTTAGCGTGCATAAGACTAACAACTTTTTACTTTAACAATGTGAAAGGAAAGTGAATTAGTGGAGGGGAGGACTGGCTTCTTATAATTCCACCTTATCTTTCTAATTGGGATTATTTCTCCCTTGAATCTGTTGAATAAAAAGCCACTCTGAATGAGATTCGAGGTCTCTCAGCAAAGCCTTTAAAAATATTTGAGAGCCACTATTTCTGTGCATGTCTGCACATGTGTGAACTGTATCTTAATTTCCTTACTCCCGGTTTTGCTTCCATTTTTTTCATATTTTAGAGATGTGTATGTTTATTTAATATTCATCAAAAAACTCATTCATCTATGAGATGCTAAAAGGACTATAAACTTCCTCTCATTTCGACCTCCTAGGAACTCACAGGAGAGAAAAAAGTATCTTAAAATGTACCTATTCATTTTGTCTTTTAGGGCCAAAGTGGAAAGGAGGGAAATATGAAGATATGTTCATCTGTAAAATAAAGATGAGGTGAGTCTTTCTAGCTATGATAGTTGATGGTTCAATTATACAAAAGGTAATCAAAATGAACCAAGAGTCTTTGTTTTCACGGAACTTGGCACATAAACAGCCTTGTTGATTACTAAAATGTAAGAAATAGAAAGGACCTTTGAGATCATCAAAGCAAAGCTGGCCATTTTTATCAATGAGGAAGATGATCGCAAGACATTCTATAGGACTTGGAAGGCAACATGGAATAGTGGCTAGAAGGAAGAGATCTACATTCACATTTTGCCTTTGACACACAAAAGCTGTGTGATCATAGTGAGTCATTTAACTTCTTAGTGCTGAATAAAATTGGTGAAGGCAATTTCTAGAAAGGAAAATCACAGGTCCAGATTTCAAACACACATAAAAAATATGGGGAATTTTCCAATAAGAAAAAATTACAGCAACCAGTTGGCTCTACAATCATTTTCCTTTGTTTTCTGGTTCAAATAACATAAAAATGATAAACTAAAACTATGTTTTAGCAATCTAAGACAAACTACAGTTAGGACATAAAGGTGTCCTTCAACAAATTAGACCTAGTTCTACATCATAGCTAGCAAATAGCTTGGCTGAAAGGGAAGATGTCCACAAAAATTGACCCAGGTGTGCCTCAACTGGAAAACAGAGCCACACTAACCAATATCCATCCCCTGATCTTTGAATTTCAAGTATTTGGTTAAAATTACATTTTTTTCATGGAAAAATTTGGCTGCCAACAAGTCAAGTGTCCCCTTCTTTAAACATTTTTTCTATCTCAAACACAGAGTAAAAACAACTGCTTGAACACATGGGCTGACAAGGATATTATTGGGGATGAAGACACTAAACAATAACTCTAGTCTAACTATCAATAATATGGAATTAGGTCTTAATCAATGATACATGTAAAACCCAGTGGAATTGTGCATCAGCTAAGGGGGGGGGGGGGTAGGGAGTCTGGGAGAGAGGGAAAGAACATGAAATATGTAACTATGGTAAAATATTCAAAATAAAGATGTAATTAAAAAACATTCTCTTGATCTCTTTATCAAAAGACAGTAGAGAAAAGTACACTATAATCTGGATGAAATCTACCTTTTGACACTTATTTTACATTACTTTTCTTTCCCAATCTAAGTTCAAACCAAAATGTATTGTGGCATGCACTATACTCACTATCTCAGTTCCTCTCATATATCTGCAAGGTATTTTTTATACTTCCCCTCAAACTGAAATTCTTAATCTATATTAAGGTCCAACCTAAGAACTACTACACACTTCTGTGAGTCATTCAACAAGTGTTTATTATGCATTTTTAGGTGCCAGATATGCAACCTAGTGTTAAAGATACAAAGAAAGACAAAAATAGGGCCCTAGTCCTTAAGCAGCTCGTATTCTAATAGGAGAGAGGAAAGCAAAAAATTTTACATATACAAGATTTATACAGTACATATGAAAAAAATAATCTCAAAGGGAAGGCATCAGTAATGAAGAGTGGGGAAGAGGGAAAAAACACCAGGAAGTCTTAAATAAAATATAAGATTTGAGCTACTGTGAAGGAAACCTGGGAAACCAAGATTCATATGGGTATAAATGATACTTAAAGAAGAACTCTTAAAGTCTTAGACATGAAACTGAACATCTAAAGGAAATTAGTGCTACTATCATTACTGCTATATACTCAAAGCAAAGGTTTCCAAAGCAGAAGACAGGTGCAAGAAGCTGATCATGAAGATAAAGTTTTCTAAGAAAGATTTAATTTTCTCCCCAGAGTTTGAAAAAGATAGGAATGCTAGGTTCCTGGCCAGGGATGAAGTGTACATCCGGTGCACAGGTAGTAAGAGTATATTTGTCAGACCAATGTTGATTTCCAAGACAGAGGCTTAACTACATCTCACTCTTCTTAGAAGGAAAAGATGTACTTCAGATGGCAAATACTAATGGATGAGGTTTGGGTGTCAATTTTTCTTAATTCATCATTTTGTTTCAAAGGAGGGTGCTAAGTAGAAGGAGTATAGTAAGAAATGACTACTGTTAAAAACCAAAATGCATCCAATTTTATCCATATCTATTATATATATATATATATGACATATATTTAGAGAGAGAGAGAGAGAGAAAGAGAGAGAGAGAGAGAGAGAAAGAGAGAGAGAGAGAGAGAGAGAGAGAGAGAGAGAGAGAGACAGAGAGAGACAGAGAGAGAGACAGAGAGAGAGAGAGAGATACACACTTAAACACATACCCACCCATTGGAAAACAATATGGGAGAGATTAGGTTTAGATCAACATCTCACACCCTACACCAAGATAAATTCAGAATGGGTGAATGACTTGAATATAAAGAAGGAAACTAAGTAAATTAAGTGAACACAGAATAGTATACTTGTCAGATCTCTGGGAAAGGACAGATTTTAAAACCAAGCAAGAGTTAGAAAAAATGACAAAATGTAAAATAAATAATTTTGATTATATTAAAAGGTTTTTGTACAAACAAAAACAATGCAACCAAAATCAGAAGGGAAATAACAAAGTGGGAAAAAGTCTTTATAACAAAAAATTCTGACAGAGGTCTAATTACTCAAATATACAAGGAGCTAAATCAATTGTATAAAAAAATCAAGTCATTCCCCAATTGATAAATGGGCAAGGGGCATGAATAGGCAATTTTCAGATAAGGAAATCAAAAGTATCAATAAGCACATGAGAAAGTGTTTAAATCTCTAATAATTAGAGAAATGCAAATGAAAACAACTCTGAGGTACCACCTCACACATAGAAGATTGGCTAAAATGATAGCAGGGGAGAGTAATGAATGTTGGAGGGGATGTGGCAAAATTGGGACATTAATGCACTGCTGGTGGAGTTGTGAACTGATCCAACCATTCTGGATGGCAATTTGGAACTATGTCCAAAGAGTAATAAAAGAATGCCTGCCCTTTGATCCAGCCATAACATTGCTGGGTTTGTACCCCAAAGAGATCATAGATAAATAGACTTGTACAAAAATATTTATAGCTGCGCTCTTTGTGGTGGCAAAAAAACTAGAAAGCAAGGGTATTTCCTTCAATTGGGGAATGGCTGAACAAATTGTGGTATACGCTGGTGATGGAATACTATTGAGCTCAAAGGAATAATAAACTGGAGGAATTCCATGTGAACTGGAAAGACCTCCAGGAATTGATGCACAGTGAAAGGAGCAGAATCAGAAAAACGTTATACACAGAAACTGATACACTGTGGTAAAATTGGATGTAATGGACGTCTGTACCAGCAGCACTGCAATGACCCAGGACAATTCTGAGGGATTTATAAAAAAGAACACTACTCACATTCAGAGGAGGAACTACAGAAGAGGAAACACAGAAGAAAAACAATTGCTTGAACATTTGGGTTGATGAGGACATGATTGGGGATGTAGACTCCCAACTACCACACCAACGCAACTCTCAATAATATGTAAATAAGTCTTGACTGACCACACATGTTAAAACCAGTGGAAATGCGAGTTAGCTATGGGGGAGAGGGGGTTGAGGGAGTAAAGGGGGAAGTAAAAACATGAATTTTGTAAACACGGAAAATTTTTCTAAAAATAAAAATTTAATTAAAAAAATTAATAATAAACACATACCCACCCAAAAAGAGAATTTGTACCCTATAAAAATAGTCAAAATAGCTTTGAAGTGAAAAAGTAGAGGGTGTGAGGAAATGATATATATATTTACATACAAATATATATTTATATTTATATATATGATATATGTATAATTGATAACTAATTTGTGCAAATATGAAATAGAGGCAGGTATACTTGATTCGTTGGGTACTCATTAGGAAAGACAATAGTTGGCAACAGAAAATGGGCCAGCAATCATACTTTAATAACCAGAGATGGTATAAAGATAAGAAGTGAAAATGATTAACAAAGAAAAAAACAAATAAGAAAGCACCTGTGAACTTAAGAACTTATCTGAAATTACATCTCATTTCTTAGAGAAGAAATTATCTCAATAACACATTATTTGTTTGAAGTTTCAAAAAAAAAAAAAAGGAGTCCTAATGCAAACAGGTAAATTGGACCTTGAAGTTACTTGGCTTGGCGCATTACTGAACTATAGCTCTGAACAGAGGTACCATTATTAAAATAATAGGGTGTACAGAAATGGGGAATTAGGTTGAGAAGTATTTCTATTTAGAAGATAAACACATGTGACAAAATTCAGGAACTAGAAGGGGAAAATATGGTGAAGAACAAGAACATTTGAGATAACATCAGTGGAAGCAGAAACCAAGATGGTATTGCCTTGAGTGTATTACAGACCACCTGGATTAATGAAAAAAATTAATAAAAAGATTAGTTAGCAGATAATTTGCATACCATGGAAGCATTATACAATACTGATAAATGCTGCTGGAGTTCATTCTCTTCTTTTTCTCCTCTCCTCTCTCTCTCTTCAAAACAAAATAGCAATTAAATAAGCTGCCGACTTGACCTAAGGAAAATTTCCTACTTCAAAAATTGGAGAAACTAATGAAAGACAATTCTTTTTTGGATTCGATTTTCAATAAGAAGAACTTTGTCTTGAAGTGATCAGAAAATATTTGTAAAGCACTTTGCACAGTGCATGACATATAGTAAGTGCTTTTAAAATGCTTGCCTCCTTTCCTCTCCTCCTTTGGCTGGTTTGGATATGATCTTTGAATTTATGATAGAGAAAGAAAATACAAGTAAAACTATTCTATCATTAAGCCTAAATTTTTATAGAGCAGATCTCAGGGGTTTAGAAAAAGACAGGTTGAGTCCCATGGCCTAAACTTTCTACAAAATAAATCCCATTATCGATGAAAAGTTCTCAAGCATAACATTCTGAAAACCCAAAGTGAAATAATTCCTTTGATGCATAAAGGGGGAGGAGATGCAAAACCATTATGGATGCAAAGGGAATGAGTCAAAGAACTAAGGCTTTTTAAAGATATATAGAAGATGGTAGCATCAAGGTGACTCAGATAGAGTCAGAAGTGGAGATGGGAGGTCTTAAGTTCAAATCTGGCCTCATTCACATCTTAACTGTGTGACTCTTGGCAAGTCATTTACCCTCCATCTCCTTTGCCTAGCTCTTACCACTCTTTGGCCTTGGAATCAGTATACAATATTAATTCTAAGAAAAAAGAAAAGGGATTTATTTTAAATATATATAGAAGGGGCAGCTGAGTAGCTCAGTGGATTGAGAGATGGGAGGTCCTAGGTTCAAATCTGGCCTCAGACACTTCCCAGCTGTGTGACCCTGGGAAAGTCACTTGACCCCCATTACCCACCCTTACCACTCTTCCACCTATGAGACAATACACAGAAGTTAAGGGTTAAAAAAAAAAAAATATATATATATATATATATATATGATAAAGAATAGGTAATAAAAAGATAAATACAAAAGCATGATACATTCTTGAAAGAAGGAAGTTGCCTGAGGAACAAAGCTAAGAACAGCCAAAATGGGTATGTGTCATTTAGCAATACTGGAAGAAAGAAAGATTGAAGAAGAGGTAGGATGATAATCAATAAATGCAGAATGTTACATTTAGAACATTACTTTGTGTTCTTCCTCCCAAGGAGATTGATTTATTGATTAGAATGGGCAGAATAAAAATAACTAATAAAGTTATAAAAAAAGATATCTCTGGGAAATAGTAAGAAGCAGTGCTATGGAAATGGTCAAACCACTTTGCATAGGTGAACTAGGCAGGAGGGTACTAAAAGGCCAAGCAGACAAGATTTCTGAGCCATAGTCAGTGAATCTGAAGGATCATGGAGGATGGGAGAAGAACCACAGGATTGGAGTACGACCAATATGCTGATTTAAAAAAAAAGGGAAGTGAATGACTTTCTGAATAGTATAGATCAATAAACTTGACTTTGATTCCTTATAAAATTCTAGAACAGTTTATTAAAAGGATGATTCATGAACATTTAGAAAAGGAAGTGCTGATCACAAAGAGTCAGCATGGCTTCAACAAGGATCTTTCATGCCAGACTAATCTCATTTCCATTTTGACAGGGTTACTAGACTGGTAGATAAGAAGAATGCTATAGAGACAGTTTTGCTTGAATTTAGCAAAGCATTTTACAAAGTTTCTCAATCTATTCTTGTAGAAAAGATGGAGACATGAGATAGATAAGAGAGGAGTTAGGTGGATTTGCAACTGATTGCAAGGACTAACTCAAAGAGTAGTCATGAATAGTTCAATGTCAACTTGGAAAGCAATCTCCAGGGAAATGTCCCCCCTCTATGCTTGGCCCAGAGCTTTAAAAACAAAATTAACATTTTTATCAACAACACTAAACTTGGAAGGATAGTGAATACACTGTATGACAGTCAAGGACAATGTGGAATTTGTTTTGCTAGATCTAAAAAGGTCTTGACAAGCTAGAACATTGAACTGAATCAAATAAAATTCAATTTAATAAGGATAAAAATAAAATCTTACACTTAGGGTAAGGAAGAAAAACAAGTTTCCTTGTAGAAAAAAATTGGAGCAGTGAATGTAGGTTACATTTCTTAATGAAAAAAATAAAGAGATTTTAGTATACTGTAAACTGAATATGAACCAACAGTTTAAAACAGAAGGTCAGAAAAGCTAATGTTGTTTAGGTTGCATTAAGAGGTCAAATTGACCTTGTTCTCTGTTCTGATTAGACCTCATCCCAAATCCTACATATAGCTTTGGTCACTGTAGTTGAGGAAGAAGTTCAAGAAAAACAGAGCAGGGAAAGTCAAATAAAGAAGGTCTTTGGCATCATCTTATTTGAGAATCCATTAAAAGAACTAGAAATATTGAGACCCAGGCCCAAAGACAGGAAGTCCTGGGTTCAAATCTAACCTCAGACACTTCCTAGCTGTGTGACCCTGAGCAAGTCACTTAACCTCCATTGCCTAGCCCTTACCACTCTTCTGCCTTAGAACCAATAAGTAGTATTGATTCTAAGATGGAAGATAAGGGTTTTTTAAAAATAGAAAATAACTAGGAATATTTCAAATGAAGAAGAAAAGAATGGGGAATAAAAGTTTTCTTTAGGTAGTTAAAAGGTTATCAAGTGGAAGAAGGATTAGACTTGTTCTGCTTGACCTTTGAAGACAGAACTAAATGCAATGGGTCAATTTTGCAGAGAAGCAAATTTTAGCTTGATATAAGGGGAAAGGCATTTTTTAAACTTCCTAACAATAAGAACTATCCAAAAGCAGAACATCAAGAAGTTACTCTTCCTAGGAATCTTCAAGGAAGCCTGGATACGAAAAGAACCTACTTGTACAAAAATATTTATAGCAGCTCTTTTGTGGTGGCAAAGAACTGGAAATTGAGGGGTGTCCATCCAATGGGGAATGGCTCGACAAGCTATGGTATATGCTTGTAATGGAATACTACCATGCCATAAGAAATGACAGACAAGATGATCACCAAAAAAATAACCTGAAAAGACTTATATGAAGTGATGCATAGTGAAGTGAGAAGAACCAGGAGAATGCTGTATACGGTAACAATAATGTATGGTGATCAACTGTGAATGACTTAATTATTAAGGCAAGACTCCAGGACAACTCCAAAAGATTCATGATAAAAATGGCTATCCACCACCATAGAAGGAACTGATAGCCTGAATGCAGATTGAAACATGCCATCCTTTATTTTATTTCCTCTATGAATTTTTCTCTAGTGAAGGCAACCTATCTTCTTTCACAATATAATTGTGAACGCAGAAGTATGTATTTTATGATAACACATGTACAATCTATATTATATAACCTGCCTTATTGGAGGAAAGGGTGAAGGAGAAAGAGAATATGGATTGAAAAGAAACAAAATAAATATTAAGACATATTGACACATCAACTGTGAAAAAATATAATTGATAATATAAAAGGAAATGTCAGATAACAACTTGTCAGATATATGATCAAGGAGATTCTCAGTTCATGTATGGGGATATTTGGGCACATAATGATGGACAGAAGATGGACCACCCAACAAACAAATCCCTCTCCCCAAAGGGATAGAATTCAGGAGGAAGAATCAGTGGTCTAACCAAAAGCAGAGATCAAAATAGGAATGCAGGTTTCTGAGGTTTGATTTGTCTGGGACCTATTTGGTAAGATCTAGAAAACAAAAGAATATGAATTAAATGCAATTAATATGATTTGCCCAGTAAACATATGCTTGTGTACGAAGGATATGTTGTCTTTCTATATCACAAAATTATAGCACTGTGAATACTCTTTGACCTAGCAAAGACACTATCAGGTCTGTATCCCAAAGAAATGGGGGTAGAGGGGAAGGCAAGGAGGGGGACCATCTGTACAAAAATATTTACAGGAGTTCTATTTGTGATGGCAAAAGAATTGGAAGTTGAAGGATGTCCATCAATTGGGGAATGACTGGACAAGTTGTGGTATATGCCTGTGATGGAATATTATTGTGCTATAAGAAATGAGCAGCAGGATGGTTTCAGAAAGAGCTAGAAAGTTCTATATGAAATAAAGCAGAGAAGAGAGCAGAATCAGGAGATCACTGTACACAATAACTGCGATGCTGCAACAATAATCAGCAGTGAAAGATTTCGCTACTTTGATCAGAAAAATGATCCAAGACAATTCCAAAGGACCCATGATTAATAATATTATGGTCGAGAGAGAAAACCTGATAAATACCAAGTATAGATTGAAACATAATTTTTTCACTTTACTTTTCCTAATTGTGCATGTGTGTATGGAAATATTTTTTGCATGATTTCACATGTATAATCAAGGTCATATTTTTGCTTTCCTAAGGGATGAGGGAGGACTGGGAGGGAAGGGGATAATTTAGAACTCAAAAATTTTTAAATGAATATTAAAATTGTACACGTGATTGGGAAATAGTTAATGAAATAGATTAAAATATATTTAAAATAAATTTAGTTAAAAAAAAAACAAAATGACAGTACTGATACTATTATTAATAGGTTATTCAATGTGACCTGTTATCATCACAGCTGATGATGAAACATTCATTTTTTAAAATATTTTTATTTTTTAGAAAAATTTTTTCATGGTTGCATGATTCATGTTCTTGCTCTCTCTCCCAGCCAATCCCCAAACTCCCAATAGCCGACACACATTTCCACTGGTTTCTTCCTGTGTCATTGATCAAGACTTATTTCCATATTATTGATAATTGTTCTAAGGTGGTCATTAAAAGTCTACATCCTAATTATGTCCGCATCAACCCATGTGTTCAAGCAATTGTTTTTCTTCTGTGTTTCCACTCCTGCAGTTCTTCCTCTGAATGTGGGTAACATTCTTTTCCATAAATCCCTCAGAGTTGTCCTGGGTCATTGCATTGCTACTACTACAAAAGTTCATTGCATTTGATTTTACCACAGTGTATCAGTCTCTGTGTACAATGTTCTTCTGGCTCTGCTCCTTTCACTCTGCATCAATTCCTGGAGGTCATTCCAGTTGACATTTAATTCCTCCAATACATTATTCCTTTGAGCACAATAGTATTCCATCACCAGCATAGAAACATTCATGTATGGTCTTAATCACTTAATAAATATTTCATGTATGATTTGAACTCAAGTCCCCTAATTCCAATGCTCTCTTCACTAGAACCAGTTCATCATATCAATTCTTCATATTTCATCTTATATTAAATCAAACATTACATGTGTGGGGCTGGCAATTATTCAAACTATTAGAGACCAAAAGACATGTTTAATTGGCATCACAATTGCAATTTATAAATAAATATACCAACTAGCCTCATTCAGAAAATCTACAATATACCTATCTAATTGCAGCAGAGAAAGATTTACAGAACATTTCCTACTCTAATATTAACCTCTGCTTCAAGAAATGTCTTTATTCCAAGGAAAGATTCTAGTATTTTCTTATTTTTACAATTTAGAGTATTGGACAGGGTACTAAAATGCCTACTTCTGGCACAGCTATGTGAATCTAGTCAATTAATTTCATTCACGTAGCCTCGCTTTCTTCATCTGGAAAATGGGAAAAGTGTTAGATAGCAGACACCTTAGAGGTCTATAATGTTACTCAAATGAGATAATGTACATAAAAATGTGTTTTTCCAACCCTGAAGCACAATACAAAGGTTTGTGATTTAAATGTCCATTTTTAGGGTTGGTTCTTGTCATATTTCTCTAATTGTCAGTTAGGTGACACCATAGTTGGAGCTCTGGACTTAGCTGCCAATTACAGAAAGAAATTTGGAAGGAAGAGGAAGGATGAGAGAGATGATTCGCCTCTCACTTTGGTAGTGGAGCTGAACACTCCTGGTGTGGAAATTATCTCCACCAATGCATTCATCTGTAACTTGGAGTCTTAAAGGATTGCTTGAAGCATTGACAAGTTAATTTATTTACCCATGGTCTATAACCAATTAGTCAGAGGCCAGTCTTGAACCCAAGACTTTAAGGCTAGCCCTCAATCCACCATATCACCAAGTACAATCCAACTGTGTAAATACCTAGGCAAAAATATTTGTCTCCCTTCTCTATCTTCGCATTTGTTATTTTAACGTTGAAAGCTTTAGATATTCCTCTCTCTTATGTATCACACTGCATAGCAATTATCATGTATCTATTTTTAAGAAGGCAAATTTTTGTTGGTTTTTTTTGGGGGGGAGATGGTAATGTGTCATTAATATCCACTCTAATTAAATAAGCTCATTTGCACATTACTGCACCATCTTATGTATTTGTTTCTATCTAAGACTGAAGAACTTCTAAACCATAATAATCCAGATCAAAAATTCAGCTGCTTTTGAAAGTGAGAAAATAGTGATTTACATGTTACACTTTAAAAGCTTCATCAAAGCTGTAATAATTTTGTTGGCTAAACAATGCAATTCTTGAGATTAATAGGAATTTCTAAATATGAACAATATGTACCCTGAGGAGAATATTATCTAACAAGCAGCTGATAAATTATGTTGGGCAAATAATCTACATATGAAAATATGGGTAATGGAGACAGGAAATTAAACATTGAAATGTGTAAATAATACACCATTTCATGTGTTGTTTCTCTTCTCCTCCCTCCCCCAAACGAGGGTCAAATTCCAACTTTGGAATAATCAATGGCTTATGCCAATTCTTGTCATCCGTACGAGAAGCTTAGGTTGACACAAATATTTCAAATCCCTCTGACTTTGGCCAGGAACTGACAACTAGATTTTTGAAATAGCTACCCAGAGAAGTGATAAGAAGTGCTCTTGTAGCAGCTTTCCTTTTGGGAACCTAACATAAATTACCGGAGGAACAATTGCTTCTTTCATTGAGATGCTCCGGTGAAATCACAAACTCTCCAAAGAGTCATGGATGGGGAAGGACCTTCTGTAAGTGAGAAGGAGTTACAATAATTAGCAGACTTCCTTGACTGATCATAAGAATATTGATCTCCAACTCTCAAAGTCATGTGGTACAACTCTCATTTTGCAAGTGAGGAAACTGAGGCAAATGGACACTTAAGTCACAGCAGTCACTCTTTTGGTTCATAAAATCCCAAATTTAAAGTTAGAAGGGATATTAAGAATTATAAACTACACCCCCTGATCTAGATGGTCTGCCCATAGCTACAATGACCTGTTAACCCCACACCTTCCAAGAAGGACTGACTTTGAGGCTGACATTTCAATTGTGTTGTCATTTTGAATTTGACTGAGACTCACCTTTTATCCTAAAGCAACAAGTGTGTAAAATTAGTGAGAACAACACAGAGTCTGAGCTGGAACACAAAGACAGCTCAATTCCAAGCTAAGTTTGAACACAGAAGCTCTCAGAAAAAGCCAATTTAACCTTCCTACCCCCTGCTCCTGATTTGCTAAGTGGCAGTAATAATACTAAGTCTGTGAGGATTATTCAATTCATTTCTTAAGCTTTGCAGATAAAAAACATGCAACATGAGTGGTATTTTTTTTAAAAAATAGGAAATGTTTTGTTTATTCAAATGTCCCATTAGCCATTCCTTAAACCTCATTTTATCTCCCAATTCTCGTTGAGGAGATTAATATGGAGTCCTTTAAGCCATGATGAGTGCCCTTCGTGGATTAGACATTTCAATCACTGATTCACAATGAATATTTGACCAGATAGATGTCACATAGGAGGGAGTCAGACATCTAATCCTGAAGAGGTTAATAACACAAACTGCATTTTGGAGTTTCAATTTGCCATAGTTATTCTAAGGGCCTCACAGTAATCCTGCTTCAGAGTCCAATTCTCTTTCGATCCATACCCAGAAACCCTTGTCAGGGGATATGTTAGCACCCCGAAATAATTCTACAAATTAAAAATAGATAGGTGGATGGGAAGTGGCAACCTAGGAGCCCTAATTCCAGAGCTCTAATAAGGAATTCATTTACTTGGGGCAAAAGAGTGGGGTGGGAAAGGTGGCAGAGGCGTAGGAGGGAATCTGCCAGAAAATGGGATGATCCCTTTCCCAGACAGCTCAACCTGTGCTCCCAAAGGAACTGAGGACCCCAGAAAGGAATGTTACATAAATGGGACCCTAATATTGGAAACCAAGGACCAAACAAAAATGAGAGGCCCCAACTCACGAATAGAACAGTGAAAAACAATGAGGCATGAGAAGAATCTCCTACCCTTGAATGAATTCCAGATACCAGGCTGTAGTTACCCCAGGGCCAAATCTCAATTACCCATCATAGATATGGTTCTAATGTTATCTTGCTACAGAAAGATGGAAGTGGATATGGACCAAAATGAATTGCTCCTTTGCCCAGACTCCTACCTGAATAATGGGATCCTTTTGCTAAGAAGCTGACTAGATCTTGGAAGGAGAAGCTCACTGGTCTGCACACAAATGAGATCATGATCTTCAATCCATCAGAAAAAAAAAATTACCAATTGTTGTGCAATTCTTCCTTCCCTCACAAATACCATTTCTTTCTTTCGAAAATATCGAAAGCTATTTTTAAAAACATTAAGTGTCCTAGGGAAACCATAGCTCTGTATTTAGAACTCCTGGGTTCAAATATTAATTATTTACTAGTTGTGTGACCTTAGGCAACTCAAAAACCTCTGTGTCTCAGTTTCCTTATCTGTAAAATGAGGAAGTAGAACTCAGTATCCTATAAGGTAACTTCTAGTTCTAAATTCATGAAACTATGTTCTCTATGACCCTTCTCTTCTAGGTAGCCAAATGCTTTAGGGACTTCTTGGACAGTAACTATATTTATGGGTTGGTGAATAAAAGGTTTTAGTAGCTCAATAAAACTATTTGATAAGGAGGCTGGTATCCTAATATCAGTCCTGTGATCAGTACACTGGAATCTTAATACGTTCAGTTACAAGGCTGAGATAAAACCCTAAAGGTGCCCAAAGGCTACAATCTAGGACTTCAAACACCCATTTAAAGATCAAATTGCCTGGGTTTTAGAAATCAGATTTTAAAAATGAATTGATCCATATAATTTTGCTTCAGGCTTCATTTAGAATACTCTCTCCTAGAAATGGTCTTTCGCCTCAATTTGCATCTTGTGCTGAAGCACCATCAGAGATCTGTCCATTCCACCGTGCTTATTTCACAATGCCAAATCCTCCATCCTGCAGCTGGCTAGTCCTTCTCTGAGGACCATACTCAAAATCCCACACCTGCATCCTGTTGGCAAGGACAATCACGGGAGTCTTGGTCTAAACACCGGACCTGGACACACTATTTTAAAAAAGAAATAAACTAAAGGAAATCATTTTCCTTCGGATACTGGTGTCTGTTGGAGAATTGGCCATCATCATCAAATATTCTTCAAATGTCCAATTCTACCATCTTCCTTTATGGAGTTCAGCCACTTGAGCAATGCATAATAAGCACAACCAGCCAAGGACGATGGAGAGTTCTTAGTCTTTGGTGAAATCTTTGCTAGGTGCCAACTGGGAGAGAAAGAGAGAATATAAAAGCAAGGAAGTCTCAGTCCCTGCAATCAAGGAACACAGTGAAGTTTAGGGAATAGAACCCACAAATGCAATAATTGGAGAACACTTTTTTTTAATAACAGAGATAAACTGGTTTCGTCCTAGTGCTTAGTAAATTGTTTGGCACATAACAGCACTTGATGAATGAATTTATGATTGGTTGATTGAAACTTAGAAGTAAATGAGGCTAGAGAGGCAGCACCATCACATAGAAGTAGAGTACTGAGGTCTAATCTTAGAGTCAGGAAGATTCAGAATCACATCTTGCCCCTGTCCTATTAGTGTGTGACCATGACAAGTCTCTTAACTAGCCAGTGCCCCAATACAATTCCAAGACTATAATTTGTAAATTATTTGCCTATCTGTATAATGGAGGGAATTTCTAAACTGCTTAAATCACAGATATGGATTGTAAAAATCAAGAAAAAAATCAATCATGTGGCAAGGGGAAATAGTTATGATAGTAGCTTAAAGATAGGTGTATCTTTTGTGATAGCTTCCTATTTTTAATCTGGTATCTTGTAAGAAACATGTCCCTAGTTACTTATTACATTTTTCTAGCATCTGTCTTAAATTGATGTGCCCTCCAAACCTCGACAGAGATTTGAAAGCAATGCAAATCTAACACAGGCATTCTTTCAGTAATTAGAAATACTAGCTGAGTGACCTTGGATGAGTCACTTAGTCTCTCTGAAACTCAGTTTCCCCATCCTTAAAATGAAGAGGGTGTGAACTGCATAATCATTTAGTTCCCTTCTAGCCATTACATGATGATCTTCAAATAAGAATAATTCTATCTTCTCCCAAATAAATCTTCATGTGCCTCTTACCAAAGAGAAATTATAAGGTCCCATTATATTCAAATGAACAGATATGTTTATGGGTATTAAATACTTGCTATTTATAATACACAAAAGAATATGCCTTGAAAAGTAAATAGCACTGGGGGTCAGCTGGTTGGCTCAGTGTATTGAGATCCAAAACTAGAGATGGGAAGTCCTGAGTCCAAATATGATCTTAGACACTTCCTAGCTGGGTGACCCTGGGAAAGTCACAACCCCCATTGCCTATCCCTTACTGCCCTTCTGCCTTGAAAACAATTCATCATATTTACTTTAAGGCAGAAAATAAGGGGTTAAAAAAAGTAAACCACATTCAAGAAGTATTTCCTGACCTAAAAATAATTTTAAAACAATGAGGTCCCTGCCTTCAAGTTGCTTTACAGTTAAGTTAAGGAAACAATTTAAACATTCAAGGAATCACAGAGAAAACAACTCAACAATGCATGATTCAGAGCTGAGCTTGTGCAATATTGGCAAAGGCAAATAACAGCTTAGAGATCTAGGGGACAATCAATGAGAATCAGAGCAGTCAGGGAAGACTTGAAAGAGGAGGCGAAATTTAAGGAAAGCCTTAAAAGATGGAAAGGATTAGGAAAGGTGATATAAAAAATGGAGGGGCCTTGGACACTTCCTAGTTGTGTGACCCTGAACAGGTCACTTAACCCTTACACTCTTCTACCTTGGAACTAATATACAGCATTGATTCTAAGACAATAGGTAATGGTTTAAAGGGGAGGGGAAGAACAGAGAGCATTCCAGAGGAAGGGAACAACTCAGGTACAAACTTGGAGGAAAGGCTGAACATGTCACGTTTGGGGGAGATTAGGATGTTTTTAGACTTTGTTGCAAGTAAGTCAGGTTTTCTTTAAGAAAACCTGTTGTATCTTATTTGTACTTTGTTAAAATGATAAAGAGTTTGTTTTGTTTTGCTTTGTTTGATTGCCTGAGTATTGGATCTAGTGGAGAGGGTAGCTGGTCATAGATCGAGAAAGACTTGCGTTCAAGTCCCATGTCTGAGTCACACTGCCCAGGATCTGGGCAAGTCTTGTAATTACTCATTGCCCAAAAATGACTCTCTATGAAAAGTTGTGTGTGACTCTTAGTAAGTCAATACCTAGCCCTTATTACTCTTCTGCCTTGGAACTAATACATTCTAAAATGATCTCTAAAATGGAAGGTAAGAGTTTAAAAAAAAAAAAAGGCCAAGTTGCAGAGTAACTTTATTTTACATTGGTAGATACATACATAGATATACATAGATAGATAGATAGATAGATACATACATACATACATACATACATACATACATGGATACAAAGATTGTGAGATGGATGGTGAGATAAGAAAAGAAGGAAGGCAGGAAGGAAGGAAGGCAGGAAGGGAGGGAGGGAGGAAAGGAGGGAGGGAGAAAGGGAGGGA
>NC_058130.1:35232452-35309679 GCF_016433145.1 Gracilinanus agilis | reverse complement strand
AAGGAAGGAAGGAAGGAAGGAAGGAAGGAAGGAAGGAAGGAAGGAAGGAAGGAAGGAAGGAAGGAAGGAAGGAAGGAAGGAAGGAAGGTTTGTAAATGGAAAGATTATAGGTAGCTGATAGACATATATCTATGTTTATAGACATATGGAACTACTACATATATACATATATATACATATATATATAGTAGTTCCATTATATTTCTCATCTTCTTATTTCCCTTCAGGCAAGCATTATTTCCCAGTTTTGGATGTGAGAAAACAGAGTCCAGAAAAGTAAAATCATCACAAGAGATTCCCAAAGCAAAATGGGGGTGTCAAGCAAGAACCAAATCTCCTTATCCTCAGCCCTGTCCTATATCCGCTAGATGCTGTGGTCCCACCTTAATATGGAATTACCATTAAAAAATGAAATCCCAGTGAAGAGAATGTCCTTAACCCCTCCTCCCTTGCTCTTTCTTCCATAATTTCCTACAAAGTTACAGGAAGCATCACCAGGCATGGCAGCATTTGAGATAATCCAGGCTCTTGGACCGATCTGAGATTTCCCCTTTTGCTGATAGTATCATTCCTCCTGATAATCTGAGTTGTGCTTCAAAGGAGGTAGCCTTGAGATTAGCCCTCGCAGCATCGCTAAAGGCAGTGGGGGGGGTAGTTTATTATGATAAAGAGAAACTTGACATTTACGATGTGCAACAAACTTGTCTATCTATAACCAACTCAGTCTATCTCTGGGTGCTGGTGACACCGCCAAATATTTGAGCTTTGCTCCCAGTTTATGATGTTGCCAGAATCTTCTCCCTGAATGACAGATTCATTATGCATACATGCTTATTAGTCTGTACATATGCCAGGGTTGTAATCTATTTCCAATATTTGAAGTAGAGGCTTTCAAGATGCTTTATCAACAAATTTGGAAGGGAGCTGCTCAAGGTGACTGTATCATAGGTTAGATGAAATAAGTGAGCCGTGGGTAGCCAGTTCTTAGTAGCATGTCATCACAATTCAAATGAGCTGTTTGCCTTTTATTTTTTTTTTTTTGAAATGACAGAAGATATTTTCTTCTTTCAGATTAGGTGTGACATGGAGTGGCTGTCAGGTATGTGCCCATGCGGCAACCATCCGATGGGTGGACCTTGTCAGTCCCGACCATTTGACTGCCGTAAACTCATTGTGGGCTCGTTTTAATTGAAAGCTACTTGACTAATCTGTGAGGAAAAAGGGAAATATAAATGCATTAGTGTGAGAGGCTGTGCTGACCTGTGCCTGAGGGCTTCACACATACAATCATTTAGGATCCTCATCTCCCAAGTGCCTTGAAATGTTTGAAAATTATGCAGACTGTGCTGGGTTGCAGCCTAATCAAAAATAGACTTGCACATTTTCCCCTCCCGGAGGTCACGTGTTAGGTCACCCAACACAACGTGTGATACGCGTAGCCATCAAAAGTGTCAATTTACCCCATTTGTATGTGGTCCATGATGGATGGATGAGCAGAGATTAAATAAGACCCCTTTTCTTAGAGGCTAACATAAGATACAGTACCACTTACATGTCATGTCTAAGCATAATATTAACATATACATTGATACTGTATTTCTAGAAAAAAGAGATTTCTAATATTATGCTTCTGCATGCAGAATTTATCTAAGTAAATAATTATTTTTAAACCCAAGATTTAGGCAGCTTTAGTATTCCACATTATGCTAATGTTTGACAATTACTAAGTGTGGGTATCAGCCAGTGGGTTTTTTTTTTAAGTTTAATTTAAAGCAATTTGACATGGAAAGGTTATTACTTTAGTTGCCAATAAAAGCTGTACTTTTAACATAAGTGTACACCAGGCCCTAGGGTATGTGACTATTATCTTTTCTGCAATTATGTGGTGTTCTACATAAATGTTAAAAAAAAACTTAGAAATATCAAAAGTACCAACTTAGATACAATATAAAAGTTGAATAGATAAAATGGGAAACCCAGTATTCTAGACACAACATAGGTTGAGGTTTCCTCCTAGAGGTCATATTGGGAATGACACCAGCTGGCTCAGAATAAATTAATTCAAACTATATCTTAAAAACATCAGATTATCAATTTTATGAACATTTTGTCTTGAGATGCAGTTGTTCGATTTCAACAGCTAAATGCCATTAACAAAAGGAGCAACTCTCTGAACTAATGAACTCCATCCTCTATAGTTGCTGCACTACGAAAAAAGAAAAAACGGCCATGTCTCCAATGATGTTTGCCGTGTTCAATTTTCATGTATCCCGGAGAAAAGAAAGGAATTGGGTTGTCGATGGTCTTTAAGGTTTTTCTCTTCTCCCAGATCATTAAGGAACTGTCATCTCCATCAAAACAACACACACACAAAACCCCTCCAAACTGTGAGTTAGTAGTTTTCTACCAACTCATCTCCCTTCACCTTCTCACCTTTATCTCTGGGGTGTACATAGTTAATGAATGGGGGAAATGAGAGGGAAAAGGGAGAGGATTTAATCAATAACTACTGTCAATTCTTCATTATTATGACTTAGCTCCCTTCCTATAATAGGAAATCACTCAAGAAAAGTAGGTATGGCTGGACTGACAAAGTAGGGGGCATTCACTCAGCCCTCTGCTTAAAAGGAAAGTTTAATCCATCAATAGAAGAGCTGATCCAAGCCTCCAAAGCTATTGCAAACATAGGTGATGACAGACTGCAGAGAGAAAAAAGAGAAACTTCTCAAGACCTAAAAAAAATGCTATTCTCTTAAAATGGACAAATATGCTCGGGCTCCTGCAAAAAGAGAAAAGCCTATCTCGATTGGAACAAAACAGAATCCCAAAGGTAAAAAGGAACTCAAAAAGGATGATGTGGTCTCATTCACATCTTCATCAAAATCCCCAAAGTGGAAGGAGATCATCATGTAGCTATTTCCTATAGGCATCAATCTAGGGAGGATACATCACCACTTGGAGCAACCTTGGAGGTTCTGGTTTGCCCTAATATAAAGAAGTGGTACCTTGCCTCAAGTTTACATCTGCTTCTCAGGAACTCCCACCCTTTGTCCATGGTACTGCTTTCTGATGCCAAACAAAACAAATTTAATCCATCCTCTCAATAAAGCCTTTTAAATACTTGAACACTGCTACTAAATGGTGCCTCCCTTCTCAACCCTTCCACCATCATTTATTTCCTTTTCTCCAGTTTAATCACCTCCAATTCCTCAGTTCCTCTTTGGAATTACCTCCAGTTCCTCTTTGAAATCACCTCCAGTTCCTCTTTGGAATCACCTCCAGTTCCTCTTTGGAAATGGCATCCAGTTTTCTCACCATCATTATTTCCCTCTTCTGTTGCACTCCATCTTTTTTCCTTCCTAATCTGTGACATCTAGAATATATCACAATACTTGAAGTGTGTCTTTACAAAAATAAAACTCAACTACAGAAGGACAATTATCTCCCCAATTCCAGAGTCCTGGACCCTATACTTTTCAAAAAAAAAAGCCACACATAAAATGGCCTTTATTTGGTGCTATCACACCATTAATTTACAATCCTTTAAAACTGTCTGATTATTTCTAAGCAAAATGATAGTCACTCTTCCCCATCTTGTACTTGTGAAGTTGATTTTTTAAATCTAAGTTGACTCTGCAGTTGAGATTTGACCAGACTTTGGCACTGTCAAAAGGTCTAACAGCAGAAATATTTGTTTTTAACTAATGGAAATGATATCACAAAGAAACTACATCTACATTTGCTTTCCCATCACCCCTGAAGAAGCACTTCTCCGCTGAGGCTTATAGCTAGAAATATCTATATGCATCATCTCCTCCATTAGAATATAAATTCTTTTGGGGAAAAAAAGGACTTTCTTACTTTTCTTTTTCCATCCTCAGACCTGGGCACAGTACTTTACACATAATAATCATTTAGTGCTTTTCATTCATTTGTCCTGATTAAATTTCATCATATTAGATTCAGCATTATAGTCTAACCTTTTAAAAATTCTGACTCTGCTACCTAGCATGATAGCTACATCTCCCAGCTATGTGTCATTTGCAGATTCGATAAGTACTCCATCAGTGTGTTTCCTTCTTCTTCCTTTAATCTTTATTTCCTTCTTAATTTACTCTTCATGTCCTTTTTAATCTTTATTTCCTTTTTTTATTATTTTGCAGATCTACCCTCTGCTTCCTCCCATCCTTTTGTTGTCCTTATTTTTCCCTGGAAATATTTCTTACATTTAAAAAAAATACACAATTCCCCCTTATATCTTGTAGATTATATGGTAATATGGGTAGATAGATAGATAGATAGATAGATAGATAGATAGATAGATAGATATGATGAGATGCATAAAAGGAACATACCCAGAGTCTTGGTGCTCCTCCTTCTAATTTACCATTGACCCATTGATGGATAATCTCAGGGTCCTATCATTGAGGCTGTTCTAAACCCATCTAGCCAGTCAGTCATACATTAAACATTTATTAAGCATCTACTACACTTTGCTAAGTACAAAGCACATAGATGAATACAATAAAAAAAAGATAATTCCTGACCATAGGAACCTTACAATCTAAACATAGTGTCACCACTTGCATGTATCTCTCCAACTTTTCCATAAGGGCAATATATCAAATGTTTTAATACAACCTAAGTAGGCTCTGTCTACAACGTTCATCTGATCTACCATTCTAGACAAAAAATAAGAAATGTGGTTACTCTGGGCTTCTATATTCTTGATGAAGACATACTGACTTTTATAGACCTTTGTTTGCCTTTCTAAATTCTCACAAGCCATCCTTTTAAAAGGTGTCATTAAAGATTTAACATGATACAGTGGTGAAAAGTGTTGGTCTTCAATTGTAAGATCAGTGAGATTTCCATAAAAGCTGGCACTGGAATGGAAAGGAGAAAACCTGCAGAAATAAAATAGAAACCCCCCATTTTAGAAAAAGTAGGAAGCTTCACTAGGTCAATTGCATATAAAGAGGTCAATAAAACAATGAAGTTGGCTCCCAGGATTTAGGATAATTTCATATCTTTATCCCTGACCACCCATCTACATAAGATTCTCAAAGGAGTATTTGAAGGTGAATATGACTAAACTGAAACTAATCCCTCTAAATGCAACATGGAGTGGCTGGGAGTCGGGGAGAATTTGTCCTTTGGAGAGGCAAGAAATACTCCTCTTCCTGAGTTCAAATCTTTCCTCAGACTCTTACTAGCTGTGTGACACTGGACAAGTCACTTAACCCTATTGGCCTCAGTTTCCCCATCTGTCAAATGAGCTGAAGAAAGACTTCCAAACCATTCCAGTATCTTTGCCAAAAAAAATAGGGTCATGAAGAGTTAAACGTTACTGAAAATAATGACAGCAAAATGAAGCAGTTGAAGATGACCTCTAAGTTCTATCTGTCTCTAGATCTATGACACAACACTCCAAAGTGCTAAAATTGAACCAAGAAGGGAAAAAAGCTTACAGGCCTGTGGTTTATAGACCTTACCCTCTTTCTCTTAAAAAAGATTTCTGCAGCCATACAGTTCATCTCTCTTTATCCAATACCTTTTAAAAATCACCAAAAGAAGCACAGATATTAGATGTGTCAATTATTTATATACCCAGGTAGGTAATTCTTCCAAGATGGATTTCTTGACTTCATTAAAGGCATCTATCTAGAGCCTATGTGAATTTTCCCACACTTATCTTTGGTTTTCACTCCCTTCTGACCATCTTTGTTTTATCCATCTCAGTCCAAAAAATATTTTTTGTAAGAGAAAATAGAAATCAGAAATCAGACAGGTACTGCCTAGTCTAGTCCATCATGAGACTTACATCTCCCTGCTTTAATAGCAGTTCTTTCCTTGAATTAATGAATGAAATGGCATTTATTAATTAATTATTAATTAATATTTACTATTTGTGAGCCATCAAGCTAGATGCTGAGATTCAAATACAAAATGTAAAACCAACCTTGTGTTTAAGGAGCCTACTTTCTATTTGGGAAAAGAGGAAGGCCAACTGGAAGGGCATGGTAAATATAATAACTCTTATTAATCAAGAGAGCAGGCCAAAGGAATTAGATGATGGAATGGCGATAATAGCTGGGGACCATGACCAAAAGATGGCTTCCTTCCCTTTCTGCTCTTCTGTCTTTTACCCAATACTTAATAACAATTCTAAGCCAAAAGGTAAAGGTTTAAAAACTTTTGTCTGAAAACTTTTTCTGCTTTTGTCTGAAAGAGAGAGATCCAGCAGGAGGACAGAATCTCACCAAAAGAAAAAATATATATGTTGTTCTTAATATTCAATGCCTTCTTCAGCTCATTCCTGGGTTTATCACTCCTGGTTTGACAGTGACAATTCTATGCCAGGTTTGACCTTTGTTTTTAAAAATTCTCATCCAATCTATGTGGTCTATCTTTTACTTTCCATAAAGTATTCTCTCTCTCAAGTGATCTCCACTTAAATGTTCTCCATCATGTTCCCTTCCCATCCCCCAGGACTCTGAGATTTATTCGTGTGAATTTATTCATCTTCTTAATAGACAATGCTACTCTACTATCACCACACTTTTATCTATAGGGTTACTTTTTTTTAACCCTTGTACTTCTGTGTATTGGCTCCTTGGTGGAAGATTGGTAAGGGTAGGCAATGGGGGTCAAGTGACTTGCCCAGGGTCACACAGCTGGGAAGTGGCTGAGGCTGGGTTTGAACCCAGGACCTCCCGTCTCTAGGCCTGACTCTCAATCCACTGAGCTACCCAGCTGCCCCCTAGGGTTACTTTTTATTATTATTTTAAACCCTTACTTTCCATCTTAGAATCAATACTACATATTGATTCCAAAGCAGAAGAGCTGGTGTTAAGTAATGTGCCCAGAGTCACACAACTAGGAAGTGTATGAGGCCATATTTGAATCCAGGATCTGGCTCTTAATCCACTGAGCCACCTATTAATTTTATTATTAATTTTGTTATTGCTCCTTTGCCTTATTAGCAATAAATTTTATTTTGCTTTTTTATTATTTTATATTGAGTATTGATTATTTTGTTCTAAATTTTATTATTAATAACAATAACAAAAGTAATAACATCTACATAATACTTTACAGTTTAAAAGATTTCTTTATGTATATCAACTAAATCACATAACAACCCTGGACAGTATCATCCCTATTTTATACATGAGAAAAATGAGACAGAAAGAGCTAAAGTGATTTGCCCAGGGTCACACAACTTATACATATTTGAGGCAAGATTTGAACTCAGCTCTTCCTGACTCCAAATCCAGTACCCTAGACAATTACGTCCCATGGCTGAAAACATATTACAGTGATAAATCTTGTCCCAACAAATTTTGATATCTATGAAGTGAAACTTCCCTCCTCCCATTAGCATCTCAACTTCATAATTTATGCATTTGGATAAAGACACTTGAGAACATGGTTTTTGACAGCTGGCTCTTTTCTTTTTACCTTTCATGACTTAGTGAGTGAGTAGACACTTAATAAGCTCTTACTATGTGCCAGGCACTGTACTAAATGCTTGCAGATAGAAGAAAAGGAAGAAGACAGTCCATGCTCTCTATCTAATATTGGAATCAATGTTCTATTCTGTTGTTTACTCTGATGTCTTATCAACTATTCTTTATGATTCTAAGCTCTTCAGATCTCTCCCTCTCTTTCTTCAATTCAGAGCCTTCATGACTATATTTTCAAAAGGAGGGAAATAAGGTTTTGGTGAACATTGTTAGGCACATTTAATCAATCTTAAATTTAAGCCACTGTCTAGAAACCCAAATTCTATTCTCAGAAACCATTTTTGTATTCGTTTTTCAGTTTTTGGGTTAACGAGCCTCTTCTTAATTCCCCACCTTCAATCAGCAGTGGTAAAAAAAAATATCACTCACATTCCTAAATTCTTGCACTGTTTGACCAAAACTTTTAAAATGTTACTGTAGATTTCTTTTTGGTGGTATCATTTATCCCTCTGAGATTCATCAGAAGTGAGTAGAGGTTGTCAGGTCTGACAAGTTCTTAAAAAGCGCTTCATCACATTTAAGAAAGAAACACCCACTTTGGAGCAAGTTGACAAAAAAGAAGAAAATTTGCCCTGGTACCCCATTGGCAGGGAATCTGTGATTACTCTTTCACTTCTTCCTCTGACCCTTCCTGAATGATCTCTCACTTGTATATCCATCATTTTCTTTCCTTAAAGTACAAGAAGGTGACTCCTATGGACTAGATCTAGTTACTCCTCTCTACAAAGAGAACACCACACATGTTGTATTAACTCCAAATGTTCCTTGATCCTCCTGCCTTTTCTTCTGTGTATCACAGCCTCCCATCCACCCCAAATTCTCACTATAGTCAAGAATCCTCTTCTGCTCTTCATAACCTCTCAAATCTTTATTTCTTCCTTCCTCCTTTGGTCTATTCCTCCTCACATCCCTTTTAATCTACATTTTCTCCTTGAAGAATTTCTCTTCTCTATTACAATTTTTTAAATCCTGAATTCCCCCTTCAAGTACTTCCTTTATCCTTTCAAATCACTTCATCAATATTGGTAATCTAGGAAATGGACATTTTCCTAGACCTTTTGTTTCTCTTGGAATGGAGTTATGTTTGCATTTGTGCCTACACAGGTGCTACTGGTAGTAGCAAAAACCCATATGGTGCCTTTTCTGCTTGCCCACAACCCTTCCCTTTTATCTCCTGTCTTCTTTGGAGTGGTTATCTTGGCTGACCCTTGTGGCTATCAGGATGGCATTTTATACTTCTCCACTAAATGGGGAATCAAATTACCTCTTTCAGAGATTAGAATGTAAGCTTTTTGAAGGAGGAAAGTACTATCTTGTGCTTTTCTTTGTATATTTCCAGGATTTAGCATAGTGCCTGACACATAATAAACTCTTAATAAATGATATCAATTGATTTCATTTTCTAGTTATGTCTCCATTACCCTAACTGGCTAGGAATCTCTGACTCTGCATGGCAAAGTGAGACTAATTTATCTAACAGAGGAAAGCAAACAAATACACACGTGCAAAAGACACAAGGATGCAAGTCACAAAGAAGTACAACCAAAGCCCATTTTTTATTCTAATGAGATCTTCCCATTTAATTTCACCGGACATCTGACCTCTATATAATACCATCTATAATAATAGGCATTAGTCACTGGATTAACTTTTCAGTTGCCTCTATTTATAGTTGTCTTTAAGTTCCCTTTAAGGATTTTGAAAGTTCACAAAGTATTTCTCTCCATTTAAAGTAAATGACCATCCAGGTAGCATTTTAAAACATCATCAATTACAAAATGTCAGAAAAAATTGCTACAAATTGTATTGATGGGGGCTATTAGGTGGCTCAGTGGATTGAGAACCAAGCCCAGAGACAGAAGTTCCTGAGTTCAAATCTGGCCTCGGATACTTCCTAGCTGTGTGACCCTGGGCAAGTCACTTAACCCCCATTTCCTAGCCCTCACCATTCTTCTAGCTTGGAATCAATACACATAATTGAATCTAAGTTGGAAAGTAAGGTTTTTTATTGTATTGACATATAATATGGGTAAAAACTTAATAATAAAAATTAACAATTATCAAAAGCAGAGTAGGCAAGTTGTTTTTTTTCAAATTGTACATGTCTTTAATAGCATATCTTAAATTGATTGATAAAATGTAAAACTTCATGCTACTAAATAAAACCTGAAGAGGGAAAGATGGGGAAATACCTAAATTTTATCCACTTCCCAAAAATAAGAAGAGTTCTACTAGGTGATCTTTGTTGTCCTGCACATCTTCCCTCTAGAGAAAGAGCTATCAAATAGTGTGACTGATTTTACAAACTTTGAAAGAATAGTCATGAATTCTCTGACTTTCTCTTGCATAATACCCATGCATAAGCCAGTCCCCACTGAAAACTCTGATTTTGTCAAACTAATTTAACTCTTCCTTTGTGCATGATACCATATTAGTCCTCATATGGTCCTACAGAGACTTGGTCCCCAGAATGAGAGAAAAGCTCTCTATAATTTGGTTTAAAACTGTGCCAATGTTCTTTTTTATTGTTTAACTTGGGGAAAAGGCATAGAACCTCTGAGAATCAAATTGTAATAAGTGCCAGAGATTTCCAGGTTAGCCTTATCCTGATTAGAAAAGGAGAATTCTTGCTGATTTGTGATTCTATGCCATTCTGTGGTTTTATGACTTGATTATCAGACTTTTTAAAGTCATATTTTATTTTGGAGATAAAATACTTGCTTCCTTAATTCTGTTTCTTGTATTAATAAGATATATGTGTCACATACACATATGTATATATCTTCATATTTTTTCTTAAAGTTGGTATATTATTTCTGTGAGGTTAAAGATGAAACGTGTGTATATGTTGTATGTGTGTGTGTATAATCCATGCATTAGTACATGTGTACACATACATATATGCATGTAAATAAAAAGGTGGATAAGTAAATAGATGGAGAGATATCTCTAATTTTCATAATGTATATGTGTGTATAAGTCTGTGTGTGTATATATGAGGATACAAATATATATGCATGTGTGTGAAGATAAAAAGATGGATAGATGAATGGAGAGAGAGAGAGAGAAAGTCCACTTTCTTCCGAATAGAAACCATTTCTGGGAGTTAAAAATGAATAGATAAAAGTATTCTCTCCCAAGGAAAAAAACGTTCTGTGGCATTAAATGCTTGAGATTTGTAGAATGTGAAGATCTGCTTCTGTCAAGTGCTACAGTGGAAAGAAGGCCATGTTTGAAGTCAGAAGACCCAGTTTCAAGGCTAGCTCTGCTGCTTGTTACCTGAAAGATCTTGGACAAACCTCTTAATCTCTTTGCTTCCTCATGTATAAAATGAAGGGGTTGGGCTAAATGACCTCTAAGGATACTTCCCAAGTTTAAGTCTATAATTTGACTATTCTTCCATAACATTTAGAGTTAGTGGTCTGACTTACAATACTCATTGTAGAATAAAGCTGCTTTCAAAACCCAAAGCTATCAGTAAATTGTTTGACACTCAAATGTAAGTGAAATTAAATTGACAATTCTTTAAAACACAAAATAAGGAAAATAAGAATTAAGTCCGTTATTAATAACATCTAAAGCTTATTAGAAAATGGCATTTAATTTGTACCTAGATGTTTCTAGTTCCTTTAATCTTTATATTTTCGGTGTTTATTATTTTTCAAGCACTATACTGTTTACTAGTCAAACAAAGAGAAAAACAAAAAATCCCTGTCCTCAAGGATTTCACACTTTATCAAAGGAAACAAATTGTAAACATATAAGTATATACAAAATGCATAGAAGAGAAGTTTGGAGGGAGGCACTAGCAGTTTAAGGAATGGGAAAAGACTCCCTAGAAAAGGAAGCCCTGGATATAAATTTTGAAGGAAAAAAAGGAAATCCACGTGGTAGACTTGAAGAGGAGTTAAATTCAAGGCAAATGGGGCAGGTACAGAAGAACAGAAATAGAAGATGGAGGACTAGTTGTGAGCAATAGCAAGAAAGCCCAATCTAGCTGGCAGTTAGAATATATGTGTGCATGTTGATGAAGTGAGAGACAGAGAGGAAGGAAAGTGGGGAAGAAGGAAGGAGAGAAAGAGAGGTGGGGTGGTGAGGGAGAGAGAGAAAAAAATAGGGAGAGGGAGAGGAATGATAATAAAACTGAAAAAGTAAGTTGGACTACATATATGAAGAACTTTAAATGCCAAATAATAGATTTGACATTCAATCCCAGAGACAGAACCATTGAAGTTGATTGAATAAAATCTCTTAGTGGGGTTATTATCAAAGGCATTTTCACATAGATACAGTTGGATTAAATGACTTTTGAGTTTCTCTCTAACTTTGAAATTCTAGAATTCAAATTTCACAGAAAGTTTACTACAATGAACTACTAAATACAAATTTGGAAGGCAAAGAAACTCCCCAAATTCACTAAGAAAATTAAGTTCCTCTGAGCACTTACAATCCATATATTTCTTACTGCTCCAGTATCATGTGGCAATAAACAGATGTGTTCAGATATGAGATCAGTTACATGAAAGAGGAAAGTAACAAAAAAAATGAGTGATAAGTGGCTTTGGGGAGCTCAAGTATTGTTTATTTTTCAAGGAATAATAGACATTTAGGTGCTATTGGTTAGACTTTGCCCATGAAAATAGAACTAAGAAGGTCAATGAAAACATGATCATTCTCTTGAATACAGCAAAGACTATCCTAGGTGAACTAGGATGGTCATCTGGAGATGGAATTGAATATTGAATGGGCTGCCAGTCCCCAAATGGCTCTTCTGTGTATGCCTGTGGGTGTCTCACTGTCTCTCTTCTATGGGTTTGTCATTATCCTCAGAAGGAACTGATCAAAATGCAAATATATTACTTAGGATAGACAACACATGATTAATGATAATTGACCTTTGTATAGTGCTTTTAAGTCTGAAAAGCAATTTACATATATATTCTCATTTGATCTACATGGCTCATCAGACAGGCAGATATATATATATATATGCATATATATATATATATACACACACACACACACATATATATATATAGAGAGAGAGAGAGAGACAGACAGACAGACAGACAAATAGATGGATGGATGGATAGAGAGATGGATATATAGAGGATTCATTAAGTACTTATGTGCTGGGATATATTGAGCATTCAGAGAAGACTAGAACCTCTGGTGAAAGGACTTGTTGACCCCATTTCAAAGCTCTAATTATTCACCTTTTGCATCTACTTTTCACTCAACTCTCACCTCTGGCTCCAAGAAGTTGCAATGTACACTGTGTCCTCACCTCTGTAAAATCATCTCAACAAAAGGGATAAACCAGGTTGAGTATAACCAACAATCCTTAAATCTAATGGTGAGTTAGGGGCATGTCTACCCCAAGCATGTGAAGACTTCGTCTAATGGAATGGGTGGATGAGAACAATTCATTCCAATGGCCTTAAAGGTAGCTGAATCTGGTGCAGTGGAGAACATTAGAGCTTGGTTGGACACTGAAGAAGCCAATGCCATCCATGCAGCTCAAGCCATCTGTGGTTGCCCTGGATTTTGTCTTACCACTTAACTTGGATGACTCTGGAAGAAAGAGGCCAATGACTTTGTGAAGCTCTGCCTCACTTAAATCTAATTCACATACAAGTCAAGACATCATTTCATGATGTCATTATTCCTCTTCAAAATGAAGGACAAACAATATTATATACTACAAACAGTACTAAGAGCTGGAGATACAAAAAGACAATCAATCTACCCACAAAGAGCTCAGTGAGGAAGGAAAGGATATCAAGGAGAGGTGGAAACAGTAGAGGAAAGAATCCTGGTGGCCTGCAACATGGTTTACAACTAGAACTGTAAAAACTATAAAAACTGCAACTGTAAAAACCCACCTATCAAATCCCAGAGTGACTCCAGGGGCAGAATACTAAGTTCCAGTGGAGGGCAGGTTGGATGATACAAGAACAGAGGTAGCATTTGAAGCTTGTGACCAGAAAGTCTTGTGACTGTGATTTTATGGGTTTGTCTATTTTACAAATGAGGAAATTTCCTTTGCCCATGCAGGACAGGTCCCCAAACCTCTTCTACAACATAGGGTCATAGAGCAAAGATTCTTGTGGACCCATTTGACACTCTAGTGAAACCTAGGAACCCCTTCTTGGAATAGTGCTTCTAAATTAATTGAATAAAATACATGGGGTTACAAAGGAAGCCATTTTGCCAAAGTGCAATTTTCTGATTTAAAAAAAAATTGTAGCATAGTAATATATCTAGCATAGTAATTTCAAAGTGGTAATGGCTATAAATGATAGATCAGATTTCTGTATTGGTCACTGGATATGTCTGTGATTCCTACTGGTGACAAAGTTACAGGTAGTACTCATGCTACTAGGGTATTTCCCCCACTCATAATTGAAGGAAAAACTAAATTCCAGTTAAACGTTAGCAAAAATAAAGTAATAACTTTTCCCCCCTCTAACTTCATGGACCTTTAAAATCTATCTATGGTGTCTCTTTAAGAACTCTTGTCTTAAAATAGTTTATTATAACACTGATTTGCCCAGAGTCCCACAGCAAGGACAATTAGAATTGAGACTTGAATCAGATCTTCCTGGCTTCAAGGCCAGCTCTCTGTTTCCTACCCCATACAATCTCTATGTGAAATAGTACAGGTATTATGATTATCCTCATTTCACAGAAAAGGAACCTGAGTTTCAGAGAGGTTAAGAGACTTTCCCTTGGTCACACAAATGGTGTCAGAAGCCTGATTCTAGTTCAAGTGTTCTGGAGGCCAAGTATAGACCTCTGCCCGCTGCATCACAATGCTCCTCCTAAAGAGTTTAGGCTTCAATACAAACCCATGGCCATCAGTTACAGGGGTGTCCTTCCCAAAGTGGTTAATTGATTCACGGGTGCAATCTCACTCGATCAAGTTAGTTCCAGATGAATATTAGCAATAGGAGAGAAAATTCATTCAGCAGAACTCAAACACAAATTCAGATTGTTACCAGCCATGTATTTCACATCTTACCTGTTTGGAAAAACATGGAAATTGAGTTTGGTTAGAATATATTCATATCTTCAAATGAAACTGGTTGGGGTAACAGCATATTCCAGTATAGTAGCAAATCTTGTTTCCACCCATCAAAACATACTGCCAAGCAGTTAATAAGAATTTATTAAGACCTACTTTATGACAGAAACTGGGGTAATCACTGGAAATGCAATGAAAAGTAAAAAATGATCCCTGCTCTCAAGGAACTCACAATCTAATGGAGAAGAGGCAGACAGAAGGAGAGAGAGAGAGAGAGAGAGAGAGAGAGAGAGAGAGAGAGAGAGAGAGAGAGAGAGAGAGAGAGAGAGCAAATAATCTAGATAGATGCAGGAGAAACTGGAGACAAAAAGAAAGGCACTAGCATTAAGTGGGGATCAGGAAAATCTAGAAAGTATGATTGGACCAAAGAAAAATATATTTTGATGGGGAGTAAAAGCTGTAAGTAAATTAGCACCTGGAATGCCGACCCACTGGGATATCATAGAGAAACTTTTGGGGAGCCTATCAAAATAGAAAGGAATCAAAGGGCCTTGGTTTGAATCTCCACTTTTTTGCTTACTACCTATGTGACTTTGCATATTACCTAACCTCTTGACCTTAGTTTCTTTATCTCGAAAAATGAGAGCATTAGAAGAGAGGACCACAGCCATACTCTTTGAAGTCATGATTTTAAGCCAGGGAAAAGCATGAAGGCTCTTGGCACCTGGTGATGTAGAGAAAGGGAATCAAAAAGTAGAAATATTTAAAAACAATGAATCAGGTCAAAAATAATTTTTTTATATTTTTGTAATTTTGTCCAGGTCTGGTTATGAGATTATTCTTTAGTCTAAAGTAACATTTCCCAAACAAAGCTTTGCAGTAGGTATATGACTAGATCTCCTAGAATTCAAGCTGGAAGAAACCATAGAAGTCATCCAGATTAACCATTCATTTTACAGATGAATAAATTGAGGACCATAAAGTTCACATGATTTGTCCAGGTTGTAAGTGGTAGAGATAAAAGTTAATCCCAGATTCTCTGATTCCAAAACCAGTCTTCTCTGTTCTACATGATGCTGTTTCCCAGGATCCATGAGAAAATTTCACTGCTTGGGTTATTTTCTTGTTGAAATATTAAATATGAAATGATTGATGTTCCAGAAACACTTTATATAGTTATTTCAATATGAAAATAACCTTTGTTTCCTCTATTTCCTCCAAAATTTCCCCAGTCCCTATTTATCCTGAAAGTATTCATGCTGTTAGGACCACCACCACTCCCTTGCTGCCACCACAGACCAGTAGTTAGTGATTTCCATCAATGTACTTCAAACCGCAGAGTGTTCACAGTCAAATTAGTTTGGGGAAAAAGTGGTCTATAGCATTCATCCATTCAACCATATGTTTTGAACCCCTTTTCTAATTACTTAAATGCAAAAAAAAGACATTAAAATGTCAGTCCCCCCCCCCAGGGGGCTGACATATGCTGACGACCATGGCAATTACCCCCAGATGAAGGGAAATGATCTCCTGGGGGAAGAAGGTTCTCTTTCCATCCAAAGTGCCAGCCAGTGTAAACTAAGCACCAGGACAGTTCACAAAGAAGAGTTTCCCAAGAAATGGACACAAGAGCTAGAAGCTGAGAGACTGAGCAAGGAATCTCAAGCCAAGGAAGTCCCCTATGGAGAAAAGGAAGCAGGCTACCAGAATTATCATCAAAATGACTGTTTGTCTGACATGGTCTGCCTCTTGAAAAGCTTTACCCCTTTTATTGTGCCAATGAGCCTTTTCCACCTGAAGCTTTGCTCTGACCCAAGAGTCCTTGAGCCCACTAGCTTGCATGCCAAGATCCTCTTCTTTCCTTGTCTGTCAGTGAAGGCTTGAGCAGACCTGAAATTTGCCCTCTATATTGAAGTGTTTCCACCAAGAGCGGAGCAAAGAAAACAATCACTTGAAATTTCATCAGACGGTTCATAGGCCAGTTTTCCCCCTCCTAAGTAAAACCAGGTTGCGTGATTTAAAGACTCTTAATGAAAGATTTTCTCAGCTCTGTTAATTAGTGTCAATTGCAATGGCGATTTCTGTTTCAAATTAATTCCCATTTGTTACTTTGCCCCTTCATGATTCTAGCAAGCTCTTCACCAGAAAGGCAAACACTAATAAATAATCCCTAACCTAAATTGTTTAGACAAGTTTCTGATGACTTCATTAAGGTTGATGGGGACCAAATAGAAGATGAAGAAACAGAAAAATTATAAAAAGTCATGGGCTTCGGGTGGCTAAGTGGATTGAGAGCAAAACCTAGCGATAGGAAGTCCTAGGTTTAAATCTGGCCTCAAACACTTCCAAGCTGTGTGACCCTGGGCAAGTCACTTAACCTCCATTGCCTAGCCCTTACTCCTTTTCTGCCTTGGGATCAATATTTCGTATTGATTCTAAGAAAGAAGGTAAGGGTTTAGAAAAAAGTTACGGGCTTGGTGGTTCCCATTGGAGGGAAAAGATAATTGGATGAGATGGAGCTTTAATAAAAATCAGGCATTTTTGTTACCATCATGTCAAAATAGAAGATCACAGTTTCAGAGGCAACCCTTTTTTTTTGTTCTTTATATACTCAAACATTCGTTAGTAGATGACTATTTGTTGCATAGTAATTTCTTCTTCAAGAAAGGAATGAAACTTTTGAGCACAGTAAAAACTTCTTTCTATCAATCAATAGCAATCACTGATCTCCCATTTTGTAACAAGCACCATGTTAGTCCCTGAGGATACAAAGACTAATAGTTCTTGCCTTCAAGAAGCTTACATTCAATTTATATCTTTAGTTGTGGTTCTTCTTATCCCAAGAATTGGGAAAGATTTGTCTTTTGATTTAAAATAACTACTAGTGAAGATGTATTAGATCAGTCAGGGAGACCAAAGGAGTCAGCTAGTACTCAGATATCCTCAACATCACACATCCCCCACCCTAAGATCTGGGTATGAGTCTTTCCTTAGATACTGGCTAGCTCTGTGATCTTGGACAAATCATTTAACTAATAATCAGAGACTCAGTTGTTGGTCTCTGAAATGAAAATAATAATAGCATCAACCTTCACAAAGTTCATCTAAAGCTAAAAGTAAAAATAAAATAAAATAATGAAATAAAGATAATATATGTAAAATATTTGATAAGTTTTAAAGGGCTATACAAGTATCAGTTATTATCAAAACACCATGATGCCAAGTGGGCTACTCAAAGTGTGGGGGCTTCTTTATACTCAAAGGACCATATCATGGGACAAGTCTTAGCCATTTTCTTATAACTGTTTCCCTCCTCCCCTAAACCAGAATATTATACATCCCTTTTCCCCTTTGTTCAATTGAATAAATATCAAGTATTTTTAAAAAGAAAGAAAAAATATTAAGTTAAGAGTAGAGAAGAGAGAGGAATATTATGAAATCTTAGCTGAAGACCACTGGTGAGAAGAGAAGGGACGTGGATCTCAGTTATTCCAATTAACGGACATAGATGAAAGGATGCAAACAACCTGGTGAAGGTCTAGGTCTGGACTGGAACTGGAAAAATGAAGGAAGGACACAGGCAGCAGTCGCTGCAAAGACAGGGAGCTAACATATAAACGTTACACCCCAGAGTAATGAAATCCTTTCCCAGCTATTTATGTTTTAGCCACATGTGGCCTCCAAATGAAAAACAAATGGAAAAGCTTGAAATCCTCTAGAGTTGACTCTCCTTTATTCCTGAAGGGAAGAGAAGTTTTTGTTCTTTAGTAAAAGAAAATTGGGTTTTTGTTTTGCTTTGTTTTGTTTTTTCCCCAGGTGGAACCTGCCTGACTAGAGAGGTCCAACTCCAGGTGAGGGTGCTCAAGATTGAGAAGTTGCTGTTGACTACTCAGTGGTAAGAACAGGGTTTGTAGGAGATGGCAAAGGGGTCAGTGGCCAAATAAACCTCAAGTAAGTGATTGTCTTAGGAGGAAAAGTCTAAGAACAGGAAGGATTTTGTTTAAGAAATTAGAACCTAATGATATCACAAAGGTGTCCCCAAGAGGCAGTCGAATTCTGCAGTGGATAGAGTGCTGAGCCTGATGTCAGGAAGATGAGTTCAAATTCAGCATCTCCTACTTATTAGCTGTGCGATTCTGGGCAAGTCGCTTAATGCCTACCTCAATTTCCTCAGTTGTAAAATGAGGATAATAGGGTAGCTAGATTGCTCAGTGGATGTAGAGCCTGGTCTGGAAATGGGAGGTCCTGGGTTCAAATTTGGCCTCAGACCCTTCCTAACCACATAACCCCAGGCCAGTTACTTAACCACAATTGTCTAGGTTTTTCAGTTCTTTTGCCTTAGTCCCAATACTCAGCATTGATTCCAAGGTGGAGGGAAAAGTTTTTTGTTTTGTTTTGTTTTGTTTTTAATTGAGGATATTAACCTTCAGGGGATTGAATGAGAAAATATTTGTAAAGTTCTAAAACAATGCCTGGTACATAGTAAATAATTCCTTCCTTTCAGTTATTCTAGATTCTTCCCTCCTCAAGCCACCCTGCACTTAGCCTTCAAACTGGTACTCCTAAAAGTTGGATGTAATCATGTCACTCCTCTGCTCAAGTATCCTCAGAAGCTCCCTGTTGCCTCAAGGATGATATCCAAATTTTCACAGCCCTTGATCTTCCAACTCTCACTTGCCAACAATAGTCCTCAGTCAGCTTATTGAGTTGAATGATAGGCAACCACGAAGCAAAAGGAGAAAATATTCTAATGTCTAAAATGCCGCATGAACACATTGGAAAACTTTCCAATGACATCAAAAGAGTTTATGAAGTAAAAATTGGAATTGCAGATGTCTTCAAAGAACAAATTAAGGTCACATAAAGTATTTACTAAACATGACTTCAGTATTAAGTAGAGAAGTTGTATGTGTGTGTATTTTAGTTAAAGATATTTATTTTGAGAATCTTTCATGAATACAAAACATTGAACAAGTAGACTGGGGTCATGTGCTCAGAAAGCTGGCTCACATCTCGGGCTCTGTGGAGCATACAATGATAGACAAACTCTTGCCCTCTGATTCAGCCTTCAGAGCAAATGTGTGTGTGTTTATTAAATATACACACACATAGATTGATAGATAGATAGATAGATAGATAGATAGATAGATAGATAGATAGATAGATAGATAGATAGATAAAGATAGATAGATATTCTATCCTGCCCACTCACTTTAAGATAGACTGACTGATAGATTCACCACCAGGCTCACAGGGCAAATTAATCAAATCTAATGTCCTAATTAAGCTTCTAAATGCCAAGGATGAAGAGTGTGGTATGGGGGGGTTTAGTCCAGGCTTTCACATCGACTGTAACCCAAGACACATTAAGCAATCTGGGTTATGGATGGTCCAGTAGAAAATGCTCTTCTCTGGTTCAGTTAATCATGAGTTAGATGGTTAGACATGCAGCTCCAAGTCGAATCTGGAGCGTGGCTCTTTCCCATTCATTTTCCCCATGTGGGAAAAAAACACAATCCCACAGAAAATCCAGGAGTCATCAGACTACTCAAGATCTTGGCCTCTTTTTAACATGAATCACCCTCACAGATAGAGGGGCATAATGGGAAGAAACCCAAGGATCCCAGATAAGCCCCAGAATTCTGATACTCTGTTCCCATGAGTGCCCCCTCGTTCCTTCTCCTCCTATTCTCCCATACACAGCAATCATCAAGCCAGTTCATTCTAATTGGTTCTGTGTAAAAGACAGAATCTGCTCTTGCCTTTTTCAAGTCTCTTGCTTGGCACAGTCTTGAAACGGCTATAGTCAAAAAGTCAACATTATCTTCAAGGCATGGTTCCACTTGGGATCTTATTCCTCCACATGCCTACTGCTTTCTTGGACCTCATACAAAAAAACTTGGGTCCCGGTTCCATGATTGTAAAATAAAGTTGTTTTCCATGACTAGAGTAGATGAAGAGTTGGCCTCTGAGTCAGGAAGACTTGGGTCCAAACTCTACCTCTGATACAAGGAATTCTCTAAGAATATAATTTGCAGAGGAGGTAGTGACCTGCGATGGTAAAGATCATTTTTTTATTCATTTAAAAGTTCCCTGTACCAAAGCAATCAGAGGTTCAGTCTATCTTTTTCTCCTATTTTGAAGATGTTTTCCACCTCTGTTATTGTATGTCACATAATATCACCATGGCAATTATGATGTCACATGACATAACTATGCCCATTGTGAATTTCCAGATAAAAGAGTGTTTCCTGTCACTTCACTTTCATTTGATGTAACATGCTACAAAAATGGAGGACACACACAAATATGTCTTAGAAAGAAAAGCAAAATATCCAAGTTGTTATTCTGTACGCAATAAAGGACATCCCGCTTCATCTAAATCTAAACATAAAAAACAACTCAAGGATGGCAGAGAGTGCACAAAAAGCTCAAAATCTCTCCCCAAGGATGGAGCCAGAGCTCAGGTCAGCTCACGAAGAGGTCATTCTCCAAGTAAAAGGAGGAGCAAAAGCCAACCCAGACATAAGGAAGTTCATACAAAGCCACATCAATCGATTTCTAAGTGTGCTCCTTCCAAGGATCTGAAGAGAAGTTTAGAAACTCAGAAATCTCTTATTATGCAAATGTCAAACATGGAATCCTCTAAAAAGTCTTCATCAGACCATCCCAAGATGATCTCTACTGCACTTTCCAATATCCACTAATGACCTGTTGCCATCATGTATACTTAAGTGTTTGTTATTACTGTGATCTGTTTGTTTTTAGCCATACCTTATCGTGACTCCTTAGTGAATTCCCACTACATACAACCAGCTTTATGGACTATATCTCCGAGCTCGCAATCCATGGTCATTTCCTCCCCAATATCTGGTAAGTGGCATGACAGTACCACCTGCTGGCTAAACTTCTCATAGCTGGCAAGCGTCCCTGGGCCCTGGACAGGGACTGGCTCTATATAACAGGGCTGATGAGCCGAAAGCTAGGGTACATTTCTGTTGGATCCCTTCCAAAGGGACCTACTACTGGAAATACTCCCAAGTCTTGTTACCATATTCTTACCTACAGCAAAGTCTCCAGGTTCCAACATATTTTCACTTGGCAAGGTATGGTATTGGTACATTATTTACTTTGGGAATTTTTCTTCCTACAAAAATTCTTTTTCAATTAATTGAAAGTACCTTTTTTCCCTGAAGTTACAAAAAGAACTACCTTTACCCCATTCATCTTGTCTATGACTTGTTTGCATATTATCTCCCCCATTTGACTGTGAGTTCCTTGAGGGCAGGAGCTATCTTTTGTCTTTCTTTGTACACCCCCAAGATACTTGGCACACAATTTGGTATTCAATAGTTTTTCAGTTGTGTCTGATTCTTTGTGACCTCATGGGTATTCTTGGCAGATGCGAGAGTGGTTTGCCATTTCTCCAGCTTATTTTTCAGATAAGGAAATTGAGGCAAACTTGATTAAAATAACCTTTGAGGGTAACAGCTAGTTAGTCTGAGACCAGATTTGAATTCTTGAAGATGTCTTTCTAATTCCAGACTCAGTGTTCTATCCACTGTGCCACCTAATGTTTGTGGAAGGATCTATGATTTTGCTGAGGTGGGTCATCCTTCTACCAGCCCAGGATGCAGACTCCCTCAAAATCAGAATCTATGATAATGACACTCTCTGTACTCCCCCCAAAAATGCATCTCTTTGTGGTCAATTTTGGTGAGAAGTCTCTTTGGTCTAGCCCTTAGAATGCCAGATATACAATCCATATATTTATACTCATACCTAGAACTCTTCCAAATTCATAAGAGCCATCTGAACTTCTTGTTCCCCTGCTATCATTTTAGAGAACCAAGGGCAATCTTCCCTCTATTCTAGGTTGAGGCATTGGAATGGAGACCTTTGTGAATTATTACCATTCATTCACCTTTCATTTTTAGGGTCTGGACCTGTGACATCATCCATATAGGAGGAGGTCCCAGTGTGAAAACTTCTTCCTATCACAAGTTAACAGCTAGTTTATCTGTAAGATTTTCCTGAGCTAAGGGATATCACAGGGTCACAGATCAAGAACGTGAAGGACCCATCTAGACCAATACCCTAAACTTACTTTTTTAAACCCTTACCTTCTGTCTTAGAGTTGATACTAAGGATTGGTTTCCAAGACAAAGAGAGCAGTAAGGACTAGACAATTGGGGTTAAGTTGACTTGCCTATGATCACACAGCTAGAAAGTGTCTGATGTTAGATTTGAACCCAAGACCTCCCATCTCCAGGCTTGGCTCTCCACTGAGTCACTTAGCCTGTACACATATAGACGAGAAAACTGAATTCTAAAGAAGGAAAGTGTCACACAGGTAGGAAGTGAGCTAAAGCAATGAGATTCAAAATCTTTGTCTCTTGACTCCAAAGCCCACCATAGTGTAAGAGGGGGGAAAGGGTTTTGGTCGAATATATTAGAAGGTGGTCATGTTTAAGTAAACTTGTTCAGGGTCACCTTGGTATTTCTATGCAGAGTTAGCCTCAAGTCCACTAGAACCCATTGTTAATTTTTTTAGTGTGGGCATTTGCGTCTGAGAAATCGGCAGACATCACAAATCGAGGCTGGATTTCTTGTTTTGGTGATTGTTTCTAGCTTAAAGAAAGCAATGATGGAAAAGGTTAATAATGCAGATTAAACTCAAAAGTGTGTCCTGAGTGCATTTGTTTTTCTCAGAGACCCTGTTAAACATTTACCAGCCCAGTGCTGGATATGCGATCGAGTGAGTACTTCTTGGAACCAAGTCTTCCACGCACTTTTCCAAGTTTCCTCTTGGAGTTTCCAAGTGATTCTCTTTTTATAATAGTAAGCACTGAGTGTAAATATCTACATATTTAATGTTATACCTTGTCTATTTCATATAAGTATATATTTAGTATATTATAAATATTGTAAAAATACAGCAGGTACTCTATTGAATTGTGGCTCAAGTATCGAAGCTGATTTAGAACATTTTCAAAATCCATCTTGATTACATGAAAGATAAGAGATGTTTTCTCTTTTTTTCTTCTAATTTACTGATAATATATATTACTACCCGGGGTCAAGTCTTATCAATTAGCTAAGAATTTACCACCTGTGGGGAATTACTGAGTTTGTTATACAGCATCTCTCCAAATCAGACCTGCTACTTAGGAAAGAAAAACAATAATGAATCAATCAGGCAAGATGGGTATCCTAATATAATGATAGAGCATGTATGGAATGCTTTAAAGTTTGCAACATGCATTATTATATATATATTATATCACATGAGTCTCACCACCCTTATAATCTCCATTTTACATTTGAAAAAACGGAGACTGGGCAAAGTTAAGTGACTTTCTGAGATTCTTTGTGACCCCATGGAGCCACAGCTAATCCATGGAGGTTTCTTGGCAAGGATACTGGGGTGATTTTGCCATTTCCTTCTCCAGTGGATCCTTTTGTCAGGTAATCAGAGGTTAAGGGACTTTCCCAGGGTAAAACGACTAGCAAAAAAATGTCTAAAGCTGGACTTGAAATCAGACCTTTCTCATTCCAGGACCCTGTAACACTCTATCCACCTTTCTCCACCTGATGGACGTCCATTGTCAGAACTACATTTTGAAGCCTTTATGACCAGCCAGGAAGAGATACAGCCTGAAAGTTGGTGACTCCCCCCCACCTTCCAGAATCCAATATCATCACAGATGAAGCATAAGAGCAGGATGTTAGTTGAAGGCACCTTCAGGATATTAGACAGCAAGAGGAAGCAATTTTTCATCCATATTTTTCTGCTTTGTTAGTTCAAACCCAATTTGGGTGGTTCGTTTGATATCAGACTATCCTGAAAAGCCTGACCTTTGATTTCTTTGCTATTTTTTTCTCACTCTGTTACATCCAATAAACCCTCGGCCTTTTCCCCAATATTCCAAAAAGTGTGCCTCAAATTATTTTATCTCATTTCTAAACTAGAGTTGGAATCAAGATTCTCTGAATCCTAATCTTACTCCTAAACATCTGGTGATATGATCTCAACCTTAGTTTTCTTCCTACAAAATGGGGATACCGATATTTGTATCCCTGGATCCTCATGGTGTTGTGATAAAAGAAACAACCATATAATGGGAGTTACATTATTTTTGCATTCCTTCCCAACTTGCCTTATTTCACCAGTCTTACCCATACACTCAGGCAAGGATTGTAATTAAAAATACTGTGTTGTGTGAGTACTTAGAAGAATCTGGGTTCAAATCCCAGCTCTGTACCATGTAATATTAACCTTGGTCAAGTCAACCCTCTTTGCCTTAGTCTCTTCATTTGTAAAATCAGAGGGACTAAATAACCTTTGATGTCCCTTCCTGTATCAAATCTATGAAACAGGAAAAAAACAATTTTTGTCATATTACATCATATTTCATCCCATTTTCCTGGCTGGTGATTCCTTCTCTAAATTTCACGGAAAGGTTAAAAACAGAGTGAATATCTAAATCCCTTTGTGAAAAGAGTCCCTACACAGGACTGTTTTTTTTCTGAAGGTACATCAGAAGGAAGCAAATACTTTTTAGTTACATTCCCTCATGAACTCTATCCAAGAAAGGAACAAAAAGCTCCCAAATGTTTTGCAGACGGTTTCTCCCACCAAAAATGTGTTCCCATACTTGAAAACAAGTGCATGCATAACTGCTGCAGAGATGGGGGGTCCTGGGAGCTTCACAGAAGCTCAGAGTTGGAAAGAAGTGTAACAATTCAGCCTTCTCACTATGACAGCACATTATCATCTCACTGACCTCCAATCTCAGGCGTTCTATCCCTTCTTCAATTTCAGGGCCATAGATTTAGGGCCACCAGGACAGAGGACCATCCAGTCCTCCAGGCTTCTTTATTCTTTGGGGTTGTGGTGGTCTCCTCTGCCTGTCGGGTGAAGCTTAGCTTAAAGGACCCCTTCTCAGAATTGTTTGTAAATGTATAAAAGTAAAATACATATACTTTACAAAGAAAACCAATCATATTGAAATACAAAAATATTAAAATACTAAAAGAAGAAAAAGTTCAAAAACTCCAGCTTGAGAAGCCCTGATCAGATCCCAACCTTTCAACTTTTTCACCTATAAATTGAGGGGATTTCACTTTGTTGGCTTTTTGAGGTCCTTCCTAGCTCTGAATCTTTCATTCTGACACTGAGACTCCAGGAATTTAGATGACTTTCTTAAGGCCATTAAGGTAGTAAGCAGCACAGGTAAAAATTTGAACCTAAAACCTCTGAAAGCAGAGCCAATATTTTTTCCCACTGAAATGGAATCTTCTTGTGCCCTTTTTGTGTTACCTTTTTTATTTTCCGAAGACTTTATTGCACTTTCAATGGTAAATCCAGAGTTTGAATGAAGAATGTTTTGATTCGTAAGGCAAGCATTAGAATGAACTGACATCAGGGAGGAGAGATCTAAGGGAGAAAACTTGAGAAGAAACCAGGAGTCCCCTTTGGGGAAGGTGTCCAACAAAAGAAGAACTCACCTGCGGTCTGGGGTTGCAACTGTACAAAGGTAGCCTTCATTTTCTTATTATTGTTGTTTTTAACTTTACCTTCCATCTTAGAACCAATCCTAGGTATTGGTTCCAAGGCAGAAGAGCAGTAAGGGCTAGGCAATGGGGATCAAGTGACTTCCCAAGAGTCAGGAAGTGACTGAGGCCAAATTTGAACCCAAGGACCTCCCACCTCTAAGCCTGGCTCCCAATCCACTGAGCCTCCTAGTTACCCCCTTGTTTTCATTGTCAATGTACCATTTGTCACTTTTAATCTCAGCAATATAACCACCAGAGTAGTGGTGTCCAAAGTGAAGTCCATGGAATGATTCCAAAGGGGTCGTGTGACAAGACACCAAGAGATGTATGAACAAGTGGAGTATGAGAAGATGGGTCATCCCACCCTCTCTGATCACAACCATACCTATCTCTAACACTCTTTCATTACCGCCCCATCTCCATATAAGCTCCCATTCTTCTCCTTTTCCCCACCCAATGGTCCCTCAAGGCATAGCCTCACCATTATGACCTGGGCAACTCATAGCAGCAAGTACATCTGGGAAATTCCCCTCCTCATCCCTTCCTCAGACCAGAACAGAGACCAGTGAGTAAAAACCCTGCTTCCCACCCTTTTTTGTTTCTAGTAGGTCAGAATGAGTCACATAAATGGGACATTTTTATATATTACAATTAATAAATAAAACACATAACATGCTCAAAAAAATTTGACTGATGCCCAGTGAAAGATATTTGTAGAATACTATCCTAGAGACTCTGACTTGGGCCCCCAAAACATGGCGGATGGCCAACTCTCTTGAGAAGGAGTTGAGAAGTAGCAATGGAGGAAATACACTGAGGTAGTCATACCTTTCTTTGACAATGCTGAAAGTGTACTGAGGTCAACAGCTTTGGGACACTTAAGCCAATCTGGGACTCTTCAGTTGTTTCATGTCTGACTCTTCATGACCCCATTTGGAGTTTTCTTGGCAAAGATGCTGGAGTGATTTGCCATGTCCTTTTCCAGTTAATTTTATGGATGAAACTGAGGCAAATAGGATTAAATGACTTGCCCCAAGGTCACACAACTAGTAAGTACTTGTCTGAGGCTGTATTTGAACTCTAGTCTTCCTGACTCCATACCAGTTACCACTATTGATTAAGCACCTATTCTATAATCCTGGGAGGTAGATGCTATTCATTTTCCCTGTTTTACAGTTGAGGAAACTGAGGCAAACTGACTTCAGTGACTCTGAGCAAGTCAGTTTGTCTCTCTTTCTTCCGCTGTAAAATAGGGGAAATGAATAGCACCCATATCCAAGGATTATTTGCAAGAATCAAATACAGTATTTATAAAGTTCTTAGGCAAGTACCTAGACTCAGAACAGGTATTTAATAAATGCTTTTCTCTTTCTGTATTTTTTTTTCTTTCTCCATAACATAACATTATTGGTTGATTACTTTTAACAGTCATTAGAGAAAACTGGAAATTTTCAAAAAAATAATAAAGATAAAAATTCAGTAAACCACACAGTTAATTTACACATTAAAACATAATCATATAACTATATATAAATATATAGAGATAATTCAAAGAGTTTAATTCTGAATAATGGCTTATGAACCAATTTTTCTGCATCTTTGTGATACCAATCTTCTGCTGGTACCATCACAACTATTGTGAATTGATTGTTTTTAAAATGTAGCATTTTATGAAAAAAGTGGCCTTTAGGAATTTTGGATTCAAAGTTATATTTTATTGTGATGAAATCTGTGAATGTATACTATATATTATGTATGTGTGTATAACGTGTATATATACACATATTAAACTTTGGTTATACTTTAATCACAAATGCTTAAATACTCTAGTATAAATTCTTACCCCAAAAATCCGACTTATTTAAAAGTAGTTCTTTTGCATTTTTCTCTTAGTTTTCAAATACACAAGATCTCATGTCAAAATTACAAAAGTTTGGCATTCTGGTGCAAACAAAAATCAATCACATTTTGCAAGTAGTTAATTTTAAATATGTTGTATCCTCAGTTTCTGAAAAATTGCAATATGTGTAGGGTGCATTTTGAGAGTATATACTGTAATGTGAATGATAATACTCTGATATATGTGATTTTAAAAGTTTTAAGCTTTTTCTGTTTGTTAATTTTTTATTTTATGTGTATTATCTATTATGTTTATTAAATACTATTAAATATTAAATTAAAAATATTAAAAAATACTAAGTATTATATTTACTTAAAATAAATGTTTTCTTTTTCTATTGAAATATTTCATTTGTATGCAAGGAAGAGTATATTTTTGTTTCATTTTTCACATTAATAAAAATTCATTATAAAGATTTTTAGCTAGTCGAGAGATTGTCCTATCTCTCCTCTTCCCTCCCCTCTTCTCCAACCCTTCTGGGAAAAAAAAGGAAAAGAGACAAAAACTCATTAAATACTGTTAGATATTTTACAGATATCTCATTCGATCCTCACTACAACTCTGGGAGATAAAATCTATTATTATTATTATTATTATTATTATTATTATTATTATTATTTCCATTTTATCGTTGAATAAACTGAGCTCAGGTGACTTGCCCAGGGTCACACAGCTAGGAAATATCAGAAACCTTGATTCAAAAGGTGTATGTAAGTAACAGTGATGATCATGAGGCACTTTAATTATTGATGTGAAATGTTTTTTATACAAAAACATTTTGGTAATACTTTGCCTGCCAAATCAATTCATTCAGCATTTACAAAGGGCTGTCAAAGGGCTGGATGCTGTGCTAGATTTCTGCATGACATAAAGGCAAAATAAATAGTCCCTGTCTTCATGGAGTTTACATGGATATTGTGGAGAGGGTAAGAATTAGAAATGGAAAACTGATAACTATTTAATAATAATTTCTACTTAAAAAAATTTTTTTAATTACCAGAAGGGCATTGATTGATAGTATTAGAAATACTACTAACCCATGGGTTTACTAACCCAGTTGATCCAGTTTTTTTCAACAAAAGATGACTTGGGGAATAAACAAAAAGCAAAAATACTATATAGTGTATATAATGCTACATATAATACATTTATAATATATACACATAGAATTTATATTTATATACTATATATATATTAAATCTTTTTTTTTTTCAAAAATCACTTCATTCACTTTGACTTTTCCAATAAAACCTACAGGTATTGTAAAAAGTAACTTAATTGTCAAATATTTCCATTTTCTCTAACGATCGGGCTCATTTTCCCCAATAACAAATCCCTCGGAGTGTTAATGAAATTAAGCTTCCTTCATTTATCTGCCCCCCACCGCCTCCAACGTAAGGCAGGAAAGGCAACCGAGAGCCTTTGGCTGAGACTTTGTCAGACCAGATTTGTCCCATTTCTTCCAAACAACATATTTGTGTTTTGCAAGAGGGGGCAAAAGCATCCCCCCCACTTTTTTTTTTCTAGCCCCCTGAACAAATATATTTACATAACTGTGTCTAACGAGAAATTACATTTAACTTCTCAGAAATGACAATAACAGAAAACTTGAACTGCCAATTCCACTTCATTAGCCTGGTAGAAATGCATTCCCAATGTTAATAAAAATTCCAACATGCTGATAAATTAGGGCTTCTAAGGAGCATGTGACACCTTGGTTAACATATTCAACCTCAATTATATTTCTCTTCAACACCCTGTTATCTGGAACCTTTGCTGGCAATCAGAGGTGCTGTTTTTCAGCGGCCAATTTTCTAGATAATGTAGCTTATCAACACTGTGGGTAAACTTGCCAATGAAATCAGACTGCACTGAACCACACACACGCTAATTGCATCCCTTTTTTATGCATATTTACAGACTGTCACTTCAAAGAAATCAGTGGCCCATTGAGGCACCCAGTTAGCTGGAAGAATTGCCTCTTGCAAATGAAAATTAGCAAACAAGCTGCTGATAAATATGAAATGAACAAAGAATTTTTTTTTTTAAAAATGCCCGGGTTTTGTTCTGAAACTTCCTCCTCATCCCAGTTCAGACTCCCAAAGAAAGGGAGTTGCCCCCCTGAGAAGTCTGGGTCTCAGAGTCATCTATTGTTTCCCAGGAAGGCAGAGAGAGAGAGAGAGACTTCTGTTCTTTCCCATTGAAGGAGGTAGAAGCCTCTGAGATACCTTCCCTTCTCCTCCCACTCCCGCCCCCACCCCAAATTTCTAGTCACATAAACAGGTTATTACGTTCCCACCTTCCACTTGCTTGGGAGTTGGAACAGGCAAATGACACGTTAACGCTTCAGAAACAATTAACCCTGGCAACTTAATTAAGTTCCTCTGACTTTGAGCAAGTACATATGAAAATAAGGTTTCACAAGCTTAGTCTCCCAGATTTCCCAAGTATGGTAACGCTTGAAGCTCGAAGGGCATGAGGTCAGAGAGGGAGAATAAGCAGTTCGATACCCAGAGAGACCAGTCCTCTCATTTTACAGGGGAGGAAACTGAGGCCAACAGAGGAGAAATGACTTATCTGAGATCATACAGATAATAATTAGCAGAGTGAGAATTCACTACCAGGTCTTCAGATTCCAAATCTCACCTTCTCATCAGAGGATCATAGACTGAGAGCTGGAAGGGACCTTAGAGGTCAAAGCTAATTTATTTGCAGAGTTTCATTCTTCTATAATTCCAAATTTTACATTTTAACAAGTCAAGGAATAGCTTCTTCACCATGAAGAATAATAAGCCACGGAGTCAGGAGGACCCAGGTTCAAATATGGCCTCAGACACTTCCTAGCTATGTGAGCCTGGGCAAGTCACTCAACCCCATTTGTCCAGCCCTTGCCCGGAAGTCTTAGAGTTGTTACCAAAATAAAAAGTGTTTTAAAAAAATAAAAAACAGTAAGCAGGATCTCTAATCTATCATACAAGGGTAAGCATCACATAACTTCGAGCTGTGGTGTCTCTTTAATGAACAGAAATCTATTTTCTTCCTGCCACCCCAAACCCTTAAGCCAGTGGTTCCCAAACTTTTTTGGCCTACCGCCCCCTTTCCAGAAAAAATATTACTTAGTACCCCTGGAAATTAATTTTTTATTTTAATAGCAATTAATAGGAAAGATAAATGCACCTGTGGCCATCACTGCTCTCCTGGATCACTGCAGCACCCACGGAGGGTGGGGGTGGTGCCCACTTTGGGAATCACTGCCTTAAGCCATTGATTACAAAAGAAAAGAAAAACAAAATCCTTGAAACAAATATGCATAGTTACACAAGACAAATTCCCTATTTCTGCCCCCAAAAAAGTCTCATTCTATGCCCCAAATTTATGACCTCTCCATAAGTAGGGGATAGCAGGTCTCATCACTGGTCCTCTGCAATCATAGATGGTCACTGGGTTGATCAGAGTTCTTAAGACTTCAAAGGAGTTTGTCTTTATAGTATTTTTGTTACTCTATAATTCTGTTTCTGTTCATTTCTCTTCATAAGTCTGTCTACCAAATTGTTTTTAAATTTTGATGTTCAAAGTATAACTTGTCCTCTGCTCATTTTATTCTACGTGAATTCAAAAAGTTTTTCCATGTCTCCTAGAAAATATCTTTTCCTTATTTCTTATATGTCTCCATCACTTTCATATGCCACAATTTGTTTAGGCATTCTCCAGTGGATGGGCATCATCATAATTTCCAGATTTTTCTTCCATGATAGAATTGCTATAAATATTTTTATGCACAAAGGACATTTTTAAAATCTTTTTGTGGTTATAACTGGTCAAAGGACATATATCTAATAATTTTTTGTATATAAATCTAAATTGTTTCCAGAATGATTATACCCATTCGCAACTCTACAAACAGGACAGCAATGTGAACATAGAAGTCCTGGATTTCAAAGCCATATTTTTTTTCAAAACTATATTTTAAATAGAATATCTAACTCCAAGAAGGCTATGCTCTACATTTATGTTTCATTATTGGGCAAGGTTAAGATTTGTAGTAGAACATGAAGTTATTCCAAACATGGATGACATTTCTTTGTCATCTTCAAGTTTCTCCATCTACATTTTGAAGGAAAAATTGCTTTTGAAGATGTGAGAGAACCACCATCTGACATTTAAGTATCATTGATTCATAGATTTGGAGGTGGAAGAGACCTAAAAAGTTAATGTTGTCCAATTTTAATAGTAACAATAATATTTAATATTTGTATAGGGTTAAATCCTTTTTAATTATTATCTCATTTAGTCTTCACAACAGTCTTGGAAGGTAGGTGCTTTTATAACTTCATTTTACACATGAACGAACTTAGGCAAACAGGATTAAGTGACTTGCCCACGATCACACAACTAACTAGGTGTCTGAGGTCAGATTTGAACTCAAGTCTTCCCCACATTGGGCGTGGAGCTCTATGAACTGTCCTGCTTCCCCTCTCTCAGATGCAAGTGTTTCAGTGCCTGTGTTGGACATAAAGATAAGAGGAGCTAATGTCCCTCCTCTATATCTGTATACTGGTGCCATCTTGGATTTTTACATATTTTTCACTTTGAGAAAGCAGAATGCAGACTTATGTGGATCATAGGGAACATTTCCAGAATGTCAAATGTTGTCATTACAGAAAAATGTCTTAAGCATGTGTCCTGACTGATCAGTGCATTGAAATTTTTTCTCTTTTGACACTGCTAACAAGTAATATAATTTGGTTCAAGTCAAGGAGCACTTCTTAAATCCATCCTTTGTGATGAATCTTAGAGAGTTGCCTGGAACGCTGAGAATTAACAAATTGTTTAGGAACAAACAATTTGATCCAGTATATGGGAGAATCAGGATTTGAACCCAGAACTTCTGACCCTGTGGGCCAGAAGTCTGTCACAGAAAATTCTTTCTCTAAGTAACATTTTGACTGTCATAATAATTGATATCTGAACTGGTCAAAATTCCCAACACTGATGAAATCACAGGTCTAGAAAATACCAGATCCTTTCACTCTGTAGCCAATGACCTTCTCACCACATCATGTTTCTTTTCCATTCTCAAAACACAGGTGGGTGGTCCAATGGAGTGAATAGAGTTCTGGATCTGAGTTCAAATCTAGACTCTGACATTTTCTGTGGATCTTGGCTAAGTCATTTAACCACCATATGCCTCAGTTTCCTCAACTGTAAAACAAGGGAACTAATAGGACCTACTTCCCAAAGTTGTTGTGAGACTAAATTGAGATGATCTCTGGAAAGCATTTAGCACAGTACCTGCTAAATAAATGTTTATTCCCTTCCACTTCCCTCTTCCCTAGGTTCTGAAATGCAATGATTGGACGATTATTTTTACTAGTGTCTGCTTAGAAGCATTTGAGACCTTTTAAGATTATAAAAATAGCAGAGACACCACATTTCACACTTGCTCTAATCAGACTTTATTGAAGTCATTGATTTGGTCCTTTTGGTGACCATTTGTTTAAATGATAAATGCCAGATAAATTTTAAAATATATTCATAAACAACCAAATCGCACAGGTTGGCTAAAGACAGCTCTATTTTAATATGCAAAAAATCAACCTAAAAAACAAACAAACAAAAAATACACTAAGGCAGAAATGTTCCGTTGAACTAGCGTTGTTTTCTGGTTTGTTTGAGGGAATAACATTCTGGAATACTTTCCCCTAAATAATTTGTTTTAAGACAACATTTGGTTTGGGAACACAGATGATTACAAATCATTTTTGGAAATTTAAAGGAGAAAGCACAAGCCAATTAAACTATAAATACTTTAAATTGACTTGTGCCAATAAAGACAATGCAGTGACATAAAACTCAACAAGGAATCATTATTTAGATTCTAGCCACAGTCAAATTTCAGTTATACCTTATTAGGTTGGATGAGTTGGCAATCAACTCAGCTCCATGTCAGGGGTTGCAGCAAATGGAGGAATTATTTTTCATGTGGATTAAAACACTTCTCATAATATACGATGTCAATGAAAATTTTATTTTTTTAAATAGTAAAGACATCAACATCAATATTGATATAAAGAGTGGCAAAACATCTCTATTTTAAGAGATACATTACACCTACATGCAGACTGTTCGTTTCTTACAGGAAGCAAACAGTACATTTCCTCGGCATTCATGGATTGATTTCAGATGAATTATTAAGGTGAAAAGAATAGCAAAAAGTAAATAAAAACCAAAAGCCATGATGATTTTGACTTTGCGTGATCTATCTTTCTGACAAGTCACTCTGAAATCATCTATCTCTTTCTTTGGAAAAAAAAAAAAGATAAACAAAAAACCCCACCATTCCTGTCATGTCTTGCGCAAAAGTCTAATTTTATCAATCGGTGTCAGTTTCACATTCCCAGGAAAGGGGCTTTATTATCGGCATTGATAAAGATTAATGTGACCACAGTTTAAAAAGAGAATGAGGAAGGCAGTAATGAAAATTGAAACAGTCTATGCATGCGCCTGCCCATCTGGGGGAAAGCAGAAACTGTTGGAATCAGTCAGCCATTCCGTTATGGTGAAAACAATAATGAAGTGGTTGTTTTTCCAAATAAACAGTTTAACTGAATTTAATCTCCCTCCACTCCCCTCTTGAAATGATGATGTGTGCTACACAGCCTATGTGTCTAATAAAACATGTTAATATTTGAGAATTCTAGACAACAAGACAACAAGAATTTATTAAGAACTTGAGATGTTTCATATCCTCTGCTAGATCACTCAATAAATACCACGTACACACCATGAATGCAGTTATTTAAAGGAAGGTAAAGCCTTCTATTAGATAACCGCTATGTGAGGACAGCCAAGTGACTCAGTGGATGGAAATGCTGGGCTTGGAGACAGGAAGGACTCATCTTCCTGAGTTCAAATCTGACCTCAGACACTAGCTATGTGATCCTGGGAAAGTCATTAACTCTGTTTGCTTCAGATCCCTCATCTGTCAAATGATCAGAAGAAAATAGCAAATTTCGCTAGTATCATTGCCAAGAAAACCCCAAACGGGATTATCAAGGGTTGGACACAATTGACGATTGAACAATAACATGTGCCAAGTGCTTTACAAATTTCTGTCATATGATCCTCATGACAATCCTGGGAGATGGGTTTATTTCCATTTTACAGTGGATGAAACTGATACAGAAAGCAGTGAATTGACTTAACCAGTCACCCAGTTAATAACTATCCAAGGTCTGATTTGAACTCATCTTCCTGTCTCTAAGCCCAGCGCTCTATCCAATGAATTTCCAAGCATTCTTTTTGGAATAAAAAAAATTGTGCATAGAATGCCTTGCTAAAACGTCTGGTTTAGAACCATCTGAAATACAATTTAATTCAACAAACATTTATTAACTCCTACATTTATTATGTACTGAACTTCTTGGTGTAGTGGCAATTCAAAAACAAAAGGGAAAGTGTTTGTCCTTAAGATGTTCCCATTCTACTGTCTAAAAACAATAATGACATGGAAATATATATATATATATATGTAGCATAAATAGAAAGTGATTTGGAGAAGACAATCATCTCTCAAAACTATGTTAGGTGCTTTAATTATCTCCATTTTACAAATGAGGAAACTGAGGCAAACATGTTAAGTGCCCAAGATTACATCACTAAAGTATCTGAAGTAATGTCTCAGTCAATAGTCTCTGTACTGTACCACTTAGCTGCAAAAGACAATGAGGACCCAAACTAAGATGGTAGCTATTTGAGTGGACAAAAAGGACAAGTATCAAAAATGAGCTACAAATATCTAAAAGCTTAAGCCAAAGAAGTGCAGAGAGGTATAGATGAGTCATGATCTATGTAACCAGAGGATATACTCACACCAACTGATCCTAGATCGATCTAGATACAAGTATAGACAACTAAAGGATCAAGCACTTATTAAACTCCAACTGTGTGTTTAGCCACTGGAGATTGAAAGACAAAAAAGGAAATTCCCCTGTCCTCAAGAAGCTTACATTCTGTTTGGGGAAAAAACATGCCCATAAGAAATAGGCACAAAATGTTTACAATGTGATTTCAGGAGGAGGGGAGAATAGCAACTGGAAGAAACAGGCTATGCTCCAACACAGAAGAATCAACTGGGGTTTTGAAGGATGCTGATAGGGATTCTAGAAGGCAGAAGTGAGATAGAGTATATATATCAGGCGTGGGGGACAGTTTGTGCCAAGCCAAGGAGATGGGAAGTGGAATTTCAAGTGTGGGAAACAGCAAGTAAAACAATTTTGGTAGAACTTAGAATGCAAAAAGAAAGCAGGAAGCATGAATATATGCACAATTCTAATGCTGGTATAATATCAGATTTGTTGTTTTAGAAAAATGACCTTAGCATGTGTCCTAATTATGGAGTCATTTTGAAACATGTTCATTTTTTTATGGTATGGATCAGTAGTATAAATTAGGTTAATATACATCAAGCATTGATTAAGCACCTATTATATGCAAAAGAAAGAGAGAGAGAGACAGAGAGAGAGATGGATGGTTGGATGGCCAGACAGATGGATGAATGCAGAGAAAGCGAGAGGGGTGGGGTGTGTGATAGAAAAATGAAAGATAGATAGGTAATAGGAACTGATAGATATCATTAGATGATAGGTGAAAGATAGATGATAGAAATATTGATGAGATAGATATAGTTCAGAGATAATAGATAGTTTGATAAATACAGATATGTGATAAGTAGAGTGATATAGATATATAATAGATATTGATAGGGATAGATGATAGGTGAGAGATGCTAGAGATTGGTGAATAGGAAATAGATTTCAGTCATTTTTCAGTTTCCTGACTCTTTATAACTCAATTTGGGATTTTCTTGGCAATGGTACTAAAATAGGTTGCCATTTCCTTCTCTAGCTCATTTTACAGATGAGAGAGACAGTGACAGAGACAGAGAGACAGAGAAGACAGAGAGTCAATGAAATTCCTTTGCATGCAGAGGACTAGCCAGATTTCCTTCGATAGACAATACTTGTCCATGAAGAGAGTCAGACAGCCCTCTGAGTTAGATGACTGTCAGGAAGAGCATGGTATATATTTAGAGAGATGGCTCTGTTTAGGTGTTAGTAATTCACAACTTGACCACGTCCCATTGCTCAAGGTTCTTTGTAGATTCTTCTCTCTTCTTCAACTCTGCACACAGCCAATTGGCTTTTCTGTTCCTCACTCAAGTAACTCCATCTTCTGCTCTCCTGCTTTTGGACTGGTGGTTCGCCATGTTTAGAATGCTTTCCCGTTTCACCTCTGCTCCACAGAATTCTTCTCTCCCTTCGAGTCACAATTCAAGAACACACTGACACATGAAGCCTATTCTGATACTCCCAACTCCTAATGCACTCTCTCCCTAACTACCTTGCAATGAACAACCTAGCACTTATATGGCTTCTCTATTTATAACTAATCTATTATCTCTTTTTCTCTCCAACTAGCTAGCAGGACAGATAGTGATGCAATGGTAATGCAGCCTGCCTCACAAGTTTGTTATAAGGGTTAAGTGAAATGATAATTAACTGCTTAGTGTAGTTCCTGGCACATATGAAGTATATATACACGTTAGCCATTTATTATTATCCTTTTCCTTTCATGAAAAACTTGTTTGAATAAAAAAGTATATCTAAGATGAAAACATGAAGTGAGCTCCCTATAATCCGCCCAAAGCCTTCCAGAGAAAATGGCCCTTGAATGGACTTTCTCCATCTATGACTGCCCGGGAGCAGCTGCTATCCCATTGGGCACCACTCCTAAGAAAAAAGTATTTCTAAGCTGTGACCCTCCCCTCAGACACCTGCCCTGAAGCCAGCACAGTCAGTCAGTGTTCTTCCCATCACCCAAGGGAACTCCACACTACTTTTTTTTTCACATAAAGGAGTTTGACTGAATCTGAGTTTTTTGTTTGTTTGTTTTTTTTTAAGGCCAAATGAATTCAATGAAATCTTTCCGTTTCTCTCTATCTATGCCAAATATTCTTAACCTGGAAAATATAAACCCACCAAAATCTGTCAATAGATTTCAGGATATCTGTAAAGCTGAATGGAGGAGAATAAAAAAAATTTATAATATTTGATTTCTTTTGTAGTCCTATGTATTTAGTTTTCATGCATTTCAAAATATTATTCTGATAAGGGATCCATAGTCTTCACCAGACCTGTTGTGATACAAAACATAGAGAAGATTAAAATCTCTCCTATTTGATATATCAAAGAGCCACTTGGAATCAAATTTTTTTTCTTTTTCCAACCATGTTTTCATTTCAAATAAAGGCTCAATACATAAGCTTTTTTATATAGATGTTTGTCTGATAATAAGAGTATTCATTGTTTGGTCATTTCAGTCCTGTCTGACTCTTTGTGACTCCAATTAGAGTTTTCTTCGCAAAAATATTGGAGTGGGTTTGCCATTTCTTTCTCCAACTTATTTTACTGATGAGGAAACTGAAACAATAAAGTTAAATGGCTTTCCCAGGGTCACACAGTTAGTAGGTATCTGAGGCCAAATTTGAACTCAGGTCTTCCTGACTCCAAGCCCAGCACCCTATCCTCTGTACCACCTAGATGTACTTTCCAAGAGCAAACCTTGTCCAAAATGGCTTTCTAAAAAGAAATGTGTTTAATGACTTTCAAGAATCTATGGCTCTGGACACTCAAAATATCAGCAAGTTTTTTCCTGCCCATACAATAAAATCTTCGAGACTTTTAATTAAATTTAATACAATACAAAAAAATACAATACACCAGTGGATTTATGATCTGAACAATGGGACCATCCCTTCCAATAAAACAAATAATTTGTCGTACATACTTGTCACTCCTACATGAGTTTGGTCCATGTGTTCTCATTAGTTCAACCCAGGGAGCCTACCAGAGCCCTTCCCCATGTCTCCTTGAATCTATATGTTGATCCCAATAAAGAACATGGGCCATTCGTACATTTTCCATCCTCACAGTATACTCAGAATATCTTCTTTTCCAGTCATACTTTTTTTATTTCTTCTTTTACATGGTTTATCCTCTTTAATTATATGTTTGTAATATGCTGAATATTACTCATGCCAGCCACATGTCTCCCCATTACTCTTTGCATTATCCTCAGTCTCGGTTCTCAGAGACCACAGTGTTATTTGAAGTCAGATAACTTGGCTTTCAGTAAGTATATCAATGTTGAAAAGGTAGACCTTTGTTTCAGGGAGAAGTTTGAGGTCATAAAAAAAGAAGAAGAAACATTGGTTTTCCACAGCCCATTCAGCCTGCTCTCCAACTCCTGTATAATTCAGGGCCATGTTTTTATCCATTTGGACTATTTGGGGGTTCTAATGGACAAGCGCTACAGCTAGCCATCACAGTCTAGAAAAGAGATGTTCTTCAATCATTCAGTGTTTCCTCTGTGGATAGTCAAGCCAATCTCTTTTAAGCATTTTGAGCTTATTTAGGAAATTCTGAACTGTACCAGATTGGGTGTGTCCCCACATAATTTTTCCCCCACATAGGAACTTGGGAATAATTATTCTCATTCTTCATAGAGAATCTTATAGCCTTAATATCTACCCTAGATCTTTTCAATGAACAGCAGTGAATATCTTTGATGAGCCTACACATTCCTGTTTTTAAAATAGCATTTTAAAACACATAGAAGTACAGGTTACAATTTCCAGAAGACACAGCACTGATGAATATATATATATATATATTTGTAAGTATATATATGTTGCTTCATTAATTGAATGGAATCTCTCTAAGGGTGGAAACTGTTTAACTTTTGTCTTTGTATTTCCCAGTGCCTGGCATAGAGTGAGTGTTTAATTAATTAATTGTTTATTTCATCCAATGTGTAATATATTCATAAGTTCATTTTTATTTAATTTTTTCAATTTTTATTGTATTCAATTTTTATTTAAAACTTAATTTTATTTTATTCAATGTTTAATATATTCATACTGAATATAAATAAAAATGACTGGAATTCCACAAAACCAAACCTTCTCTTATTTCTTGCTAAGGTTGTTGGTAAATGTTTTCATAAGAATATTTTGTTCCTCTAAAATAAAATAGGTCAAAGGGATTATGCAATTTAATTGATAATATTTTATCATATTCCTACATATATTTCTAGAAGTGTATATTTATTCCTTGCATAAATCAAAGAATCCTTGTAGCTATAAACATGTATCCCAGACTGGCCCTTAAGGAAGTAGGCTTTGAATTTTTTTGTTTTTGTTTTTAAACTCTTACCTTCTGTCTTATAATAGATACTAAGTATTGATTCCAAGGCAGAAAATTGTGGTTAAGTGACTTGCCCAAGGTCACACCAATAGGGAGTGTCTGGTATCAAATTTGAATCCAGGACCTCCTGTCTCCAGGAGGCTCTAGTGAGCCACCCAACTATCCCTTCGGAGTTTCTTTTTTTAAAAGCCAGCCTTTAGTCTTTATCCATCTTAGAACCCAAAACTCTATTTTGTTTTTCCATTCTTAAAATCTTGGTGATTTTATTGGTTAACACTGCCATTGCTGTGATCCACCAACTTGTCTTTGTTTTACTATCAACTTTTCTCTTTCTGGCCCAGAGGGTAGTTTTGTTTGTGTTAGAATAAGACTCAGGACCAGAAAAAAAGAGAGACCCAGGAAAGGGTAAACTGTAGTTCATAAGAAAGACATTGTTTGAAGATGACTTTGGAAAGCTCACTGGATCCAGCATGAAATAAACAGAACTGAAATTAGCTCAGGAACAAAAATCAGTGAAGCCAAAGGCCAAGGTGGTTAGCCAATGCCCTCCCCTCCCTTTTTCCTTTTATTTTGGGAATTAAATACGCATCCATCTCCAAAAGGCTTACTGCCTTGGCCCCTTCTGCTTGCACTAGAGCTCATTCTTAGCCTTGCAAAAACCCCAGCTCCCAGATACTATTTCAATAGAATATAAAAACACTTGCTTTGTATTTTTATACTCCCTTGAAAGTCTTTAAAAAATAGGTAAAACCTTATTTGCAGCGACTATTTTTTGACATATGTCCTATAATCGACATTCCAGTAAAGTGTCTCAATTATAGGCACATGATGTGGCTTAATCGTGTGCCTGTACATTTGTCTGGAGTTTAAAAAACACACACACACACAACACACAACAAAACACTGTCTATTAAGTGTCAAAATGCCTTTTCTTTAACTACAGAGGGCTTGGACAGAACTCAGGAAATACTTCAGCTGGAAAAGAAATGTTAAAAGCCACCCTTCAGGCTATTGGAAAACCTATTATCAAATGGTAGAACCTTTTTAAAAATCCATGAGTACACCCAGCATGATTACATACCTTTGTTTAGCAAAGGTTGATCATCATTGATAACCAAAGACAAAATAATAATGGATGCAATCTACCCACTAATTAGGAATCAAGATGCGGAAATTAAGGAACTCAAGAAGTCACTTATAAATGTGGTGAGGAGCCGCTCTTTCTGTGTATCCTGGAGCCAGGTTTGCTTGTACAGAAAAGGGAGTCGACTCTTCCTCCCAGTCACTGTTTCTGGTTCCAGAATCAGCTCTTTAGTTTCTGTGTGTTGGCTGTTGCCGAGACATGAGTAACTAGAGGGGAAAAATGTAAAGAGCAGTGCATTTCTCCGAAAGAAAATCTCGTACGGAGATGTGAGCAGGCTCTGCGATGGATGAGCTTTCTCCATCACTGGCTGAAAGAGAGAACCTAATAAAATTAGCACATTACTAAAGAAAAAAATTAGCCCCACTTTTTCCTTTTAATGGGTAACGAACGATTCTATAAAGAAAATGGAGCTGCAGAGTCAAGGTTCGGGGTCAGATGGATATGCAGATGCAAATACAAATGAATGCATTCTTATGGCATCTTTTTCCTGATGGGTAATTACAGATGATACTAATTCAAACCCTTTGCTATAAACTATATCTAAAGAGCAATGTGCACCAAATGCAGCACATGCCAGTTTCAAAATTCATTCCCTGCTGACTTCTCCAATTTAAATTTTTTTTTTCCAAATTGCCACTTCCATCAGAAAAGAACACAATTGCCTTTTAGAATTTTCCTTTGAAACCCACTTGACTAGTGGGTATATTCTCGCTCATTTAGTCCCCTTTTCAAGAGGCTTCTTGGCAGGTAGGCTAGCAGTGAGGCTGATCTCAGAGAAACCTGAGTTCAAATCCGGCTTTAGGCATCTATTAATTGTGTGATCACGGGCAAAGTCATCAGAGTGCTCTGAAGATTCTTAGAGTTACAGTCCTTCTGTATCGGAGAATAGAGTTTTCCACTTTGGGAGTTACTCATAACAATAAACTCACAGTTCTATATTTTTTAAAAGACAGAGAAACAAACCTAAATGTCTTCTTCAGGAAACTGTGTGATAAGAATTTCACTTTGACAACAATTTTGTGATGAGGCAGGACTTGACCGCAGGTCATTCTATCCTCTATGACAGGGGTCAGCAATGTATGGCTCTCGAGCCATATCTGGCTCTTTCTGCAGGAGCCATAAAGTCCATTTTTTTTCAGGCGCTGTTACAGGAGCGGCACTGTGAGCACTGTACGGCTCTCACGAAATTACATTTTAAAAAATGTGGCGTTTATGGCTCTCACAGCCAAAAAGGTTGCCGACCCCTGCTCTATGACAATGAGGGAAGGTCAACTCAGGAAAGGCATTCACAACAGAATAACTTTTTCTTGGCACTAGAATCATAGACATACAGTCAGAAAGGTCCTTAGAGACCACTGAGTCTTACTCTTGATTTTACTGATGAAAAAACTGAGGTCCCTTTATAAGTGACTTGCCCGGGGTGACACAAATAGTCACTATCTGGGGAGAGATTTGAATTCAAATCTTCCTGATGCCAAGTCCAGCACTCTATCCACTATACCATCCTGCCTCTTGTCGTATGGAGGAAAAAATCTAGCTATAGTATAAAATCTGAGGGGTAGGGGTGGGCGGAAGGGGGTTCAGAAATAAATGTGAAATGAACAACTTAATGAAAAAAACAAGCCATATTAAAGGAGGTTCTGCTGTAAGAGCTGCTTCAAAGAAACCCAATTCACTTCCCAGGTTTGTGTTAGACTTCCTGCTCCCCTCCTAGCCACCCCCTTTGCATGAGAGGGGCCTCTTCTACAACACTGAAGTCATTTAGTAAGCTGAGACATTGAATTCTGGAAGTATTTGGTTCCCGTTTATGAATGCTTATTGACTGTGTCTCAAAAAACCTCATACAGATAAATCTAATGCCATAATAATTCAATATTTTTTTTCCAAAACAAAACCATTAGCATTTTATTAGAAGAAATATTTCATCCCTTTGTGTTTAACACACCACAGATGTAGCCCTCCGTGCGGGTTGTTGGAGAGTCGAGGAATATAATTTCTTGATTAATTGCCATACACAAGATCCAAGTTATGTACAACTTTGGTAGTTAACCCCATCACCTCCCAGAAGCAGTTACTGCTAAACCTTCCAAATAAGCACATTTATGATAAATCACTGTGAGCGGCTTAAGTGGATCAGGCCTTAAGTTATGTCTCCGTCTAGATCATGTCATTTTCAATGTGCAAAGACTATGGGTGAGCGATTCCACGGCAGACCCCGAGGCAGCAGCTCTGCCCTCCTTTCAGGCTTCGGGGAGACCAGTGGGTATTTTTTTTTCCTCATCTTATTTGTTTAAATATCTTATGGTCTCAGAAATGGGGGATGATCCAAGAATTAGATCAGAAGTCTAGAGACAGACTCTTTCGAGCTATTGACTTCAATAAGTGCAGTCATTCAGCGACAGAAAAAAGAAATGATGGTTGGTTTTAAGACTATTTGGGGACCGAGAAACCTATCTACCTAACAGCAAGTTACTTCCCTTCCAAGTCTATCTGTCAATTTAAGTAGAGGACAATGAATATCTATCAGAATAATCCCTGTTTCATGAGTCTGTAGATGGAGAAGTCATGGGCACCTCAGAGTTTGTAACTAAACTCTCTCACTTTGAAGGCGACGGGACTGAAGTCTGGAGCGGTTCAATGATTTGTCCAAAGCCATCTATGTGGGCGGTGGTGGGACTGGAACTCGGTTCTATGATTTCAAAAGCACCTCTCTTCTCATTGAGCCAGCCTGCCTCCCTCATTGACATTCCGCTCATTCTTTACTCAGAGAAGATGACATAAATGTTTAAGAAAATAATTTCACTAGACACAGATTGCCTCTTGGGGACACCCCACAGAAGTCAGTTCTCCCCTCATCCAGGTGACACAACTGAGTCATGAGAAAGGAGGTAGTTAATAATAATAACTATTTATAAATAAAAAATGAATGAAGAAATAAATAAATGAATGAATGAATAAACTAGCATTTATTTAGCACTTTAAATATGCAGAATAGTTTGCCTATATTACTCACTCCAGCCTCTGATCAACCTATTGAGGTAAATGCTATCATATGCTGTCACAACTTTACTGATGAGGAATATGAAATGCAAGGAAATTAAGGGACTTGCCCCGAGATACTGCTAGGAAATGTCTTAAGACTAGATTGGACCCCACATCTTCCTGCTTCCAAATGGAGTTGCTTAATTCTTTGTTCCCATCTATTAAAAGTCTAGCAGAATGGAAGTACTTCAAGAGTAAAACACTCTGACCCTCAAATAATTCAGGAATTTAATTACAATTTGGAAAAAAAAAAGAGCACAAGTTTTCCATGCTTTATTAGATAAATCGGCCTCATTCATGGCAGCCAGTCTCCTTTTGGATTAGCTATTACTGAGTCATATTTCAGGCATATCCGACTCTTCATGACCCCATTTGGAATTTTCTTGGAAGAGATACTGGAGTGGTTTGTCATTTCTTTCTCCAGCTTATTTGACACATGAGGAAATTGAGGCAAATAGTGTTAAGTGACTTACCCAGGGTCACACAACTAGTAAGTGTCTGAGGCTAGATTTGAACTCAGGAGCATGAGTCTTCCTGACTTCAGGACCAGGACTTTACCCACTATATCACCTAGATGTCCCCACTCACATTTGATGAGAAAATCTCAATGTGAGAATTCACTCTTGGCTCTTGTTTGCCTTCATCCTGGTGGCCCCATTTTCCCCAGTCACATAACCCAGTACATTTTGACAATTTTAAGAGGTAGTTACCCTATTCTCACATAGATAAAAGTCCCCTTGGGCTACACACATTTGAAGTAACTTGCCTCTGTCGGGTCATTTTGTACCAAAGTATGGCACCTGAGCCTCAGAAATCTCTTGCATTATTGTTCTTTCTGTGGTCCCAAGTTACTCGGGGCTGACACAGGCACCACTGAATTTTACGTGACTTTCACAATTATAAATGAGACTCCTTTTTGCTCTCCTGCCCTTTAAAGCTTTGGGTAGAGTTCTTGGTATCCTGATACTCAAAGGATCAAAGATCTGGGATTGGTAGGAACTTTAGGGATCCCTGAGTTCAAATAATGCTTTTCTTTTTACATGGTATTACATTTCCCACCATCAAGCCTTTGACCAGGAAGACTGTCCTCACCTCTTCCTCTTAGAACCCCTGACTCTCCTCCCAGCTCAGCTCAGGGGCTACCTCCTATTCAAAACCTAGTAGAATGGAAATACTTCAAGGGTAAGAGCAGGAATTTTCTGTTTTTCACACTGTAGTACCATTGTTTAGCTAGCACAGTTCTTTGCTCATAGTATATAATTAACTTTCCACTGAAGTAAATTAAAAATGTGCTTCATAAAGAGCATATTTTTCTGCTGTTCACCAAGACAATCCTCACGGAGGCAGATATGTAGCACAGTGGATAGAGAGCTAAGCCTGGAATGAGGAAGACCTGAGTTCAAATCCAGCCTCAGAGGCTTAATTTCAGTATATCCCTATACAAGTCACTTAACTTTTGTTTACCTGGGCTTCTTCAACAAGATGAGAATAATAATAGCTTCTATCTCACAGTATTGTTTGAGATGATATTTGTAAAGCCTTTAGCACAGTGTCTGGCACAGAGCAAGTGATTAATAAATGTATGTTCCCTTCTCCCTCCATACACTTCAATTCATTTTAGAGAATAAGAGAAGGGAGCTAGTCATGCTTTGGCCAAAAGTAAAAATGAACCAATGGGACAGCTTCCAGGTTCCATTGTTATCTATTTGATGTCCAAGGATCTAAAGGCTTCCTCTCCTTTCATCCTATGGACCTCCCCATGGAAGACGTGCAGGAATCTATGAAAAAAAGTCACATGGGAGGAGAGGAATCACTATCTGAATTCTTGGCATCATGATAAGATGATAGAGCCATTGAAATAGATGGTGGGGAGCAAGGAATATAGTTACAAATAACAGAAAATCAATTTCTTTTTTTTAAAGCCTTGCCTTCCATCTTAGAATCAATACCATGTATTGGTTCCAAAGCAGAAGAGAGATAAGGGCAAGTCAATGAGGGTTAAGTGACTTGCCCACAGTCACCCAACTAGGAAAAGTCTGAGACCAGATTAGAATCCAGGACCTCTCATCTCTGGACCTTGCTTAAAATCTACTGAGCTCCCTCGTTGACCCCGATAATCAAGATTTCTAATTGATTCGACACCACCTTTCTCTTGAGTGCAGGCAAAAATAATCAATCAATCAAAATCTAGCAATTGTTGCCCTTCTTTCTTGGATCATATATTTCATATGAATGTGCCATTTTAAAGTACAATTCCATAGCAGCTGAACTCCCTTCAAAAGATTTAACTTAATAAAACATTCAGTTCACCGTAAGGAATTTTTCCACGCCATATTCTATCTTGCCTTGATCTTATTAGACCCTTAAAATCAACCCAAAATGGACTACTTTACATGACGGCATGCAATACATGATAGCAAAATGGGGGAAAAAAAATCACTACCCAAAAATGTCCTCTAAGTTTTTCTAGACACATCCTATACCTCGCCAGTTGGCTTAACCATCCAACATATTTAAATAACCAACCAACATATTTATTTAACATTCAGCAGATGGACATGATATGAACATCATGATTTTCAGATGTATTTCTATAACGGCTAGATTTTCTTCTTGCCAGGACTGCAACAGGTCCTTAAGGTAAATCAGACCCTACCTGCTGTCTCCTCAATGTTTGAACAACTGTCAACCTAAACATGTCCACTCGGATTAATTTCCACCGCAGAGCGGTAAACGGAAATCGAGACTTCTCGGCCACTTTTCACCCACGACACAAAAGAAGCGGCTCTGCGTGCTCACAGTGATCCGATGGCATCGTAGAAATCTGACCTAAATCCCACACCTTGTTTTGGGACGTTGCTAATTTAGAAAAGGGCTGGGTATTACTTTTTTAACTTCTGTATAAAAAAAGCCCTGGCGGAACATTAACATTCATGACCATTATGTAATTTTCCTTTACACATTGGGCATGGGACTAAAACGTTCTTTCCTAAGCATCTTGTTAAGAGCATTTCTGTTGTTCTTCCTTGGAGAGTAAAGAATTCTTCTCTTTTTTTCCACCCCCCATCAATTAAACAGGTGGTAATGACACTTGCAAAAGGATTAACAACAACATTCTAAATGCATTTTTGAAGAAACATTTAAAGTTACAATGTAATAAAGCGAACAGAATGTCATAGAATGTCAAACTGGGCCCAGTAAAAATAAATGTTATTCCCAAGGAAAATAAAAAGACTGCATATTTATATAACACTCAGCAGATGGACATGATATTAATATAGGGGTTTTCAGCTCTTCTTTTATAGTGACTAGATTTCCTTGCCTAATTTGGCAACCCAAGGCACCATTTGAATTTTGGATTTGGACAATGCTGCAACAGATGTCCAGACCAATAAAATAAATTCCTTAAGGGCTCTGCTTAATTTGTATAATTGATCAATTTTTGTTCCATGGGCCTCAGTTCCCCGGCATGGAACTGCCTTCCAGGGCAGCTCAGCAGTTGGGATTTCATTCCATATGCTGCCCAGTTTTATTGGCTCTTTGGTGATGCTGCCGATCAAACCAGGCTTGTGGGGACACCTGTTGGCTAGAACGATGATCTCAAACAATTGTCCTGCTACGGAGAGTCAAGGGGCTTGATTCTGGCCGTGTCACAGACAGACCAAAGAACATGGATATGGGTTATTCTTGTGCTTTATTAAAGTAAAATGCAAACTCTTTTTTAATTGCCTTTTGTCTTTTTTTGTTTCTTGGGGTAGCGTGTCTTCTAACAAGGTGGAATTCAATCCCTAACATATAATGGGAAATTGCCACGGACCCCCCACAGAAAAAAAAGAATTTAGTCAATTTGGATACTCTCTCCAGCCTGACACAGTTTATCAACAAAATATGGCGAAACATCCTTGGCCCAAGTCTCATTGACTAAAAAAAAAAAAAAAAATAATAATACTGGCAGTAATTAAGATATGGTATCTGAAGCACAACTGTTCACTCTCATCACTCACCTATTAAAGTGGCCGGAGATGCTGTGTTAATTATCTTCCCATATCCTTGATTTAGCATAATACGGCCTGCAGCCTGTGACAGGAATAAAAGAAAAGACCGGTGACCTCTTTTGTGATCGTGCTAATAAATACACGATAATAAATTAGGTTTCAATTTTCAGAAGAGCAAAAATGTGTAGCAAGGGCTTGGTGCACAAACTTGATAGAAGATGACTGATCTGTACCAAGGTGGATGATTCTTGGATAATTAGTCCCTCACTGAGCAAAAGGAGACCTGGCATAAGGAATAACTACCAAACAATTCATGCTGTAGCAAAGGTAGCCATGGAAGGTGATGGGCCATATCTGCCTCTTCATGACTCCATTTGGAGTTTTCTTGGCAAAGGCACTGGAGGGGTTTGCCATTTCCTTCTCCAGTTCATCTTACAAGTGAAGAAACTGAGGCAAATAGGGTTAAGCGATTTACCCAGGATCACACAGCCAATAAGTATCTGAGGTTGGATTTGAACTCGTGAGGACGAAGCACACAGACAGAGTTTCTGATCCATAAATGGGTTGGACTAGATAACTAATGAGGTCTTTTCAAACTCTCAGAAATTTGTGATTCCATTAACAACTATACCTGAAATATATCATCTGTAAGGTGAACACTTTATGGAATATAATCATTAGTTGCTACTGGGTAGCAGAGAGGATGGAATCCCATCCTTGGACTCAAAACAAAACCAAGTTCACATCTTGCCTCAGATACCTGCTAACTGTTTTATCCTAGAAAAGAAACTAACTTCTCCATGCCTCAGTTTTACTATCTGTGCTGTTATTCAGTCTTTTCAGTCATGTCCTACTTTTCATAATACCATTTGGGGGTTTTCTTGGGAAAAAATACCAGAGAGGTTTGCTATTTCATTCTCTAGCTCATTTTACAGATGAAGAAACTGAGGCAAACAGGGTTAAGTAACTTGCCCAGGATCACCCATCTTACTAGAAGACCTGAGTTACTAATGTCTGAGAGTGGATTTTGAACTCAGGTCTTCTTCTCTCCAGACCTGGAATTCAGTCTATTGTGCCACCTAACTGCCCCCCTTCTTAGCTGTAAAATAAGGAAATTAATAGTATTATCTTCAGAGTTGTTTTAAGATTAAATGAAATAATATGTATAAAGCACTTCAAAAAATTTTAAGTATTTTATAAATAATTTATAAATAAATTTATAAAATTTATAAATAATTGGTGAATTATCTATAAAAGAAAATCCATTAAAAAGCTTCCTTTCTCATTCAACTATTTTAATAACATACATATTTAAGAAATAAAAGACTTTGGGTCAGCTGGATGGCTCAGTGGATTGAGAGTTCAAACCCAGAGATGAGAGGTCCTGGGTTCAAATCTGGCCTCAGACACTTCCCAGCTGTATGACCCTAGGCAAGTCACTTAACCCCAATAGCCTAGCCCTTATCACTCTTCTGCCTTGGAACCAATATACAGTATTGATTCTCAGACAGAAGGTAAGGGTTTTTTAAAAAGAAATAAAGAAATAAAGAACTTCCTTTGTCTTTCTCAAACCTCTTTTTCTTTCTCCTACCCCCTCATATGTGGCAATCTTTTAGCAAATGTAGAAATATTCATTGAATCTAACTGAAGTGAACTGAATTTTTCCAGGCATCCATTCACTAGGGGATCACTATTGATATTGATAAGGAAAAACATTATATGAAATGTATCAATATCCCTATCAACTCCCTGCCACCAATAGTGCCTTCTTGGCATGCTTTGTGCCTTCCTCACATCTGCTCTTGCTCTGACAGTTTTCATTCTCTGGCTGAACAAATATAAATTAGAATATATGGAGATAATAGCATAGCTCAAAAATATATAAAATAATTTCTATGTTATTAGCATAGATTGAGTTGGAAGCAAACTTAACATTTGGTCCAAACTACGCCCTATTTTTGAAGATGAGAAAACTGAGGCACAGAGAGACTAAGTGACTGTTGAAGGTCCCAAAGGAATCCAAATTCATTTGGATTGTAATTGACATAGCTCAGATTTGAACACAAATCCTCTGATTCTAAATCCAATACTCTTTGTCCATCCCCTCACATTAATGGGAGAGAAATGATATGCAGAAGGACCCAGCCCCCTGTGCACACCCCTCGAAACTTAGAAAAGTGACAGGGGAGAAATGGTATCATTTTCTTCCATTTTCTCATAGTATTGCCTGTAATTTCAGCCTTTTTCAAAACAGAGTTCTGGCTTTCTGAGTAAATGATCCTTTGAACACTACACCATCTTCTGGCTAAATGTTGAACTGCGATTTATTAACTGAAGTCGATCCAACCTCAACTTCTCACCAGACTGTCCATTGATGTACTTGGCATAAACATTATATGCCCTACTTTAAGACAAGTACAAAAACATTGAGGGGAAAAAAGACCAGGATAATTTTGCTCTTCTGCTTAAATGAAAATAGAGTGAAACTTCATTTGGCACAATGTCTACATGTCATTGACTCCATCAAATCATTCATCTCGATACATGTATAGCCCAGTGGAATTACTTGTCAGCTCCGGGAGGGAGGAGAGAAAAGGGGAGGGGGGAATCATGAATCATGTAACTATGGAAAAATATTATAAATAAAAAAAAGAAATCCAAAAAGATCATTCATTTCACTTCAATTACAAGAAAAATTTGTTAAGCCTGTGTTTTGTGACAGGCACTGTGCTAGGCACTAGAGATCTAAAGAAGAAACAAAGCCATCCCTGTCTTGAGAGAGTTTATAATTTAATAGAGATTGAAGGAGGAAGATGCATATAAAGGACTATGATACAAAAGTGGGCCTGGCAAAATGATTTTAGAAAGAATAGCCCAGTTTAAGCCGAAGGGGAGGAGGCACCTAAATCTGTCCTGGATGGAAAGAGGGGATTTTAATTGGCAAAAATGTGATAAATCTATTCCAGGTATGGAGGTGGGAGGGAGATTTGAAGTATGGAAATGGGGAAACCTGGAAGAGGGAAGATCAAGAATGTGGAGTAGTTAATTTTGGCTAGAAAAGAGTACGTGAAGGGGAGGAACAAGAGAAGAGGTCAAAAAGGTAGGCTGAAGCTATATTTTAGAGGTCCTGGAATTCAGCATCAAGAATTTAAGTATGATTCAGTAGACACTAGGTGGAGGGTAGGGAGAATGAGGGGAGAACATACTCAGTACTAATGGGTTTCAGCAGATGAGTGCTTTAGCAAGATTAGGAGGCAGGGAGAACAATCAGAAAGCTTTTGAAATTGTCCCAAATGAGAGGTGATAAGTTCCTCAATGTTAGACACAGCAGAGGGAAATGGAAAGGAGAGGATGACTTGTGGTGTGCTACATAAATTGATAACCTTGGGATCAGACAGAAAAGCTTGAATCTTGAGATACTCGGGGCAAGTCACAATGACCTCTCTTGGCCTCAGTTTCCTTGAATTGTTTTCAGGTTTAAATGAGATGATATACATAACATGCTTTATAAACATTAAGTTTTTATATACTTTATAAACATGTAAGAGTTAGTGGCTGCTTTTATTCTCATTACTTCTTGTTGTTTAGTCATTCATCAGTCATATCCAACTCTTCATGATCCCATTTGGAGTTTTCTTGGCAAAGATACTAGAGTTGTTTGCTATTTCCTTCCCCAGTTCATTTTACATATAAGGAAACTGAGGCAAATGGGGTCAAGTGACTCATCCAGAGTCACCCAACTAATAAATGTCTGATTTGAAACTTTTTTTGGATTTAAACTCATGAAGATAAGTCTTGCTGATTCCTATTCCTGGCACTCTATCACTTGGCCATCTAATTGTCTTATCATTATTACGTGAGATCAAAACCTGCCTCAGATCATTTCTAGATGGGTAACCCTAAGGAAGTAATTTAATATCTCTCAGTTTTATCTTCTCCATCTACAAAATGGGGATGTTGGCATGTACCATACAAGGGTTGTTGTGAGGATCAGATGAGATCATATCTAAAGTGTTTTGCAAACCTTAAAGCACTATATAAATTGGACTATCACAAGGAAGGGACAACTAACAGAAATAGAATTAAAAAGATTTAACTTATTGGATATGAGAGACTGAAAGGAAGGAAAGAATCCAAGATGCTGCTAAGGCCACAAGCCCACATCACCGGAAAGATCACATTATCAGCAGGAACAGAAGAGAGAAGGGATAAGTTTCATTTTGTTCATGTCAAGAAAACCAACCAGAGATAACCAGCAGGTGATCCAGAATGCCAAATAGGACCTCTAGGTTGGAGGAGAGACAGTGATTTTGAAGTCAGCTGCATGAGATTATATTAGAAGCTACAGGATTTGGATGAAAGTATGGAGGGTTGAGGAGGTTCACAGAGAAGGAAACTGAAAGCCCTGGAGATTATTTTTTGGAATAGGGGTGGGGTAGGAATATGATGAAAAAAAAGCATCTTCTGGACATTAAATCTAGGGGTTCTATGCTGACTGAGAGGAAAGGATACTGGAGGCAGGGCAGCTAGTTAGGAAGCTACAAAAATAATCAAAACAGGAAGAACTTTTTTAAGTAGAAATGAAAAGGAAGAGACTAAAGTGAGATACAATATAAGAAACATACTGATGGAGTGACTATTGTGAAAATAAAATACAACTCTTGCTAACTTAATAGGAGAACAAGATTTAGAACTGGAAAGGACTTTAAAGGCCATCTAATTCAACCCCTCATGTTGTAGATAAGGGAACCTTGATCAAGAGAGGTAAAGTATTTTAATCACGATCATGTAGAGAAAGATTGGCAGAGGTTGAATTTGAAATGGAGTTTTCCTACAACTCTCCATTTCTACTATCTTGTCACCTTTGGCTCAGACAAGGAAAGCAGAAGAAGGAGACAAATCAGGAAAAGGAGAGAGTTTTGGTAGGAGTGGAAGATAAATTTGATTTTAAATAAATGAAAATGAAAATTTGAAAAAATGACTAAAAAGGTGAATGGCAAAAAACATTGTCTAAATGAAGATTATAATAATCTCACTTTTCACAAGAGAGAAAGATAGATCAGGTTGGAAATCAAAGTAAGATAAATATATATATATATATATATGTATGTATGTATGTATGTATGAGTATATAAATACATATATATATTTGCAAAGCTTAAAATGCTCTATAAATGTTGGTTATTATTATTTTTAGGAGTTATCTACACAGAGTAGATAGTTGAATGCATTAACAAGAATAAGAAAGCCCCATAAAAAGAGTCATGGGCTGAAATTTGAACAACCAAAATTCAGGTTCAGAAATGGAGTAGTCAGGAAATGAGAAAGAAAAATATTTCAAATCAGGAACAAAACCAGGCTGGTGCGATGTCATAAAGATCAGAAAAGGGAAATAAGCACAGTGGATAGGAGTTCTGGGTCTGTAGTCAGGAAGGCATGAGTTCAAATCCAGTTTTAAATACTTTCTGACTGTATGAATAAACAGGTACTCCCTCTTGTGATGAGGTTTCAAAACACTTCTGTGTATGGTAAAACATAACACAATTAACCCAGACCCCAGCATTGTAACAGAGTTCCTTTGCTTATTAACGTAAGATTCCAGATCTCTTATCAATGTTTAATAGGCAAAAAAGTCAACTGTTGATAATCAGCTCTAATGTCTGCCATAGATAAGCCAAAATCGTAGATGACTTAAGAATCATTCTCAATTATGGCTTGCTTAGAATTACATTAAAAGTGCCCTTGCTTTTCTCAAGCAAACACCAAAAGAAATGGGCAGTAGCCTATAAAAGTACAGGGTAGCAATGGAAACCTGAGCAGCTTGTGCAGTGGATAGAGTGCCAGGTAAGAAGCCAGGAAAATTCATCTTCCAGAGTTCAAATCCAGCCTCAGATACTCACTAGCTGTTTATCACTGGGCAGGTCACGTAATCTTATTTACCTCAGTTTCCTTATAATGAATAAATTCATAAAATGAACTGGGGAAAGAAATGGTGAACCACTCCAGTATATCGGCAAAGAAAACCCCAAATGGAGTCACAAATAGTCAGACATTATTGAAAAATGACTGAACAACAATGAAAAACTAGCCTGAGCCAAAGTAAATCATCTTCATACCTACTAATGAGAACTGATTGTAAATAAAATCAATACTTAGGACTTTAGTCCTACACACCAATCCCACAAGGAACCCATCTTTGAAAAATATTGAATCCCCCCCACATCTCTTTTCCCATCTCCATCTAAATGAGCTAACTCAAAATTTGCCTCTACATTTAAGAATCCCCTAGACAAATCCCAGAAGAACTTTCCTGTCCTGGAATTTCCGTTATATTTATATTACCTTTCATTGTTTTCTCTTTGTTCAGAATATATTAGCCAAGTTTCTTCAACTAGGCTAAGATACTTGGGGTCAGAGATCATTCAAGGGCATACGATTTTGTCTTCTTCCATGATTGTAGACTACAATCTCTGTATAGCCTTGTAGACGATTTTAGACAGCTCCTGTGTCTGCAAATTTCATTCTATAGTCAACCTAGTGATGATCTTTCTGAGACAACAGATATACCAAGTTGTCACAGGGCTATACTTGATACCTTTCCAGAGTGGCAGGACCTGTCAAAATGTATTCTCTATTTCATATCCAATCCATTGTCAAATCTTGCTGATTACCTCTCCATAATTCTCTCATCTGGCCTCTTCTCTCCACTCACATAACCACCATTCTAGTTAAGACTTCTCATCACCTTTCACCAGGACATTGCAATAGACATTTAATTATAATCAAAAAGTATTAAATATGAGCCAGGCAGGCACTGTGTTAAGGACTAGAGATACAAAGAAAGACAAATGGACAGTTGCTATCCTAAAGGAGCTCACATTCTAATGGATTTGTCCATCTGCAAATTTCTCTAATTTAGCTTCCACATAGGATATCCCAGGTCTTCCATGTTACAAGTCTGCGCTAGAGCTCCATGGTTCCCTAATGACTTTGGCATAAAATAGAGACTTCTTTATTTGGCATTGAAAGTTCTTAACAGTCTACCTCCAATTTATCTTTCCAGACTTATTTCACATTATTCTCCCTCATGCACTCTGGGTTCCAAAGAAACATGCTATTCTGTTCAAATGACACCACTGTGTCTTTACATAGTCTGTCTACTGTCTTGAATGTTCTCTCCTCTTATCTGCCTTCTAGAATCTCAAACTTCCTTTAAAACTGAGATTAAATGCCTCCTCCCACTAGAAAGCTATTCTAATGTATCCCTAGTTGTTTTTATTCCTCTGACCACAAATTAATCTGTACCTATTTTGTATCATTTTATATTTATTTATCTGCACATATGGTGCTACCCCCAGTAGAATGTTACTTCCTTAAAGGAAGCAACTTCTGTATCTATTTTGCCCCAACACTTAGCCCAGTATAGTATTCAAGAAGACGCTTATTAAATGTTGGTTGAAGTCAATTGCCTTCAGGAATCCAGGATCACCTCCCCATAATGAGATATCAGGAAAGGATTTTAGTAGAAGACTTCTTAGAGGTCACAAGCAAAGGTGGGTAGAGTTAGTAACTATAAATATTTGTTGAATAATTCAGTAGTTAATTTAAGCATCTATACAAAGTGTACCAGAGCTAAATTGAGCCCAAGAAACAAATTTGGGAATGTATAAACTCTAAAATACATACCTAACATCTCCCTATGTTTCAAATTAAATTTGCGGTGATTCACTTGAATTAAATTATCATTTATTTTTATGACACATTTGTCACTTTACAAATGATGCATTTAAAAAAGTCTTCTATGGAAAACAATTTGGAAGTATGCTAGAAAAGTGACTAAACTATTCATACACTTTTAAGTGTGTAATTTACCATTCCTGGGCATAGGATACCAAAGAGGCTAAATACAAAGACAAAGGTTCCTTAAACACAAAACTATTTTTTTATACCACTACTTTTTGGGGGCAATAGGAAAGTGGAAAAAGAGGGGAAAATCATTGATTGGAGAATGACTGAACAAATTCTGATTCATGAATTTAATGGAATATTATTACCTCATAAGGAAGGACTAATACAAAGACTTCAGAGAAACTTAGGAAGACTCACATGAACTGATAGAGAGTAAAATATGCAGAACAAAGAGAATGATTTGAATAGTGACCACTGTACTGTAAAGCACAAGATTGGTAGATATCAGAATTTAAATCTGAGCAATGGCCATGTTTGGCTTCAGAAGATTGATAAGGAAGCATACCTCTTGTTCAAGACTATAGAGGTGGAATGTCAGACACGGGCAATGGATTAGTTTGTTTGGATTGATTGAACTTTGTTTATGGGAAGATCTACAAAAAGTATTATTGGAAAATGTCAGCAATGGCTCTTCCCTCAAGCATCAAAGAAACATTTTTAAAAATCAAAGGGGCACATTTATCATCTCACATGTTTGGGGGGAAGGGGGCGAAAAGAGCCTGATTAGAAAGAGAAACCCTGGACCACAGTTCAGTCACAAATCACAAAAATCTCCAAATTGGAAAGGACTATGGAATGAGCTATTTAACCTCTATGGACATTAGCCTTATCACCTATACAATGCAACTAATCATCCTTTCTCTATTTGCCAGGAAAAGTTCTTAGAAAAGTCCAGTTCATGATGCCAGAAGTAATGATCTATGAGGGTAGTAAGCATTAGAAGCCTGAATGAGGACATTTCAAATGTCCTAAATTTTAGTTTTATAAAAATGCTTACTTTCCTATAATACTGTTCTCTGGACCCCAGTATGGTAAAGCATGTCCATCAGGGCTGTTAACTGCAATGGGGCATTTGGGGGCATTACCATATTTGGCTACACCTAGGCTCCATCTGGAAGTCTCCCCATCACTACTAGTTAACTTATTTTTATGTTCCCCATAACTATTTATGGGAAGCCTTGTAAGAAGTGTCAGGAGCACTAAAGCTCAGAATGAGCTGAGACTGGCTAGGAATGCTAAGGACAATTAAAAACGGTGTAGAGTGTGTGTAAGAGACAGACAGACAGACAGACACAGGCATACAGACAGAGACAGAGACAGACAGAGAGATACAGATATAGAGATAGAGACAGAGATAAAGAGACAAAAACAGGTAGAGAATGAGAGAGAGAAAGACTGACAGAGAATGGAAACAGAACTAGAGGGAAAAAGACAGGCACACAGATAGAGACAAAAAGACACAGAGGCAGAAGCAGAGAGAGAGAGAGAGAACGAGAGAGAGAGAGAGAGNAGAGAGAGAGAGAGAGAGAGAGAGAGAGAGAGAGAGAGAGAATGAGAGAGAGAGAGAGAGAGAGAGAGAGAACGAGAGAGAGAGAGAGAGAGAGAGAGAGAGAGAGAGAGAGAGAGAGAGAGAGAGAGAGAGAGAGAGAATGAGAGAGAGAGAGAGAGAGAGAGAGAGAACGAGAGAGAGAGAGAGAGAGAGAGAGAGAGAGAGAGAGAGAGAGAGAGAGAGAGAGAGAGAGAGAGAATGAGAGAGAGAGAGAGAGAGAGAGAGAGAACGAGAGAGAGAGAGAGAGAGAGAGAGAGAGAGAGAGAGAGAGAGAGAGAGAGAGAGAGAGAGAGAGAATGAGAGAGAGAGAGAGAGAGAGAGAGAGAACGAGAGAGAGAGAGAGAGAGAGAGAGAGAGAGAGAGAGAGAGAGAGAGAGAGAGAGAGAGAGCACATTTGCTACTTTGTTGTGTCTTACACCAAAGAAAGGATAGGATGGTTGCAGCATGAGTAGAAGAGATCATGACCACAATGGACAAATATCTCCTGACTGTGACTTTGCAGTGACAGTCTCCCATGCATGAATTGAATTCCTCTCTTTAATGCCACCTCTTGGAATTCCTTACTTCTTTCAAAACTCAGCATAAATGCTGTGTTCTACATGAAGCCTCTGTCTCTGCACTTATCACAATAATGAGTATATAATTGGTGCTTAATTAATATTTGCCCCCTGATTGATAGAGGGCAAGCTTTTCAAATTTGTAGATGGCACAGTGTTTGGAGGGATGGTTACCACATTGCTTGCCATACTTAGGAACCATGTAGATGATACAAAACCAGAGGGATTAAATTAATAGTAAATAATACTTGATGACCAAGGCAAAATACAAAAATATATTGACTGGAACCCTAGGTTAAGTCTAATAAGATTATAGTTAATAGGGGAAAAATAAAGCAGTTAACTTGCAAAGGACCTAGGTGTTTTTTATAGAGTCTACCTTAGTATGGATCAAAGGGTAATGTGATATCCAAGAAAACAAATGGCAAAATTAGCTTCTATTAAGAGAGATCTACAAGTGTTATGCGGAAATCAGGAGATGTTTGTCCCACTGAAATCATAGATTTAGAATAGGAAGAAACTAAAGGGACAAACAAAGATAACTTCCTCATTTCACAGAAGAGATTAAATGACTTATCCAATGTTACACAGCCACTAAGGAACAGGATGGAATTTGACCCAAGCAGTTCTGACTCCAAGCCTATTCTTTGCTAGTCAATAACATCTGAAATACTTTGTTGAGCTCTGGGCAGAATGTTTTTAAGAAAAATGTGTTCCGGAATACTCAAAAACAGACATCTAGCTTGATGAAGGGTTTTAAGTCCATGTCATATAAAGAGATATTGAATGAAGTAGGGATGTTTAGTCTGGAAAAAAATGATTGGATGAAGGAGGGGAGAATTGGGATGAACTACAGCTATGTCCAAGTACTTAAAAGGCTATCTTAGGAAAAAGGAATTAGACCTGTTCTATTTGGTGGGTATGAATCTAGTGAAAATCCTTTGGGGATATAGCTTGGGCCAGGTAACTACTCACTTCTCACCCAACTCTTAAGCTTCTATGATTCTGGCACTGTGGGCAAAATTAAGGAAATGGGAAGAAGTCACAAAGAGGAAAATTTAGGCTCAACAAAAGAAAAACTCCCCAATCATTAGGACTATCCCAAAACAGAATGGGCTGTATTTGGAAACAGATGATCCTCTCACTGGGTATTATCAAGCCAAAGCCAGGGATCCCTTGGGAGAGATGTGTTGAATAAATTCTTTTTTGAGGGGCAATCCGAATTAAATGGCCACCGTGGCCTCTTGAAACTCTGAATTTCTACAATTTTGTAATTCTCTATGAAACAATTGATTTGAATTCATATTAAAAATCTTTTAGTCACATCCCAGCTAGCGGGTCCCCAACCAATGTCTTTTAACATTTTTCCATATATATATATATATATATATAAACAAACAAATAGTATTGGGCTGGTTATAACCAAAATTACTCAGACAATTGCCTCCAAAAAAAAAAAATTAGATAGGCAGGGATCACTGGAGCTAGCCCTCGAATATATTTTAAATGTTATCCTTCTCAAATCAGAGAATGAAAGAAATGGTGGGAATAACAGAAATCCAAAGTCTCTCTCTTTTTAATTTTCTTTCTCCTTGGCCTGAATCATTCAAATAAGTGTCTCGAATCTCCCCTTTTCTCTTGCTTTGGAGATCTGGACTTTATGTGACCTTGAGCAAGTTTTTACCCTCTATTTCCCCATCTATAAAACAGAGATAATGACAGTATTTGCCCACTGCATGGGGGAATTGTAAAACTTAATTAATTGAAATCCTTGGATGAAATGTGCTACCAATATGAGTATTCTTCTTTACTTCCTGATCTGTATGTGAATGAATATAAATTTTAAAAGGCACACTGTCTAATTCATGCCATGGTATTACACACACACAAGCACACATACACACTTATACATATACATATGTATATGCATATGTACCCTGGCATTTATATGAATGTGTGACTTCAGCAGCAAATCAGCCAAATGATAAATTAGCTACACTTTTTTTCCAAGGGAAATAATTTTCAGCTCATATTCTGTTATTTTCAAAAGGCTCTAATGCTGTTATTCCAAAACGAAATGTCCTCAAACACGGCAAAGACAATTCTTAGTCAGAATCATATAACCATATGCCAAACCTTTAGTGTTGTGATAAAGCCATTTGAGAAAAATCCAAGTTACCAGGAAAATGTATGGGGGGAAAAATCCCTTAACAAATGAAAGGGGGAAAGACAGACTCGATCCCTTTAAGATCAGATAACTGAAAAAGAGAACACAGGACTCCGAGAAACCTCTTCCCTTTGTTTAATTACAAAAATAAGAGTAGCAATAAGAAAATTAATTTTCCCTAAGTCCCAATCAGCATTTCTAATAGATCTATGATTGATTCAGGCTTTTTGTTTTGTTTTGTTTTTTGGAGGGTTTTTTTTTTTGTCTAATTCATTTTAATTTAAGTATATTCAGTTTCCCCTGGTTAGGTAACATAAGACAGTCTGCGTGTGTTTTGATCCCTCTAAAAGGTAACAACATCTTTTCTAAGAATCGCCATATTGGAGTGGGTACATTCTATTAACACTGTATATAATCATAGAAACTGCTTTTGTTCAAAATGGTTGGATTCCATTAATACTAATTCAGCTGTGATGCTGAGGTCGTTAGTCATGTGTCTTTCAAGAGAACGGCTACTTGATTGAATTCAACTATTTTTTTTAAAAAAACAGTTTTTGTGTGTAGACAGAATCTTAATTTGATACACTTTAATGCTACATTAAGTTATACTATGAGTCACATGGACGACTGCTATACAAAACATATGTTACTGCTAAGGACAAAACACCCACTAATGTTCCCAACAGAGAAGATGGATGAACAAATTCATGAATCAGGGGACTATTTATGCATCTAATGTAAAAAATAATTACTTGTTAGTTTAAATAAAATCTTATATGATGCCCTTCTGATCACAAATGATTATACAGTAGAAACGTCACCGTTCCATAAATTCATATGTATTTTGAATTAAATCTTGTTCTAATAAAATAAGTGAGTATAATAGCTTACATGTCACTAGTGCTTTAAGGTGCTGAACAACTTTCATAGATATTATCTTATTTGTTCCTTACCACAATTCTAGTGTAAGTAGTTCAAATATTATTGTTCCCATTTCACCGATGAAGCCTCTGGGGAACTGAAAGGTTAAATAAGTTGATTAAAGCCATGTAGCTATTAAGAAACAGTCTCAGGCTATATCATTTCCATTTCCATTAAATAATATAGCCCTTACCTTCCATATTAGAATGTTTGATAAGTATCCATTCCAAGGTAGAAGAGTGGTAAAGACTAGGCAACTGGAGTTAAGTGTTTGCCCAGGGTCATAGTCAGGAAGTGTCAAATCATATTTGAACCCAGGACCTCCCATCTCTAGGGCTTGTCATCTATCCACTAAGCCATCTAGCTGCCCTTTGCATTTACATTTAAAATCTGTAAAAGAGTTTCTCCACAATAAAACTAGAAGGTAGATTATGTACTCATTTTATCCATCATCTATCACATCTATTATCTTTATCATTATCTAGAAGAATCTCATTTTATAAAGTCTAGAGTTTCTCTCTCTCTGTCTCTCTCTCTCTCTCTCTCTCCATTGTCTCCCCTCTTTTTGTCTCTCTCTCTCTCTCTCCATTGTCTCCCCTCTTTTTGTCTCTCCCTCTCTCTTTCTCCTTCTTTCCTCATGTGTCTCTGTTTCTCTGCGTCTCTCTTTGCCTTTCTCTTTCTCTCCCTCCACATCAGCATGATGAAGAGGTTCTGCTATCCCACTGAAGCCACTGAGTAAAGGCATGGATGTTAATAAAGCAGATCAGAAATCATCCAATTTAAAAGAATGGGACCCAAATGGAATGGGAGTCCAAGAACCCAAACCTGGGACAATTAAATGGTGTCAAATCACAGTCTTGAGAAGATGCCAACATGGTGCCAAAATAACTAGCTTAAAATTGAAAAATTCTAGTCAAGAAATGTGTTGGTTTCTTGGTCAATAAAACTGGGGTTTGCTTTAATTATTTAGCCTACCAAATTGCTAAATTCAATCAAATTTGGTATGTGTAGACATAGGCATACCCACTAAGTAATAGCTCTAAGCAATTAGTAGAAGACCAGCACTTACTATGTGCCAGACACTGTGCTAAGTATTTATATCTCATTTGATCCTCACAATGACTCTGAGAGACAGATGCTATTATTATCCATTTTTTTCCAGATGAGGAAACTCTTGCAAATGGAGGTTATGTGATTTACCCAGATTCACAAAACTAATAAGTGACTGAGTGTAGATTTGAACTCGGGGTTTCCTGAATCCAGATCGGGCACACTATCCACAGAATCACCTGGCTGCCTTACAAAAATATCCATTTGCTTGAATTGACCAATTCTGGACAATAAGCTCATTCTCGTGCTACCATTACAGAGACAAGAAGGGTCACTAGAAAGAGTGTTTGCTCTGGGGTCAAAGGGACAGGACTTGGGTTCTACTTTGGACACTTCTGCTATGACCTTGGGGAAATGGCTCAATTCCCCTGGCTCTCCTTTTCTTTACCTATAAAATGAAATCCAATTGAAAGGCTTTAGAAATTCCTTCTACTTCTGAAGCTTCAATCCCATGAAACACATGGTCATTAATCACTAATCTGGTTGGCCTCAAACCATAACTTATAAAAGCACTTAACAGACATTTTTTTTTCTGAATCATAGATCAAGAAACTAGAAGTAACATTAATTACCATATAGTCCAACCCTCTCATTTTATAATAGGGAAACTGAGGCTCAGGAAGTTTTGATGAACTAAAAACAATATCACACAGGTAGCTGGGCAGTTATGTGGTACAGTGGATAGAACACTGTGCCTTGACTCAGGAAGACCTGCATTCAAATCTGAACTCAGGTATTTATTAGCTGTGTGACCCTGAGCAAGTCACTTAACTTCTGTTTGCTTTAATTCACTGGAGAAATAAATAGAAAACCACTGTATTATCTTGCCAAATAACAACAACAACAACAACAAACACTGGACAGTAATGGTGTTCTATGATCCCATGAGGTCACAAAGAGTCAAACATGATTGAAAGACTGAACAACAACAAGGACAGATAGTACATTATTGGAATTTGAACTCAGATCCAGTGACTCCAAATTCAGCATTTTTTTTCCTATTCCAGACTAAGAAATTATAATTAATTATTGCATTGTGAGGTGGTACAGTGGATAGAACTCTCTTCCTGAGTTCAAATTTGACCTCAGACACTTACTTGCTGTGTGATCCTAGGAAAGTCACTTCACCTTGTTTGCCTCAGTTTCTTCATCTATAAAATGAGTTAGAGAACGAAATGGCAAACCATTCCAGAGTCTTTGCCATGAAAGCCCCAAATCGGGTCACAAAGAGCCAGACACAAGTGAAAAATGAACATTAATAATAATTATACCCTTCTTGCTAAAAAAAATACTTATAGCATATGTTGGAAAGATAGGTGTGTTGACCACTGTGCCTTAAAATGTAATAAAGTAAGAAAAAATTCAAGAAAGAAGATCTAAGTTGTATGTGGAATTACACGTGTTTTGTTTTGTTCTTTTCTTAATTCAAGGATTGTTCTAAAAAGATGAGAGCTAGGAGACACATGTTATACTTTATTAGGAATACACAAATATGTCTCTACACCCTCACATCCTGATTCTTGAGAAGAAATGCAAATAAAGATCTAGAGCTACCTAGAACCATCCTGAGGAAACATGCTAGGACCAAAAGGGAAAATTTTGGAACCTAAATAGTCCTGGAAGAGAGTTGAGTACGAGGATTCAGTTGGTTTACAGACAAGGCAGGCCACTGACTGGCTATCAGGGAAGTGTGATTGTCCCATCATCTTCCCATCTCAGCTCTGATTGATCATCCTTTTCTTTGGGCTATGTCTCTTGGGGAGATGACTGCTCTAAGCAGTGAATTTATGAAATGTATGAGCACTATATAATCAGCCCTTTTATCTTTCCAGCTTTCTTACACCTTTCTCCCCAGCATATACTCTTAGATCCAATAACTGACCTCCTGGCTGTTTCACAAACAAGATACTCCATCTCTTAGCCCTGGGGATTTTTTTCTGGCTATCTTTCATATCCTGAAATAGTTTCCCCTCCTCATCTATTTACTGCCTTTCCTACATTCTTTTAAATCCCACCTCATGCAGGAAGTCTTCCCTAATCCCTCTTAAATCTAGTACTTTTGCTTTCTTAATTTCCTATATTTTCTGTACATAGTTTAATTAAGTTCCTATATTTTCTGTACATCGTTTGTAGATACTTCATCTCTTCCACCCCATTTGATTGTAAGCTTCTTAATGGTAAGGACTGTCTTTTGTCTCTTTTTGTATTCCCAGGACTTAGCACAGTGCCTAACACGTTGTAGGTATTAAAAAAATGTTATCAATTGAAATTGAAGGGAAATTATAAACTTTATAATGACATTTTTAACTTGAATGTTCTCACCGCTACCAATAGAGCAGGCAAGTCAGTCTGGCTGAAGCAGCAAGATGTTCTAAATAAGATACACAAGGGAAAACATTCCAGGCAGGTCAAACCATCATCGCCACCTCAAATATCACCTTCATCTCACACTCTGATAGAGGCTTCCCAGGAAGCTAAATTCAAGGGCTACAGGGAGGGATAGCTGCCCGCCCCACAAGGACACTAGTTCAGATTATTCAGCTATCATAGAGAGGAACATCTTTACAGAGAATAAGCCCACCATCTCTGCTGCAACCAACATCAGCTAATGAATATCTGCCACCAATGGATAGGTAAGCCCCACGACCCTGGGAGTGGTAGCAAGACCCTCTGGGTTACTCATCTTGCTTCCAGGACAGCCCATGCAGCAATCATAGAAGGGAATCATTCTTGGGGATGAGAACCCAATCATCCCTAATGCCACCAATATCAAGCACTGACCAAATGCCACCAACAGGCATATAAGGCCAAAGGCCCCTAGCATTACAACCTGGCAACTGCCTTTGCAGGTACTATACCCCACTCCCTCACCCCCTCACCCCTAAGAACCACAGCTACTAAAAACTGGAAAAAGAAAGACCTTACCGCTAATGTCTTTGGTTCTATCAAATAGTTCAAGAACAGAAATCAATATGGCTCTACCAATGGAAATAACATTAATGAGGATGTGTCATCATCTGGTTTGAAGCTACCTTCTAAGGATCACTGCACCTTTTCATCTGGCCTGCAACTGAAATCTCTGAGATGTGTTGTCTTCTCTTATGAGAATATGAGCTCCTTGAGGACGGGTACTATTTTTCTTTTCCATTTGGATCCTCAGCATTTAGTGCAGTGCTGGGCATAAACACTGAATAACTTTCTTTCATTCATTCACTGACCTATGAGAGACATTGCACCAATAGTGGAAAGAGGCAGAAAGTCTCAAGTCCAAGTTCTACTTTGACAATTAACAGAGTGACTGATCATAGACAAGCCTCTTAAACTCTCATTGTCCCCAGACAAATCTCTAATTCTTTAAATTAGAGAAGGTTAGCTGCCTGTACCAATGGAAATAGTTTCAGCACCAGGATTCTCAGCACTGATGAAATCACAGTACCAGATCAAAAACAAAAAACTAACATGCACCTATTTGCTATTAATCTAAAGTAAATACCCATTTGAGCACAATGTGATATTTTGAGAAATTAAAATGGCTTAGCCACTAAATACTGTTCACAAAAACAAGGGCTCAATTTCTACCCTCATCATGTACACAGTGACTAGAAAACTAAAATGATGTTGAATATGAAATGTTAAATATTTACTTCTGAAGGTTTTTTGTGCTTGCTGATGTTAATAGGTAATAATGATTACTGTACCTTATCCAAGACACACCTAGACCGAGAAATTAAATTACCAGCATATGGATCTATTCTCCTGTCGATACACATGCCTAACTCCCATTAATGTTAATAGGACTTGGGTAAATGCATCAATGGGAGAAGAGACCCCAGAATCTTGGTACAATATGAAATAATGAAGGGTCTATTTCCCTTGTAAGTGCGTGGTATGTGTTTATAATTTCCATTAAGGATTTTTAGTATAAAAACTAAGCATTCAGAGCCTAACAAACTCCAGAAATTAATCCATCGACAATACAAAAAAAAATGTTAGTCCATACAGTCCAAGACTCCATTATGTTCTTACCATTCTTTATGGGAACCAATTCATTAAAATTATCTGCTACCTTCAAACCAAAGTTTAATCAGTTTCTTCCTCTCTATCCTTTTCACCTCAGTCTTTTCCAGCCCCCATTAAAGGCACTATTCAAGGACACTGAAACAGGCTCCTATAGTGATGTACATGCAGACCCCAGAGCCAGGCTTCAAATGAAACAAAGGGAAAATGCTAAAGATGCCCTGAGTTCAGTAAGATCTTGTTTTGTCTAAATATCTCAGCACCCACATTTTCTGCCTTTTAAGAGCTTTGTTTGAATCCATCCATATGTGCCTTTGGAGGAAGGATGGGATTATTTCTATGTTCATTTCACAAGTCATTCACTGTGGCAACTGCTCTGTCACTGTCCCTACAAAGAAGAAGCGATTTTCCACTGAAGTACCTGGCACTGGTGTCCTCAACTGGCACAATTACACCTGAGCCATGGATGACTCCATGTATGTCTATACCCACTCCACTCCAGCAAATTGACCAAATTACACAGTTAATTCACATTGCAACCTGTCAACCATCTGATCGCTGAGCAATCCATCACATCCCAGAGCCATCAACCAGATTTGCTTGTCACAAAGATAAAGGTAAGCATATGGCCAATCTGATTCAATCATGGAGAAAACAAAAATGACCCAATTTAGAATTCCTTAAGCTGCCTTACCAGCCATATCAGTTTGCCTACATGGCAATCCCATTCAGCCCATGATCAGTAAGTAAACATCACTTTTGGGGGCCAATGAAGCCTAGCTCAAGCCACTCCTTTCCCTAAAGAGCCTCATAACAGTTTGTCATATTGAGATTCCCCTTAGTTGCCTCAGTGAAAAGGATTTCTTGAGAGAATTATTCTGTTGGAGCATAAGAGGAAACTTGGATATTGGTTACTGTTGACTAATGCAATCACAATGTCCTGAGAGGAAGGATCAAACAGAACTAGGCAAACTCTACTTGTCAGGAAATCAATTTTTATTTTTCAAATATAAAAAACTCTACTCTTGAATCCTTTTCTACCTGTGCCCAAACAAATACTTTTTATCAAAAGCAAAGGGCAGGTTCAACTTCAAAGCAATCTACATGACTCCACAATACTTAGCCTAAACATAGAAAGAAGTTAAATTATCATTCAAGAAAACCATTGTCATTCTTTCAGGTCACTAGGGTTATCATTTTCTATAGAGCCAGATATGACTTGTTAAGTAGGCTCCAGTTTCCTCAAAACCATCAATATAACTTCCCAAAGTGAAAAAGAATGCCCTTTATTTCTGCCTGATTTTAACTTTTCCAATCTGCAGCATAGGTTATTGTGTGTCCCCCTGGAAAGCAAATCTTTCAATATGTACAGGGCAACTGGATTCTGTTATCTTAAATAGTCACATCACTGACTTTTTTTACTCTACTAGACTAAAAAAGTACAATTTCAACAAATCAATTCTAGTAATGAATATTTATATAAGATCAAGGGAACTTATAAAATCCTGGAATTTTTTAGGAAAGTGAGAAGCAATGTTGTAATTTTAATTACCCAACAACCTGTGTTAGTAGAACAGGGAAGGGAGACCATAGGCTGTTTTCTATTTATTTTTCCACTGTAAACTTTTCATATATCATTACTATTTTTAAATGAATAATAATTTTCTAAAATTGCTTTACATAAAGATCCAGTCCACTTTTTAGATCTCTTTTCCAGACTGTTTCCCACTTTTCATTCAACCTTATAATCGTCTTCATTGAAGACTTGTCTCTCATCCTTTTGTCTAATACATTAGAGACCCTGATATAAGGATCATGGAAAATCAAAGAATCTAAAGCTTGAAAAATCAGAAATTATTTAATCTGTCCAATTTTCAGATGAGGAAACTAAGGTCCAGAGTAGTCAAGTAAAGTGATAATGTTATAGAAGAAGTAGTGGCAATGTTAGGCAGGATCTTTGATTCCAAATTCAACATCTTTCTGCTCTGTACACTAGATGAAAATGTCTTAGTCATATTTTCTCTATAAGCCTCAAATAACTCCCCATATGTCAGCAGGTCCTAACTACACACTCCATCTACCTACATCTCACTTCCATATTGAAGAAGCCCCTACAATTTCCCTTAGAAAGCCACCCATATTGATATGATGACAGTAGGACAAAAAGGGTCCTTGATTTGTAATATAAATTTGCATTTCTAAATGAAACACCTTATTTTTGTTTTAAAAACTATGAACTATTTAGTATATTCCTCGATATTAACACCTAACTTAATACGGGTAGTGACTGGCTCATTGAATGAACGAAAACCCTCCCTCCCTGCCTATACCTCATAAAATCCCTAACTTCCTTTAAGGTACAGCCTAGGTGTCACTTCCTACAGGAAGCTTTTTATTAGCTATTTGGTTTTTAGTGTTCCTTCTCTTCTCATGTTACCTTATTTTTTTAAAACCCTTAGCTTCTGTCTTGGTATCAATTCTAAGAAAGAAGAGTGGCAAGGGTTAAGTAACTTGTCCAGGGTCACATAGCTGAGAAGTGTCTGCAGGTCGATCCACTGAACCACCTACCTGCCCCTACCTTATGACTTATTAAAGAAACTCCTCTATTTACACATTTCACGAACCTCCACTCCTGAATTGAATAAAAACTCCTTGAAGAGGACTGTTTTTCCTTTTGTCTTTGGATTCCCTGGCACATAGCACAGTGCCTTGCATGTGGCAGATGATTGCCTGGATTGGATTCAACTGAATTGAAAGACAAAAGATTCCTTTCAAATATAGGAATCTATGACTTTTATATCTTGAATTTAACTTCACTAGCTAATGAATTCAGATATGTACTAGCTGATTCAACTTGGACAAATCAACTAACTCTCAAAATCTCAATTTCTTCATCCATAAAATGGGGAAAGTGATATTTATACTGACTTACAGGGTTCTGATGAGGAAAGTACTTTGTATGAATTAAAATACTTTAGGTACAAGAGCAGCTAGGTGGCTCAGTAAATAGAAAACCAGTCCTAGAGATGGGAGGTCTTGAGTTCAAATCTGACCTCGACACTTCCTAGCTGTGTGACCCTGGGCTTGTCACTTAAAACCTTTGGTCTAACCCTCACAGCTCTTCTCCCTTGTAACCATTATGCAGTGTTGATTCTAAAACAGACAGTAAGAGTTTTTAAAAACATAAAATACTCTAGATAGATGAGTGAACATGACAATTATAATGAGGAAGAAGAAGGGAGAGATGGAGATTATTGAAATAATCATAGAAGTGATAGACTCCTAGGGTCACAAAATTCAGAAGTTTACTAAGAATTTAAGTAGTAATAAAGACAGATGCATTCTCTAATTATTATTAAGTATATAATGTATATATTTATTTCCTTTTAATATATATACATATGTGTGTATATGTATATATACATATATGTGCCAGTCAGATCTAAACTCTCTGAATCCACTGGACAGGAGGCAAGAACAAAAGACTGTTCTCCTACTTTTCATGGTGCCAGAGAAGTCAAGGTGCCCTTCTCTGTGCAGCATCTTGTTTCTGTCTTTTCCTCTAGGTGAAGGACATCCAGACATGCTTGAAGGAACACATAGAGCAATATGCCTTCTGTTGCCCTTCTTCTCCCATCATCAGGAGGACACAGATGTTGGATCACAAGCTTATGGCCCTGTTCTACTTCCTGACATGTTATTTTAAACTAACATATTACCCCGGTCATAGGCCAAATACTCTTCCCAGTTATGGCCACCGGTAAGGGACGACAACTTTCCACAAATGTATCAGTATTTCTACCCATCCTGGAATCTGGTTTTTCTTCAACTCTTACTTTGAGCAGACTTGGTAGCTGTCACCAACGATTTGAATATCTGACATTTAGAAAGTGGATTAGATTTGGTCTACTTGGTTTCAGGAGGAGAATCAGGATCATTCATGGGGAGGATATAGAGTTTAATTTAGCATTGCTGTAAGGAAAACTTTCTAACAACTAGAGCTATCTAAAAGTCTAAATTGTTGTCTGTCATTTCCAAGTTGTCCAACTCTTCATGATTTCTTTTGGAGCTTTGTTGGCAAAGAAACTGGAGCAATTTGCCATTTCCTTCTCCAGATCATTCTACAGATGAGGAAACTGAGGCAAACTGAGTTAAGTGACATAGCTAGTAAAGTTCAGAGGCCAGATTTGAACTCAGATCTTCCTGACTCTGGAATAAACACACTATTAACTATACTATCTACCTACCTCCCTAATAGTGAAATGAACTGCCTCAAGAGGTAGAGAGGGGGTTCCTCTGCACATAGGTTTCTGAGCGAAGTCTCGATGTCTATTTGTCAGATGTGTTATAGAGAGGATTCTTATTAATGATGTAATTCTGCTTCAAAATCTATGTAAGAATAACCAGACAGAGATCCTTTGCCATCTTTCATCCTCCACTGATGTCATGACTATATTTCCAAAGAATTTGGGGAAGAAAAGGAGGAGAGGAAAGTGGGTCAAGAAGGACCATCTGCCATCTTGGTGTCATACAGGCTGGCAGAACTAAACAGTTGTACTCCTTAGCTTGCTCTTAACAAAAAGAATAAAAGATGGAGGGGGGGGCAGGAGGCGAGTTGGTACTGCTGTTGAGAGCTTCCACTAATGGAACAGCAAGCAAGGGTCCTGGGGTCACTGAGAGCAAATCACATACTGAGAAACAGCTGGCTAAGATGAGCTCCATCCTTCCTCCTTGCCACAGAGTTGGGAAGGAAGCTACCTTTTCAGCTAGTCTAGTCCTCTGAAATCTCCCTGACCTTCTCTCTGTGAGGAGGAAAGAGACTAAGCAGGGAAAGCTATTCATGTGACTGCTGCCAAAAGCATTTTGCATCGGTTGCTGTTATTTCCAATGGCATGTACTGGTCACCACCTTCATGTCTTTTATCTCCTCCCTCTGTGCTTTCTGTCCTTTCCCTTACTGCTGTCTATTCATTTTCTTAAAAAGAAAGCAATGACCACTAGCCTCGGTCTTCCATTTTATATCAGCTAGGACTGAGATTGGGAAACCAGAGCATCTGGATAAAATCAGAAGCCCCATCCAGCACCTAGTGTGAGATACAGGATGAAAAAGAGACAGCTTAATGATTTCTTCCCCTGGGAGATCACAAATCTGGTAGAGTTCTTCTCCTATTGTATGTCTAGCCAGCTCAAGGTGATAAGCAAGAGAAGTAATAAGAAGGGAGAGATTAGGAACCCAACCAGAATCAAAGAAATTTCCTGTAGACTAGTTGAGAAACTATTTATTTGCTTTGGTATTTTCTATGCTAGTCTACCCAGAAAAAAAAAATGGAGAATGTCTTTGATGGGATTCCTTGCTGGTACTCACCTGGGACATCTCCTGTTTTCCCTTTGAACAGCTTTAGCAGTGGGTGAGCATATTTATAGGGTGAAAGATTACTTTCTGATACCCCCTGACACCCATCATCAGTATTTACCTTTCACACAGAGGCTACTCCTAATGGAATTACTCTAAGCCTCAGAATTAAGACAGAGGATCAGACTGTGCAAAATAAATATGCAGGAAGCTGGAGTAAGTCTAATTTTCCTACTTTATATTACCCATTGGGAGGCAAGTTCCTAGGTTTTATATTACACATGTTTTGAGTCTTATTCCACATAACGTCCAGTTATCCTGATAATAACTGATATTCCTATGGCTATTTAAGGTTTACAAGAAGCTTTACATAAATTTTCTCATCTGAGTCTCACAACAGTCAATCAATAAATATTTATTATGTGCCTAGTCAACTCCAGGCATTGTGCTAAACATTAGAGATACAAAGAAGTCAAAAGACAATCTCTCTTCTCAGGGAGCTCACAGTGGAAACAACATGCCAACAATTCTGTACAATGCAGAATAGATTTGAGATCTTCTCAAAGAGAACTAAGGGGTATCAGGTAAGGCTTCTTGAAGAGAGTGGAATATTAGTTGGGAGAAATACAGGCATCAATAATCCCCATTTTATAGATGAGGAAATTGAAGCTAAGTTAAGAGAAATGTTCTGGACCCCACCCCTACTAAGTATGAGGTAGGATTTGAACCAATACCTTCCTGAGTCCCAATATAGAGTTTAATCCACTATATCATGCAGCCTTAAAGGCCTTTGATATCCTTTCCAACACAGAGAGTCTGTGACTATTATACAACCTGGCATGAAACAATAATACTAGTCTGCCTAACAGTCAAATCACTGAATTTTCAAAATATTCTCTATAGCTCCATTGTACTTATTCATTGGGTAGTTTAAGATTTTTGAGAAAAAGTAAACTAAGGAAATATTAATGAATTGAATGAATATTAAGCATAGCCAATAATAACCAGTATGTAGACATTCATATTTAAGGTTTGCTTTCTATAACATTATCTAGTTAGCCACATTCACAAATACATCCACCAATTGTGTGTGCCACACCATATCCTTACGTGAAATTGACACCCAGCCTTTGGTGATTAAAATGAATTTCCACATCAAAACTGGGAAAACCATTACTTAAAAAAAAATCATTTGAGATCCATATCCCCACACTGGAGGTCCTGTAATAATTATCCTATCTCATTTTCTGACATTTTCTTCATTCACATCTATGAGGTATACTTGTTGCTTCAAGAGGCCCTTCTCCACTAAGATCCTTTTCTCCATGTTGTGGGAGAGATGACTATCCAGAGAGAGATCATTCAGGCAGGACTTTGGAGTTGAGCCAAAAATGTAATTTTCTTCCAGTGAAAAATCTTGTTCAAAAGAAATGTCTTTTCCCCGAAATGGACGGTAACATAACACAAGAGAATACTAACTACCCCTAAGGTCTTTTCATCATGGTTTCCTAACTAAAGATTACTTACATTTTTTTTAAATATTTTTTACATAGCCTCCAAGGGAACCTCAAAAAGACAAGACATATCTGAACCAGGGTTTTCTCTCCATGGATTTCTAGCTAACTTGCAGGCACTTTTATTAACCTTTCCTGGTCCAGAGAGCCTTACCCAAAGAAAAGATGAATTCAATTTAAGGGGTACTTTTTAATAGGCTCTTATCAGTACTTTAATAGGACCAAGGGGGAGTTAACCAATCCTGAATTTCCTCTAGGGTCATCCAAATGCATAATCTACTATATTTGTACTTATAAACTGGAAGCATTATATTTACTATCCTACAAATGTAGCTCAGACATTAAATCCGCAGTGACCAATTAAGAGACTAAACCTAAGGCTGAATTACATACTGAATAGATTTTTTTCAGTCAATGAAACTATTTTACATCAAACACAAACATTTGATTACTTTGTTGCCAAGCTGGAGAGAGGACTGCAGTTGGCAAAGTCTTTGAATTTCCTTATTTTTTCCAATCAATTTATATATATTTTAAGCAAGACTGTGACTTTCCTCATCTTGTCAGAAAAGGGATAAAGGAAACGTTAATGGGTGGTAGGGGCTAGAAGGTTGGTGAGCAGGTGCAGAAAGCTGAATGAGCCTCTAGTGTATTAGAAGCTTTTAAAAGAGATTGATTCTCTCACTTAACTAGTTCTTTCAAAGATGCTTTTAAAAGTATTAATTACTTGTGAAGAAGATAACCCATTTGCTCATGAACAGTTTCTACAGCAGGTGAGTGTTGTCATAGAAGTACGACGGGTCAAAGTAAATCCTCTGCCAATCAACCTACCCAAAATCTAAGGATAAATGTTGGTCTAAACATCCCCAACAAGAAAAGAGTGCAGGCAGCAGCTGGGTAGCTCAGTGGATTGAGAGCCAAGCCTAGAGACAGTTCTAGGTTCAAATCTGGCCCCAGATACTTCCTAGCTGTGTGACCCTGGGTAAGTCACTTAACCTCCATCCCTAGTCCTTACCACTCTTCTGTCTTGGAACCAATATACAATATTGATTCTAACACAAAAGGTAAGAGAGAGACACAGAGAGAGAAACAGACAGACAGAGGGAGACAGAGACAGACAGAGAGAGGAGGAGGAAGGAAGGAAGGACAGAAGGAAAGAAAGAAGGAAGGAAGGAAGAAAGAAAGAAGGAAAGAAAGAGAGAAAGAGAGAAAGAGAGAAAGAGAGAAAGAAAGAAAGAAAGAAAGAAAGAAAGAAAGAAAGAAAGAAAGAAAGAAAGAAAGAAAGAAAGAAAGGAAATGAAAGCAGTTTTGGTTCAATGTGGTTAAACTTATAAGTGTGAATCAGAAACCTTCTTTATTAACACTTTTCCATAAATCAGTAAAATACAATTCACCTTGAAGAACTGGACCAATTGTAATCAAACAATAAACACTGACATTTTCAAAACCTTTATCTATCAGCTACAGTATGAAATGACGTGTGATTTGTTTTTCAGATGTATAGGCTGAAGGAATCAGAGGAATCATTATAAGTGCAAAATCCTTATATAGGGTCCAAAGCATCAGAAGATCATGCTTGTCTACACTGCCATAGGCTTGGTTCACACTTGAGTCTTCAATAGTCTAATGCATCTAAATCACCCTTAAAAAGGGGGGGGGGGGATAATGCTATTAAAGTCAGTCCTACATGGAAACAAAAAGTCACAGAATGAAGAGAGAAACATCTCAGATGACAGAGAGCTATTTAAACAATTTTCTATCGAGGACCAAAGCTAATGAATCAGAGAAAGAAGAATAAAGAAATTTATTTCACAGACATTGATAAGTAGGGTAAGAATTTGTCATTTTAAATGCCCTTTAGTAATACAGAAAAGAAACAAAAAACTATTTTCAAACCCCCAGAATTCAGAAACAGAACTCTTAAATCTTGAGCTATGAGCCCTAAAAAAGAAACAAACAAAACAAAACAAAACAAAAAACCCTGTCACCTATCAAAATAATTCTTGCTTGTGTTTACTCACTAAGTTATGTAAAATTTTGACAAGTAGAGATTTCTTCTAACTAAAAAGGAGTATCAAAAATGAGGTAAGAAGATTAATTGTGTTTCCCTTTTTCTGTATTTAAACAACATTCTGTTGGTGGGTTGACAACAGTGAGGGTTTTGTAAACTTTATCAATGACATGAAAACAGAGAGGGAGAAACCCTTGGAAAAGTCAACTGTCAGCACAAGAATGATTTCACCAAGTTCAATGGAACTATTCTGTTCCTTAAGTTTACACAGAAAGTGCTGCCTGATTTTACAAAGTGTCCACAAAAGTCCATATATTCTCATTTCCTTATAGGCACAGGATTCACATTTTAAGAGAATACAATTCAGAAATGATATTACTTTGATTACTTGAATACAAACTTCTTTAGTTCTTCTCCTTCAGCCCTAAAGAATATAGTGGAGCTGGACTTTGTGGAGATGCAAGGAGCAGTCACAGAATTAAATTACCTTAATGCTTTCATGGTTCAGTTCTGTTTCCTACTGACAGAAAAAAAAGTCTCTAAGAGATGCTGATAGATGATAGATAGATAGATAGATAGATAGATAGATAGATAGATAGATAGATAGATAGATAGATAGATAGATAGATAGAAGACAGTCACAGACAGACAGACAGACAGATAGATGAGAGAGAGAGAGAGAGAGAGAGAGAGAGAGAGAGAGAGAGAGAGAGAGAGAGAGAGAGAAAATGTTTAAAAAAAATTTTTTTCAGTTTACTCTCATTTTCTACTAGGAATGGATTATATAGAAAGGATTTTTAACATACTTTGCCCAGAATGCTTAATAAAAGAGCAAGGGAAAGACTAAAGGTTAAAATGAATCCAAAGTTTAAAACCCAATGAATGGGTTAATTCTTGACCCAGAATACCACTGGGGCATCCTCAGAACATGCATGGGCCTCCCCCCAAACTCATCAGGGACCTGATTGATGAGTGCCTATGAAAGGGGACCCCAAGTCAGTACACAGGAATTAATATCAGCTTCAAACTCATTACCTCGGATATGCCTTGTTCTAGCCCTAAATGCAAGAGTAATTCTTCCTTAGGGTATATGATATACATGAAAAAGTACAACTTCTTTTTTTTTAAGTGCCATTAGAATATTTTACTGTATGTGGACATACACTCTTGTTACTCCTAAACGCTATTCTATTGAGTACAGTTTATATTCACTGGCAAGGCGAAATCTCAGGGGAAGCTAGAGAGCGAATGCAATTTCTAGTAATAACAGCTCACAACAGTGAATACTATCCACTTATCCCCACAATTTCCAGCTATTTTGGACTCCTTTCTGAATTAACCTTTCATATCAAAAGGAGCAATTCTGCACACTAGAGACTCCGGTACAATTTCATGCATAATTTATTCACTCAGTTCAACATTAAAGCGGAGTCCTTGACTTTGTCAAGGTGGATTCTGTTGGCAGACTTCACAAGCAGCAAAACAGGAGAAATGAGATCTCCGTCGCAACCTCTTCACCTATTCTGTCTGGGAAAAGAGAAGGGGGGCAGACTAAGGGGAGAAAAATCCTATAGAACTTAAACTAGGCACAGTGCCAGGCAATCAGCAGCATCACTGGCCAGCACACACTAGTATCACATCAGTACACTGGGCTTTCCTAAATGAAAATAGGTGGCAGGAAAACAGACCAAATTGAAATGATGTTTTCCCAAAGTGGAACAGAAAGAAAATAAAAAGGGAAGGAAGGAAGGAAGGAAGGAAGGAAGGAAGGAAGGAAGGGAGGAAGGAAGGAAGGAAGGAAGGAAGGAAGGAAGGAAG